>NC_133426.1:12625000-12936250 GCF_049350105.2 Macaca mulatta | reverse complement strand
TATTGTTTATGTAGATATCTAAAAAATAATATGGTCTGTAATATGTTTAAGGACCACATCATGTCTTATCTAGGTATCAATAATTCCCATGTTTGCGCCTACTGTTAAATTCATCATCACCTGTTGACTACAACCTGCAAAATCCCATTGTTAGGGACACCATGATCACTTATTTAGAATCCCTAAAATCTAATCACGTCCATTTGGTTGAAGCCTACATTATTTCTTTCCTCAATTCCTGCTAAATCTTCTGTTCATAAGAGTGGTTAAGATTGTCTTCATTATATTGCTGGAATTTGAAAAAAAAAAAAAAAAAGCCATAGGGACAACCATAATCAGACACACACCACCTATTACCAAGATATGGGCACTACCAGTGGGCATTACCACGGCTTAGGCCAACATCATTCCCCACTGGGTATCTTCAAAAACTTATATTCACCGGAGCTTTAAGTGAGATACTTGTAAAATACCTTGGCACTTGGTTACAACTTGTGACACATCATCTCTCATGTGGATACCTACAGAATACTATGAGATTGACCAGATATAGAAATACCTACCAGACATGGAGACCTACAAATTACCCAAATTAAATGCCTTTACTAAGGACACATCATTTATTTCCTGGGTAACTGTAAAATGCCTTGGGACTACCATTTCTAGTTTTGCAAATAACTTAATTGGTTATCTGCAAAAACTCGTGGTCACCACATTTTTAGAGACACCATCGTATCTTCTCTGGCAGCTTGCAAAATCAGATGTGTAGAAGACACATGTGTAGAAGGACACAGGGTTTTCCACAGCACTCCTACAAAGAACCTTGATGATTTCCATCTTTTCGGGACATACCCACTTGACCTGGATACTTGTAGTAATCTCATGTCGACCGTGATAGCAGAAAACCACCGTTTCCCGACTGCACACCTGTAGACATCCTAGGGGCAGCACGGGGGCAGGGAATACAGTGATAAACACCTGGCTCCCTGCAATCCCTCAACACTCACGGATTTCAGCATACACTTTTGTTGAAACAGAAAATGGGAAAACCTGGCCTATCTGGGAATGGTAAGGACTCAGTCACTTGTCACCTGAGTACCTGTGAAAGAAATCACAGTGGGAAGATGTGTAGGGACACACCACTACTGAACTGGGTCTCTGTGACAGTCCCACGGTGAGGGTTGTGGTTTAGGCCTGCATCAGCACTTACCTCAGCCAGACACTATCTCAAAAAAAAGAAAAAAATAGACAACATGATAGTCTAACATGCAACACATAGATAAAGCCAGACCTCTTAGCTGGATACTTATAAAATACCCTGGCTACAGTAGTGGCAGTACTTACACTTTGTGACATGTCATCTCTCATGTGGATACCTACAGAAGGCCATGTGTTCTACCAGATTTGGAAAAACCTACCATACATGGGGACCTACAAATTACTCAGATTAAATGCCATCGCTAGGGACACATCATTTCTTTCGTGGCTAACTGCTGAGTACCTTGGTACTATCATTTCTAGTAACACATTATTCCTTGATTGGATATCCTCAAAATCCGACAGTCACCACATTTTTAGAGACACCATCATCTCTTACCTGGTGACTTGCAAAATTCCTTATTCATTGGAGTGGCAGGGTCACCATCATCTCTTAATTACTGACTGACAAAATGACATCATAACTTTCATGGTTAAGGGGACCATCTTCTCTTTACTAGGACCCTGACAAACCTCATGGTCATTTTGGGGTTAGGTTTGCCACCACATCCAGAATACCACAAAATGCCATGTTCACTCACATGGGAAGGGATATCATCAGCTCCTAGGTGCCTACCTCACAAAATCCAATTTTGATACTCAAATTAGGGTCACCATCCAGCCTTATCTGGATGTGTAGAAAATACCACGGTCACCCACACAATCAGGTTTACCATTTCTTACCTTTATAACTTCAGTATCCCATGTTCACTTCTTAAGTAGAAACACTTATTTCTTACCTGGATATTTATAAAATCCCACAGACATTACCATGGATATGGCCACTGTTATCTTTTCATTCTATAGCTACAAAATCCCATGGGCACTATCATGGTTATGAACACGTCCATCATCTGTTTCTTGGATTCCTTGAAAATACCACAGTCACTGCAATGATAAGAGCCATGATCATCTCATACCTCAATTCCTACCAAATACAATAATCCGTGAATCTCGTGGAGAGACCTTAAGGCTGTCCTCATGCTCTGACTTCTGCCTGCCTGATCTGAAATCACGTATGTGACCAATGTGTCTATGGACACTGCTTTTAATACCAGAACCCTGCAAGCCACCTGCTCACTATCATCACTGTAAGAGCCAAAAATCTACCAGGATGCTTGTAGGCCCTCCAAGGTCTAGGCCATTGTAGGACACGCCACTTTCCCTGGTTGGCTTCCCTGTAACTCCACCGAAGAAACTCCTGTGATGCACAGTGCCACGTGGGTTCCCTGGGTATGTGCCAATCAATCCGCACTCACACAGCACATACATCTTACATTCTCTCTAGGACAGTTATCAATAAGGTCACATGATGAGGAGAACGGGGAGTCACTACTCTTCCTTTCCATAACGGCCATTAACCCATCACATGGTAAACTGTTCAGGCAAAGGAACCTCACTTACCTAGATAGGTGGAGATCGCCTGGTCTGTGGTGAGTTTACTGCGAACACCATCACTAACCAGACAGCAGACATGTCCCCTGATGGTGATTCCTTTTTGTCAGGATTTCCTCCAGGGAACCTGAAAAACATATACAGACATATGCCTCAGAAACACACAAGATGCCGTACCAGGACACCTGCAAATCATGATGCTCACATCCATCATTCAATGACTCTTACCAGGATGCTGGTGGGGCCCATCTGGCTCAGGGTCGTGGCTCCAGAAGATAGCATTTCTCTCTACAGAACACCTGTAAAATGTCCACAGTCACTGCTGTGGCTGGGAATGCTGGATCATTACCTGGTATTTGCAGTCCCGCCGTGCTCACATGGTTAGGCACTGTCTCTGAAATACGCAGAGAAAAAACTCACAGTTTCTAGGGTGCCAGGTACCCTTATCAATCCCAACTGGGACACCTGAAGTGAAATCATGGGAACGACAGGGAGGCCTGACACCATCATCACTTATCTAGACAACTGAACCTCGCGTGGCCCGTGTGATGCTTTTGGTCCTCATCAGCACTGACGTGCAGAGCAGCCGAACTTCCCATTAAGGTCTTGTGTCAGATTTATTGTGATGTCATGGTAGGAACCTGAAAGAGGCACGAAGAAGTATGTGTAGAGGGACATGGGGTTTGCTGCCAGCACTCCTGCAAAGAATCTTGATTATTTCCATCTTTACAGGACACACCCACTTGACTTGGATACTTGCAGTAATCCCAGGTCGACCCTGATAGCACAAAAACACCATTTCTCGACACCTGTAGCCATCCTAGGGGCAGCATGGGGGCGGGGAATGCAGAGATAAATACCTGGCATCCTGCAGCCCCTCAACACTCACAGGGTTCAGCATACACTTTCGTTGAAACGGAAAACGGGAAAACCTGGCCGATCTGGGATTGGTAAGGACTCAATCATTTCTCAGCTGAGTACCTGTGAAAGAAATCACGGCAGGAAGACGTGTGGGGACACCTCATCACTGAACCAGGTCTCTGGGACAGTCCCACGGTGCGTGCTGTGGTTTATGCACGCATCAGCACTTACCTCAGCCAGACTCTCTCAAGAAAAGAAAAAAATACTATAAAAACACACACAAAAAAGTCATAAATCTAACAAATACATAAAGCCAGAGCTCTTAGCTGGATACTTATAAAATACCTTGGTAACAATAGTGGCCGTTGTTTACAATTCGTGACACATCATCTCTCATGTGGATACCTATAGAAGCCCATGAGATCTACCAGATTTAGATAAATCTACCATCCATGGAGACCTAAAATTAACCAGGTTAAATGCCATTGCTGGGGACACATCATTTCTTTCCTGGGTAACTGTAAAATACCTTGGTACTACCATTTCTAGTAACACATTATTGCTTAGGTAGATATCTGCAAAATCCCACGGTCACCACATTTTTAGAGACACGATCATCTCTTACCTGGTGACTTGCAAAATCCCTTATTCACTACGTGGTTAGGATCACCACCATCTCTTAATTATTGTCCTACAAAATTTCATCATAACCTTCACAGTTAAGGGGACCATCATCTGTTTACTAGACCCCTGACAAATCTCATGGTCATTTTGTGGTTTGGTTTTGCCAACACGTGTGGAGTGGAATACCACCAAATGCCGTGTTCACTAATATGGAAAGAAACATCAGCAGCAGCTACGTACCTAACTGAGGCAATCCAATTTTGATACTCCAGTTAGGGCCACCATCCACTCTTAATTGGATATCTAGAAAATACCATGGTCACCTGCACTGTTGGGTTTATCATCATTTCTTACCTTTATAACTTCAGTATCCCATGTTCACTTCTTAAGTAGAAACACTCATTTCTTACCTGGATATTTACAAAATCCCATGGATATTACCTGGGATATGGCCACTGTCATCTTTTCACTCTATAGCTACAAAATTCCATGGGCACTACCATGGTTAGGGACATGTCCATCATCTGTTTCTTGGATTCCTTCAAAATACCACAGTCACTGCAATGATGAGAGCCATGATCATCTCGTACTTGAATCCGTACCAAATCCAATGGTCCCTGAATCTCCTGGAGAGACCTCAAGGTTGTCCTCATGCTCTGACTACTGCCTGCCTGAATGTGAAACCAAATGCATGACCAGCATGTCTATGGACACAGCTTTTCCACTAGGACCCTACAAACTGCCTGCTCACTATCATCATTATGGGAGCCAAAAATGTACCTGGATGCTTGAGGGCCCTCCAAGGTCTAGGCCATGGTAGGATATGCCATTTTCCCTGGCCAGCTTCCCCTGGAAATCCACCGCAGTCACTCCTGTGATGCACAATGCCATGTGAGTTCCCTGGGTACATGCCAATCAATCAGCACTCACAAAGCACATAGAGCACACTTTCTCTCCAGGACAGAAATGAAAAGGATCGCATGGCAAGGAGAACAAGGAGCCATTTCCCTTTCTCTCCATACTAGCCATTAACCCATCACATGGTAAACTGTTCAGGCAAAGGAACCTCGCTTACCTGGAGATCACTTGGTCTGTGGTGAGTTTACCAAGCACACCATTACTTACCCAGATAGCAGAATGTCCCGATCGTGGTTCCTGTTTGTCAGGATTTCCTCGGGGGAACCTGGAAAACATACACTGAGATACATGCCTCAGAAACACATGAGGCGCCGGGCATGGTGGCTCACACTTGTAATCCCAGCACTTTGGGAGGCCGAGGCAGGTGGATCACCAGAAGTCCAGAGTTCAAGACCAGCCTGCCCAACACAGTGAAACTTCGTCTCTATTAGTAATACAAAAATTAGTGGGCGGTGGTGGCACACATCTGTAATCCCAGCAACTTGGGAGAATCACTCGAACACAGGAAGGGGAGGGTGCAGTCAGCTGAGATTCTACCATTGCACCCAGCCTGAGCGACAAGAGCAAAACTCTATCCCAAAAAGAAAGAAAGAGAGAAAGAGAGAAAGAGAGAAAGAGAGAGAAAGAAAGAAAGAAAGAAACAAACAAACAAACAAACACACACACAAGGTGTTGTACCAGGAAACCTGCAAATCACGATGCTCACATTCATCATTAAATGACTCTTACCTGGATGCTGGCGGGGCCCCCCAAGCTCAGGTCCGTGGTCACAGAAGAGAGCATTTCTCTCTAGAGGACACCTGCAAAATGTCCATAGTCACTCTTGTGGCTGGGGATGCCAGATCATTATCTGGTATTTCCAGTCCCACTCCGCTCACAGGGTTAGGCGTTGTCTCTGAAATATGCAGAGGGAAAACTCACGGTGTCTAGCAAGCCCGGGAATCTTATCATTTCCGAGGAGACATCTGAAGCGAAATCAGGGAACAACAGGGAGGCCTGATACCATCATCACTTACCTAGACAGCTGAGCCTCACCTGGCCCGTGCGATGCTTTCATTCCTCATCTGTGCTGACCTGCAGAGCAGCCAAGCTTCCCATTAAAGTTTCGTGTCAGATTCACTGTGATGTCATGGTAGGAATCTGAAAGAGGCAGGAAGACGTATGTGTAGAAGGACACGGGGTTTTCTGCCAGCACTCCTGCAAAGAACCTTGATTATTTCCATCTTTACGGGACACAGACACATGACCTGGATACTTGCAGTCATCCCAGGTCAACCCTGATAGCAGAACACCACCGTTTCTTGACTGGATACCTGTAGACATCCTAGGGTTAGCATGAGGTGCAGAATATAGTGATAAATACCTGGCTCCCTGCAGTCCCTCAATGCTCATAGGGTTCAGCATACACCTTCGATGAAACAGACTATAAGAAAACCCAGCCGATCTGGAATCGATAAGGACTCAATCATTTCTCACCTGAGTACCTGTGAAAGAAATCATGGTGGGAAAGCGTGTAGGGACACATCTTCACTGAACTGGGTCTCTCTGACATTCTCACGGTGCAGGCTGTGGTTTAAGCCCGTGTCAGCACTTAGCTCAACCAGACTCTTTCTCAAAAAAAGAAAAAAAATAGTTAACAAGAAAGTCTTATATCTGACAAATAAATAAAGCCTGAGCTCTTAATTGGATACTTATAAAACACTTTGGTTACACTAGTGACAGTTATTTACCATTTGTGACACATCATCTCTCATGTGGATACCTACAGAAGCCCATGAGATCTATCAGATTTAGAAAAATCTACCACACATGACCTACAAATTACTCAGATTAAATGCCATTGCTAGGGACACATTTCTTTCCTGGGTAACTGCTGAATACCTTGGTACTACAATTTCTAGGAACACATTATTCCTTAATTGGATATCTGCAAAATCCCAAGGTCACCACATTTTTAGACACACAATCATCTCTTACCTGGTGATTTGCAAAATTCCTTGTTCAGTATCACGGTTAGGATCTCTGTGATCTCTTAATTACCGGCCTACAAAATTTCATCATAACTTTCATGGTTAAGGGGACCACCATCTTTTTACTAAACCCTGGACAATCCCATGGTTATTTCGTGATTAGGTTTGCCATCATACCTGGAATACCACAAATTGCCACATTCACTAACTTGGGAAGGGGCATCCTCAGCTTCTTCATGCCTACCTGAGCAAACTCAATTTTGGTAGTCAACTTAAGACCACCAACCTCACTTATCTGGATATCTAGAAAATACCATGGTCACCCCCATGGTTAAGTTGATCATTTCTTAACTCTGTAACTTCAGTATTCTATGTTCACTTCCTAAGTAGAAACACTCATTTGTTACCTGGATATTTTTAAAATTCCAGACATTACCATAGAGATGGTCACTGTCATCTTTTCACTCTATAGCTACAAAATCCCATGGACACTACCATGGTTAGGGACAGGCCCATCATCTGTTTTTGCATTCCTTCAAAATACCATGGTCACTACAATGATGAGAGCCATGATCATCTCATACCTGAATCACTACCAAATCCTAGGGTCCATAAATCTCCTGGAGAGACCTCAATGCTGTCCTCACGCTCTGACTTCTGCCTGCCTGAACCTGAAACTACAAGTGTGACCAATGCCTCTATGGACACAGCTTTTCCACCAGGACCTTGCAAATCACCTGCTCAGTATAATCACTGTGGGAGTCAAAAATGTATCTGGATGCTTGCAGGCTCTCCAGGGTCTAGGCCATTGTAGGACACGCTCTTTTTCCCTGGCCGGCTTCCCTGCAAATCTACCACAGTCACTCCTGTGATGCACAATGCCACATGAGTTCCCTGCGTACATGCCAATCAATCAGCCCTCACAGACCACATACATCATACATTCTTTCCAGGGCAGAAATCAATAGGATCACATGGTGAGGAGAACGGAGAGCCGCTACTCTTTCTTACCAAAATACCTGTTAACCCATCACATGATAAACCCTTCAGGCAAAGGAACCTCAGTTACCTAGATATGTGGAGATCGCCTGGTGTGTGGTGAGTTTACCGCGAACACCATCACTTACCTGGATAGCAGACATGTTCCCTGATCCTGACTCCTGTTTGTCGGGATTTCCTTGTGGGACCCTGGAAAACCTACAGAGATATATGCCTTGAAAACACATAAAGTGTTCTCACAGGAGACATGTAAATCACAATGCTCGCATCCATGATTGAAGGACTCTTACTTGGATGCTGGCAGGGTCCCCCAAGCTCAGGGCCGCAGGCCCAGAAGACAGCATTTCTCTCTACAGGACACCTGCAAAATGTCCACGGTCATCGCTGTGGCTGGGAACGCCAGATCATTACCTGGTATTTGCAGTCCCACTGTACTCACTGGGTTAGACGTTGTCTCTGAAATATGCAGAGGGAAATCTCACGGTTTTTAGTGAGCCAGGGACACTTGTCAATTCTGACAGGGACACTTGAAGCGAAATCATGGGAACAACAGGAACTATGCACACCATCCTCACTTACCTAGACACCTGAACTTCAAGTGGCCCATGCGTTGTTTTTGGTCCTCATGCAGCCCTGACTTGCAGAGCAACCCTGCTTCCTGATAAAGACCCACGTTGGATTCACTGGGATGTCACGGCAGGAATCTGCAAGAGGCACCAATACATACGTGTAAGAAGACATGGGGTTTTCTGCAAAGACTCCCACAAAGTCCCATGATTACTTCCATCTTTATGGGACACACCCACTCGATGTGTATAGCTGCAGTAATCTCAGGTCGACCCTGATAGCAGAAAACCACCGTTTCTCAACTGCACATCTCTAGAAATCGGAGGGGTAGCACAGATGGGGAACACAGCGATAAATACCTGGCTCCCTGCAATCCCTCAACACTCACACGGTTCAGCATATACTTTCATAAAACGGGAAAACCCGGCCTATCTGGGAGTGGTGAAAACTAAATCATTTCTTACCTGAATACATGGAAAAGAAATCACGGCGGGAAGATGTGTAGGGACACACCATCACTGAACTAAGCCTCTGTGACAGTACGACGCTGTGGGCTGCGGTTTAGGCCTGTGTCAGCACTTACCTCAGCCAGCAATGCCCCACGTTACCTAGCTTTGAAAGGCCTGCTGTGATGCCCTGACATTCATCTGAAAGACATATTGGGGAAACTCTGCTTGGTCCACAACCTATGCTACGAGGACACCCACAAATATACTTGTTCATTGGTATCATTTCACAACTCATCCAGGTTACCCAGATAACTGAAGATATCTAAGCCAGAGCCTACGAGGCATACCTGGAGAAACAGCACGGTCCACATCGGGGTGACAGACAATATGATCAACTACCTGAGCACTGGCATATCCGTTTATCACATGGAGGGTCAAATTTGCACACACACACACACACACACAAACCCTTACCTTTGAATAAGCAAACAGTAAAATCTCATGCTTACTGGCATTGGGAATCACTAATTATCTTTTCCCAATGACACATATGCCAAACACAAGGTTACTCTACCAGACTCAAACCATCATTAATTATCTACATGCGGGAAATTCAGAGTGCCTTTCATGAGGTAATGCCACAACATCTCCTACCTCTCTACAGGAAGAGGACTTTATGGGACACCTGCAGGAAACCATGGGAAAACACCGTGTCAAGGACAGTGCCCTCTTTGTCCAGGAAATCTGAAGTTCAGGTGGTCTGTATTGGCATAGCACTCGTGTCATCCATTACCCGGTTACTATCCAGGGCCTCCGAATGGCCATTCTCAGACCCACCTTGATCTCATGACTAGCAGCAGCAGAAGAAACGCATCTGACAGGTGTTTTCCAGGATGCCACTTGGCATACCTGAAAGACGAAAAAGACACGCACCACACAGGCTGGTCACTGCCGTCATCTAGGAACCTTACCTAGATCCTGGCAGAACTCCAACTTCCACCCCACTGTTGGCACCACTATCAGCTCTGGACTGATGATGTGTCAGAACTATCATTCCATCCTGTGGTCTGGTAGAGTAGGATAATTCACCTGGACACCCGCATCTACCGCAGTCAACACGGACTCAGGTTCAAGGCACATTATCCTCAAGTCGAACATAGCAAGGACTAATGCTTATTAGCCTTGGTTGGCAAAGCATTGTTTCTTAACTGAATTACTGCAGAAAATAAAGAACAGAAAATGAGCAAGAAAACCCATGGCAGGACAGGAAAAATAGCAGGAATGCCATTGGTGATTACCTGTGTATCAGAAGATTGGATCGTCCATGGCCTGCTTATGCCCATACTATCTCCCCTCTGGATACAGGCAGAGTTCCCCTGCTCAGGCATAATGAGGGTTCCCTTGACCTCTGGAAGGGAATGTGAAATCTGCCTACAGACAGCTTTTCCAGCAGAACCCAGAAAACCACCCGCTCACTAACATCATTGTGGGGGCCAAAAATCTACCTGGATGCTCGTGGTCCCTCCAAGGGGTAGGCCATCGTAGGACACTTCATTTTCTCTGGTTGTCTTCTCTGCAAATCCACCTTAGTTACTCCTGTGATGCACAGTGCCACTGGAGTTCCCTGGGTACGTGCCAATCAATCAGCACTCACAGGGTACATACCTCATACGTTCTCTCCAGGACAGAAAACAATGGGATCACATGGCAATGAAAACAAGGAGCCGCTACCCTTCCTTACCGGAATACCCCTAAACCCATCATGTGGTAAACCGTTCAGGGAAAGGAACCTCACTGACCTACCAATGTGAAGATCAGGTTGTCTGTGATGAGTTTACAGTGCACACAATCACTTACCCAGACAGCAGACACGTCCCCTGTTCATGAGTCCCGTTCTTCAGGATTTTCTTCCGGGAACCTGGAAAACATATACTCAGATATATGCCTCAGAAACACACAAGATGTTCTACCAGGACACCTGCACATCACGATGCTCACATCTATCATTGAAGGACTCTTGCCTCGAAGCTGACGGGGCCCCCCAAGCTCAGGGCTGTGGTCCCAGAAGATAGCAGTTCTCTCTACAGGACACCTGCAAAATGTCCACAGTCACTGCTGTGGGAAGGAACACCAGATAATTACCAGGTACTTACAGTTCCACTACGAACATGGGGTTAGGCATTGTCTCTGAAATATGCACAGGGTAAACTCATGGTTTCTAGTATGCCAGGGAGTCTTACCATTTCTTCCTAGGACGCCTGAAGCGAAATCACAGCAACAGGAAGGCTGAACAGCAATAGGCATGAAGACACATATGTAGAAGGAGACAAGGTTTTCCACCAGGACTCCTGCAAAGAACCTTGAGTAATTCCAGCTTTATGGGACACACCCACTCGACCTGGATGCTTGCAGTAATCCTAGGTCAACCCTGATAGCAGCAAACCACCGTTTCTTGACTAGACACCTCTACAAATCCTAGGGGCAGCACAGGGGCGGGGTAACAGTGATAAACATCTGGCTCCCTGTAATCCTTCCACACTCACAGGGTTAGGCAGACACTTTCTATGAAACAGAAATGGGAAAGCCCGGCCTATCTGGGATCAGTGAGGACACAATCATTTCTCACCTGAATAACTGTGAAAGAAATCATGGCTGTAAGGCATGTAGGGACAAATCATCATAGAACTGGGTCTCTGTGACAGTCCCACGAAGCGGACTATGGTTTAGGCCCGCATCAGCACTTACCTCAGCCAGACTCAAAAACGAAAGAAAGACACATCATTAAAGTCTTACATCCCACCAATACATAACGCTGGCGCTCTTAGCTGGATACTTACAAAATACCTTGGTAACAATAGCGGCAATTGCTTACAATTTGTGACACATCTCTCATGTGGATACCTACAGAAGTCCATGAGATCTACCAGATTCAGAAAAACCTACCATACATGGTGACCTACAAATTACCCAAATTAAATGCCATTGCTAGGGACACAACATTTCTTTCCAGAACTGTAAAATACCTTGGTACTACCATCTCTAGTAACACAGTATTCCTTCATTGGAATCTGGATAATCCCATGGTCACATTTTTAGAGACACCATCGTCTCTTACCTGGTGACTTGCAAAGTCCCTTGTTCACTACCGTGGTTAGGAGCACTGCCATCTCTTAATTACTGACCAATACAATTTCATCATAATCTTCATGGTTATGGGGACCATCATCTATTTAGTAAGCAGCTGACAATCTCATGGTCATTTTGGGTTTAGGTTCACCATCTTATCTGGAATACTACCAAATGCCATGTTCACTAACGTGGGAAGGGCCATCATCAGCTCGTACGTGCCTACCTCAGGAAACCCAATTTTGGTACTCAAGTTAGGGCCTCCATCCACACCTACCTGGATATCTAGAAAATACCATGCTCACCTCCACAGTTAGGTTTATCATCGTTTCTTACCGTTATAACTTCAGTATCCCATGTTCACTTCCTAAGTAAAAACACTCATTTCTTGCCTGGATATTTTAAAAATCTCACAAACATTGCCGTGGATACGGTCACTGTCATATTTTCACTCCATAGCTATAAAATCCTATGGCACTACCATGGTTAGAGACATATCCATCATCTGTTTCTTGGATTCCTTCAAAATCACTACAATGATGACAGCCATGATCATCTTGTACCTGAATCCCTACCAAATCCTATGGACCCTCAATCTCCTGGAGAGACTTCAAGGCTGTTCTCATGCTCTGATTTCACTAACACGCGAAGGCACATCATCAGCTCCTACGTGACTAAGTGAGGAAACCCAATTTTGGTACTTGAGTTAGGGTCACCACCCTCACTTATCTGAGTATCTAGAAAATACCATGGTCAACCCCACGGTTAGGTTTATCATCATTTCTTACCATTGTAACTTCAGGATCCCCATGTTCACTTCCTAAGTAGAAACCCTCATTTCTTATCGTGATTAGGGACATGTCCATCATCTGTTTCTTAGATTCCATCAAAATACCATGGACACTACAATGATGACAGCCATGATCATCTCGTACCTGAATCCCTACCAAATCCTATGGACCCTGAATCTCCTGTAGAGACCTCAAGGCTGTCCTCACACTCTGACTTCTGCCTGCCTGAACCTGAAATCACATGTGTGACCAATGAGTCTACGGACACAGCTTATCCACCAGGACCCTGCAAACTACTTGCTCACTATCACCACTGTGGGAGCCAAAAATGTCCCTGGATGCCTGTGGGCCCTCCAAGGTCTAGGCCATCATAGGACACGCCATTTTCCTTGCCTGGCTTCCCTGCAAATCCACCGCAGTTACTCCCGTGATGCACAGTGCCACGCGAGTCCTGGATACGTTCAAATCGATCAGCACTGACAGAGCACATACATCATACTTTCTCTTCAGGACAGAAATGAACAGGATCGCATAGCGAGGCAAATGGGGGGCCACTCCCTTTTCTTTCCAAATTAGCTGTTAACCCATCACATGGTAAACAGTTCAGGCAAAGGAACCTCACTTACCTAGATATGTGGAGATTACCTGGTCTGTGGTGAGTTTACCATGCACACCATCACTTACCCAGATAAGAGACATGTCTCCTGATCGTGACTCCTGTTTGTAGGGATTTTCTCCTGGGAGCCTAGAAAACCTACACTGAGACATATGCCTCTGAAACACACAAGGGGCCTGGAGTGGTGGCTCATGTTTGTAATCCCAGCACCTTGGGGGCCGAAGCAGGTGGATCACCTGAGGTCTGGAGTTCGAGACCAGCCTGCCCAACATGGTGAAACTCCTTCTCTACTAGTAATACAAAAATTAGTCAAGGGTGGTGGCACACATGTGTAATCTCAGCAACACGGGAGGCTGAGGCAGGAGAATCACTTGAACACAGGAGGCTGAAGTTGGAGTTAGCCAAGAAACACACAAGGTGTTCTACCAGGACACCTGCAAATCATGATGCTCATATCCATCATTCAACGACTCTTACCTGGATGCTGGCAGGGACCCCCAAACTCAGGGCAGTGGTCCCAGAAGACAGTATTTCTCTCTACAGGACACCAGCAAAATGATCACGGTCACTGCTGTGGCTGTGAATGCCGGATGATTACCTGGTATTTGCATTCCCAGTGCGCTCACAGGGTTAGGCATTGTCTCTGAAATATGCAGAGGGAAAACTAATGGTTTCGAGTACGTCAGGGACTCTTATCATTTCCGACCGGGATACCTGAAGCTAAATCAGGGGAACAACAGGGAGGCCTACACCACCATCACTTACCAGACAAGACTCAATCATTTCTCACCTGAATACGTGTGAAGGAAGTAACGACGGGAAGGCCTGTAGGGACACATCATCACTGAACTGGGTCTCTGTGACAGTCCCACGGTGCGGGCTGTGGTTTAGGCCCACATCAGCACTGACCTCAGCCAGACTCTGTCTCAAAAAGAAAGAAAATGATAGATAACACGAAAGTCTTACATCAAAGAAATAAATAAAGCTAGAGTTTTAAGCTGGATACTTATAAAACACCTTGGTTACAATGGTGGCAACTGGTTACAATTTGTGTCACGTCATCTCTCATGTGGATGCCTACAGAAGCCCATGAGATCTACCAGATTTAGAGAAGCCTACCATACATGGAGACGTACAAATTACCCAGATTAAATGCCATTCCTAAGGACACATCATTTCTTTCCAGGGTAACTGCAAAATACCTTGGTACTACCGCTTCTAGTAACACATTATTCCTTGATTGGATATCCTCAAAATTCCATGGTCACCATATTTTTAGAGATACCATCATCTCTTACCTGGTTACCTGCAAAATCCCCTGCTCATTACTGTGGTTATCATCACCATCATCTCTTAATTACAGACCTACAAATTTCATCATAACCTTCACAGTTAAGGGCACCATCATGTCTTTACTAGACCCCTGACAGTCCCATGGTCATTTTGTGGTTAGGTTCGCCATCATGTCTGGAATAGCACAAAATGCCATGTTCACTAACATGGTAAGAAACATCTTCAGCTCCTATGTGCTTACCTGAGGAAATCCAATTTTGGTACTTGAGTTAGGGCCATCATCCTCTCTTATCTGGATATCTAGAAAACACCATGCTCACCCCCAGTTAGGTTTATCATCATTTCTTACCTTTATAACTTCAGTATCCCATGTTCACTTCTTAAGTAGAAACACTCATTTCTTACCTGGATATTCACAAATTCCCACAGACATTACCCTGGATATGGTCACTGTCATCTTTTCACTCTATAGCTACAAAATCCCATGGGCACTATCACGATTAGGGACATGTCCATCATCTGTTTTTTGAATTCCTTCAAAATACTACGGTCATTACAATGATGAGGGCCATGATCATTTCGTACCTGAATCACTACCAAATCCTATGGTCCCTGAATCTCCTGGAGAGACCTCAAGGCTCCTCCCACTCTGACTTCTGCCTGGCTCACGAGCCTCAGTGCTTGTTCTGTCCTCATCCCCCTTTATTATATCAACATTCTAAGCAGTTTAAGTTCCGTAACATTCCTTTTTCTTCTGGTTAGCTGTAGCACAGTGTTCATGCCTGTCCTTACCATCTAATGAGAACTGATTATTGTCATTTCCTTGTAACTTAGTGTTCCTTGTCCTTAAAATTGGCCATGGTGGGAGTACCAACTAGGGTTTTTATTTTAGGAGAGCCAGTTATTAAGCTCTCCTGGATGTGCTGATGAATAAAGTAATAAACAAACAAAAAGAAGTACTACTGAAAGTGACACCGCAATCTTCTCATTTTTCATAACTGGATGTGACTTTTGTGGATGAACGTGTCAGTTCGCTCCATATATGGCTTAAAATCTATCATCTTTCCAAATATTTATACTTAATGAACAAAATGGGTAAACACTTTTAATACAAATTAGATAATATTATATTAATGCTGTCCAAGGACTTACATAATCTCAATATGTCCAAAGTTCATAAGCTTGCTGAAAAAGAAAAACAATAATTAAGTAATTATTTTTATACAACTGCTGAAAAAAACTCATATTTTAAAAATTAAATGTATTATTAGACCTAGCAAATGAAAATCATTGAGATATACATACTCACTGATATATGTATGTGATGTGTACATACATACACCACACACACACACATCCTTACCTTACCCATTTGCCAGAGCAAATTTTTTCTTTTTTTTTTTCCATGTAAATTTCTTTCTGCGCTCTTTGTGAAAACCTAAATTTCCATCAGTGACCGCATTTAGATTTCATGAGATTCTTAGTCACGAATTCCTTTGAAAACCAAGTAAAATGTCAAGAGAGAGAAGCAGCACCCTATAGCCCCTCTTTTTAGTTCCACAGTGTGGGAGCCAATTTTCTTGTAATTCTAGAGAAGAAAAAAAATCACCATGTGGCTATAATTCTGATGACTGTTTTTTTAGATTGCCCAGAGACTAGCAGATGCAGAATGAAATAAATAAAAGCTATTTTTTTCATGTTTGAGGTGGTTTCCAATTAATACTTCTTTATTTCTCTTTGCCACTCCACTTTTCCCCAGCCTTTCCGGGTAAAAGAATACCAATAACCTAAATGTACTATGGTGATTGTAAATACAAAACTGATATACCATTAGGTAATTTTTCCTTTTTAAAGAAAATGTTCTATTTTTTCATGATCATTCTTAGCTACTACCTACTTCTACTCACCAAAGTCAACCATCAGCCATGAGAAACAATATTGCGGCCACAATTAAAACAATGGCAGGGGCATGAACAACACCTGAGAATGCTGCTCTGTCTCCTATATCTACTTCTCATCCAACCCAACCCTTTACTTTTTGAAAATGAAAAATATTACCTTTTTTGCTAGTAATGATCTTGTTAACTTTCATTGATTGACTTCCCATGGAATTATTTCCTGGCTGGCAGGGAATTAAATGTGATTTAAAATTATAATGTGCTACCAAGTGAGTTTTTATGTCCAAAGCTCATGAAATCATATTCATTAGGGGCTTTTCCTTTATATTCTGACTTAAATGAAGACAATGTTTTGCAGTCACATGTATTAGTAAGGTGGTGATAAGGTAACTGAAGAGCTTGCCTCTCTGTGTTTATCAACATCTGGCAACAAAAGACATCTGACCTCTGGTTGAGGCTAAGCAGAGGACAAAGTCTGGCATTTGGGCTTCCAGTTATGCCACACCCTGACTGAGCAAGGCCCTTTGCCTCTAGTAGCCTTGTACCTTCCCTCAGAGCATGATTTAGATGACTTCCAAAATTAATACTATATTTTATGTCTCATGTCTTGCCTATTATGTCTGGATATAACTGCAATACTACATAACTATATGCAGTGGACACTTGAAGAACATGAGTTGCTATGCAGGTCCGCTTTTATGCAGATTTCCTCCTGCCTCTGCCACCCTAAGACAGCAAGATCAACCTATCCTCTTCCTCCTTTTCCTTTGCCTACTTAACACAAAGACAGTGAGGATGAAGACCTTTATCATGAGCCACTTCCACATAATGAATGGTAAATATATTTTTTCTTCCTTATGATTTTCTTTTTTCTAGCTTACTTTATTGTAAGAATACAGTGTATAATACATACAACATGCAAAATATGTGTTAACCAACTGTTTGTTACCAGTTAGGCTTCCAGTCAACAGTAGGATATTAGATAAATTTGGGGTGAGTCAAAAGTTACACAGATTTTCAGCTGTGTGGGAGTCAGTATTCCTAACACTCATGTTGTTCAAGGGTCAACTGTATTATATAACATATATCCTATATATACCAGTATAGATATAAATAACAATTATTTTATTTTATATAAGCTTGGAACTCCTGGGATTGATACTAAAATTACTATTTTTGTACTTAAAAAGAAAATCAACCACCCCCGAAACAGGCTTCCACTTCTAAGCTATACTATTTATCTTAAATATGAAACACTATTATATCTTACCCGTTTTTAGAAGCAGACACTACAACAATCAGATTTTCTGAGCACAGTGAAAAATATCAATATCTGCATACACGGATTTGTATGTAATTTAATGGATATTTACAAAGCCCAGTATTTTTAAGTATGATGAGAAGTCAAAGATTTGTGGTTTGTTTATCACATAGCTGGTGGGACTTTTTGTTTTTGTTGTTGAATTTTGTTGTTTCGATATACCAGTGTGTTTCAGGAACTTTTCTTCTCTTTTGTTTGTTTTTTGGTTTGTTTCTTTCGTACAGAAAAATGTTGCTACTTATCAAGGGGAATGATTAAACATATGAAGTAGTCATATGACGAAGTATTTAAAATCATTAAATATCATACTTTAGAAAATATCAAATATCAACTCAAGTGTATGCTGCTTGGGTAATGGGTACACCAAAATCTCAGAAATCACCACTAAAGAACTTACTCATGTAACCAACCACCATCTGTTCCCCAAAAATCTATTGAAATAAAAAAAAAAATTAGCTTATCAAATCTGAAAAAGAAAGAAAATATCAACTGACCTCCTAAAATGCCCATGAAATGATATTGAGGGGAGGGGAAAAGATAAAAGTGATGTACACCGAATAAATGTAATTACATTTAAAATGCATTTACATGCAAAAAAAATAAGTAGCAAAGAAATACACTAAACAGTTATCTCTGATAGTATAATAATGAGTGATTTTTATATTTCTCTGTAGACATTGTGTAGGTTGTAAATTTATACAAGGCACACATTTGACTTATTAATAGGAAGAGGATAAAACTATCTTCAAAGTATCATTCTGTTCTCTTCTTGACTTTTTATTTGACAAGAACAAGGTTGTCTGGTGAGGCTGTTATGAGGATGAAATGGGAGAACATCTGTAAACCATATGTGAAGCTCGGCAGGTCAAAAGAGGCTGGTTCTCATTCTTCTACTAAGGCTATTTTCAAAATTTTATCTGTACCTTTAATTTGTAGTTTCCTTGTATTATTACTATAATACAAGATTTGCTCTGTATTATTACTATAACACAAGTAAACTACAAATTAAAGGTACAGATAGTATTTTTGTTTGTATAAGCTGCACACTAAACACACTATAATTGTGCAACGGTGTTTAACTCTTAGGACTCCAGCACCCATAGGCCTCCACTCCAATAAGGAGATTATACTGTGAATTATTGACCTGTAAGCTTTGTGGGGCAGGATTTCAAGACTAACTTCTTTGGTCAAATGAGAAAATAGTCCAGAGAAAAAACATTATCTTTGTAATACAAAAATTAATAAAGAGATAAAAACAATGAGATCATTAGGATCCTAGTATAGACAAAGAAGCCACGGTGGCTAATTTCTCAGATTCTAGCAGGGCTTCTTTACCTCAGCTCTATTGACAGTTTGGGCCAGGTAACTTTTTGTGGATAATTCTTTGTTGCGGGAACTGTCCTGTGTGTTGTAGGATGTTTAGCAGCATCCCTGGCCTCTACCCACAAGACACCAATAACAATCACTTCTCTAGGTGTGACAATTAGAAATGTCTCCAGACATTGCCAAATGTCCCTGCAGCAGTAAAATTGCCCCTAGTTGAGAATCACTGGATTATAGGAAGAAGAAAAATAAAAATCATGATGTTCTTTTATTTTCTCCAAATCATCCGACCAACAACAATGCCAATGGTAATCTAGAGACAGTTCATAACAAAACAGGCTTAATTTAGAAAGATATAGTTATGGATTCAGCCACTTTGATTAAAAAGTTGTAATAATTGTCTTTAGTCCACTGCCCATTCATCCTAAGGAGAAGATTTTATCAAGTACTAGCAAGTAGTAGGCCTTAGGCTACAATCTACCAACATGTGTCTAATTCAAGGGCAAAGAGTTGGAAACTCATAAGGTGGAGAGGAGGTCTGCTTATAAGCCAAAGAAAGCACATTCCAGAGTAACTTCACTTAAGAATTAACAACTACAATGCAGAGAATTTGTGAGAAACCCATTCTGCCACTGAGAAGGCCACTGGGATTTGATACAGTGGAAATAAAATCTGGTTCAAACCATAAGGCCATATCTCCCTAAAAGATTCCCCTTTCGAAAACTGCATTTAATTTTACTAACTACTCAACAAAATATTATATTCATAGACTGCAATTCTAGCAGAAAAGTTGGTTTAATGGAAGAATCAGTGGCGTCTGGCCGTAATCAATATTCATGATTACCATGAACCAGAGATAGGCTAATTCCACTTAGATTTAAGCACCCTTCCTCTAGGTGTATACCGGTCATGCTTCCTGATTAGCTCTGATATGCAAAGAGCTTAGAAGTCAACATTCCTGTTCTCACAACAAGAAAAATGCTGAACAAGCTAGCAATCAACAGCTTTTCTTAGATCTACCAGATAACTGAAGTCACAGGACAAACTGCCACCCCCAAAACTGTAGAGATGTGTAAATACAAAGAATTACAGTTTACCGAGAGCAGAGGCTTCTGGAGCCAGTAACTGGTAGGAACACTTAAATGGTAATTGATAAACTGCTGAAGGCTGAGTGCAGACTAACTTGAGATTTAAAAACTCCTGATGGCCCAGTTTTAGGAGGCTCCACACTTTTGTGAGATTTACCACTAGGTGCCCCACCAAAAGTAAAAATCATATGGGAGAGACACCTCCTTTGCTTTCAGCAAGAGGAAAGAAGAAGTGCCGTTTTGAAATAAGCCCAGAGTTTTCTGCTCTCTGTCGCAAGAGTTACATCAAGGGAAATTACCAGAGTCTTATGTGACCAAGAAGAAGGGCAACTAGACAATGCTAGTTCCCTCTAGCCTTCCTGTCTCACATAATGATAAGGAAAAAAAAGGCTGAGAAACGCTGAAGGTCACAGCTCAGGGACTCAAGCCCACTAAAAATAACTGAGATTTAATTATAAGATTATAGAATCCTTCCCCCCTCCTTAAAGTCTTACCACCATATCAGCAAGGCTCCAGTATAAAAACAGTGGATTACAACTGAGAGAGCTGAAAGACATAATCTATTTAAGAAAGAGTTCTTAGGGGAACCTAAAGGCACCATGGAAGCAGGGAATAAAAGGAAACTATAGAAAACTGGAGCCTCTGGCACATACGTGTTACAATTAACATTAAACATAGCCTAGCTCCTAGCCAGATCAACATAAAGCCTTACACTAAAAGCCCAATTAACTCAGTTTATATTACCAGATATAGTATGATCACTTCCAACAAAAAAAATTATGAGATATGCTAAGGGAAGGAAAAAAAGTCTGAAGAGACAAAGCAAACATCAGTATCTGACTCAGATATATTCAGATTTTGGAATTATCAGATAAGAAACTTAAACAACTATTATTGATACATTAAGGGCTCTGTGGTATAATAAAGAATTTGGCCAGGCATGATAGCTCACACCTGTAATCCCAGCACTTTGGGAGGCTGAGGCAGGAGGATCACTTGGGCCCAGGAGTTTGAGATCAGCCTGGGCAACATAGTGAGACCACATCTTTACAAAAAAATAAATGATTAGCCAGGCATAGTGGTATGTACCCATAGTCCCAGCTACTTGGGAGGCTTAGGTGGGAGGATTGCTTGAGCCCAAGAGGTGGAGGTTGCAGTGAGCCAAGATTGCCTTACTGTGCTCCAGCCTGGGCAACAGAGCAAGACCCTGTCTTTAAAAAAAAAAAAAAAAAAAAAAAGCTTATCTGGCCTTTGATCTTAGTTCCTGACAACTTCAAAAATCCTGGGAATTTCCTGAGAGACAGAAATTATTTGTTTTGCTAATGAGGTGACTCATGACAGACTCCTAATTAGCTTCAGGATGGGAGACAGACACCAGAAATACCAAACACATGGTTAGAAGGTTGGAACTTTGGGCCAGTTTTACCTGCATGGAAAAGAGAGTTGGAGACTGAGCTCAATTATGTGGCCAACTGCATATTCAATCATGCCTATGTAATCATATTCCACATAAAAACTGTGGAAACTGAAACTCAGTGGAGTTTTCTGGTTGGTGAACATACTGGTGTACGGGGAGTATGACACACTCAGATTCTTTGGGAAGAGAGTATGAAAATTTTGCATCCAGAGTCCTTCCAGATCTTGTCCTAAGTGTACACTTTATAATAAAACTCTACATGTGGAGTTTTACACATAGTGTGCTTTCAGTGAGTTCTGAGCCATATCGAATTATCAAAACTGAGGTAGTTATGGGAACTCCCAAATTTATAATCAGTCAGAAGTGCAGGGAGCCTGGGGACTGGGGACTGCACTTGTGGCTGGCATCCGGAATAAGCAGCAGTCTTGTGGAGGACTGAGCCATTAACTTGTGGAATTTGGTACTAACTCTAGGTCATTAATGCCAGAATTGAATTGTAGTACTCCAAGTAGTCAAAACAGAACAAGCCTGATGTGGTTTGGCTGTGTCCCCACCCAAATCTCATCTTGAATTGTAGCTCCCACAATTCCCATGTGTCATAGGAGGGACCCAGTGGGAGGTAACTGAATCATGGGGGCGGGCCTTTCTCATGCTGTTCTTGTGATAGTGAATAAGTCTCACGAGATCTTATGGTTTTATAAAGAGGCGTTCCCCTGCACAAGCTCCCTCTCTTGCCTGCCGCCATGTAAGAAGTCCCTTTGGTGTTCCTTTGTCTTCTGCCTTGATTGTGAGGCCTCCCCAGCCACATGGAACTGTGAGTCCATTAATCTCTTTCCTTTATAAATTACCCAGTCTCAGGTATGTCTTTGATAGCAGTGTGAGAACAGACTAATATGAAGCCCCAGCGGAAAAAACAGACAGCATGAAGGCACAGGTGGGTAATGTAAGCATGAGATGAAAACCCTAAGAAAGAATCAAAAGGAAATGCTAGAAATAAAAAAACATTGTGACAGAAATGAAGAATGTATTTAAAGGCTCATCAGCAGGTTGTTCTGCTCATCAGCAGAAATGTCTGGGGAAAGAATTAATGAGCTTGGCAACAGGTCAACAGAAACTTTCCAAACTGGAAGGCAAAGAGAAAAAAAGAATGGGAAAAATAACGAAATATCCAAGAACTATGTAATCATTACAAAAGGTGTAATATATACATAATGGGAATACTAAAAGGAAAAGAAAAAGAAGAACAGAAGAAATATTTGAAGTAATAATAGCTCAGAATTTTCTGAAATTATTGAAACACATCAAAACACAGATCCAGGAAGATTAGAGAACACCAAGCAAGACAGATCCAAAAAATCGACATCTAGGCATTTCATATTCAAACTGCAGAAAATCAAAAGCAAAGAGAAAATCTTGAAAGAAATGAGAGAGTTGGGGGAAGCATTACCTATAGAGCAACAAGGATAAGAATTATATCAGACTTCTCATCAGGGACCATGCAAGCAAGAAGAGAATAAAGTGAAATACTGAAAGTGTTGAAAGAAAATAAAAGAAAAACACAAGCTTAAAATTCTTCATCCAGTGAAGTTATCCTTCTAAAGTGAAGGAGGAAAAAAAGACTTTCTCAGACAAAAACTGAGGTAATTTGTTGCCAGTAGACTTGCCTTGCAAGAAATATTCAAATAAGTTCCTCAGAGAGAAGGAAATTGATATAGGTCAGAAATTCAGATCTGATCTGCAAGAAAGAAAGGAAGGAAGAACATTAGCAGGGAATCAACAAGGTTAAAATAAGATCTTTCATTTTTCAAATTTTAAATTGATCTAATAAATAACTGTTCAAAGTAAGAGTAATAGCAACAATGTATTGGGTAGTTATAGCTATGGATGAGTGAAATGAATGACAGCAATGGTACAAGGAATGGAAGAAAGTAGTTGGAAATGCTTTGTTATAAGGTATCCACATTACCTGTGAAGCATTATGGTATTATTTGAAAGTGTATTTAGATTAGTTGTAAATATATATTGCAAACTCTAAGACAAACACTAAAACATTTTTTCAAAGAAGTATCATTGATATGCTAAGAGAAGAGAGAAAATGGGTTCATATAAAATGCTCAGTTAAAACCAGAGAAGGCAGGAAAATGGGGGTAGAAGGGGCGATAAAAACGAAACAAAGAAAAAGTGCAACAAATAGAAAATGGTTACAAGCATTGTAGATACTAATCCAACTATATCAATACTCACTTTCAATGTGAATAGCTTAAATCACCAATTAAAAGGCAGAGACTTGTTAGAGTGCACAGAAAAAACAAGACCCAACTATATAATTTCTATTATATTTTAAAAAGCCCACTATGTATATAAACACACAGTTATATTAAAAGGGATAAAGATATACCATGATAACACAAATCAAATGAAAGCTATAGTAGCAATACCAATTTCAGACAAAGCAGACCAGAAAATTATCAGGGATAAGGAAGGGTATGACACAATGATACAGGGGCCAGTTCTCCAAGAAGACATAGCAATCCTTAACATGTATGTGCCTAACAACAAATCATCAAAATATGTGAGGCAAAACTGATAGAACTTCAAGGAGAAATAGACAAATCTATTATTATAGTTGGAAACTTCAAAACTTCTCTATCACTAATTGACAGATATAGTGGGCAGAAAATCAGTAAGGCATCGTTGAACTGAAGAACACCATCAATTAACTGGATCTAATTGACATCTGTAGATTTAGAAAACTTCATCCAACAAAGCAGAATACAAATTCTTCTCAAGCTCACATGGAACATTCAGCTTCCAACATTCAGAACATGCATTCTGGGCCATAAAACATCCTAACAAACTTAAAAAAGAATCACACAAAGTTTGCTCTCAGATCACAATGGAATTAAGTTGGAAATCAATAACAGAAAGACAGCTGAAAATTTTCAAAATATTTGAATATTAAGCATACTTCTAAATATATGTGTCAAGTATCAAGAAAAATTTTAAATATTTTGAACTAAATGAAAATGAAAATACAACTTATCAAAACTTGTTGGATGCAGCAAAAGTAGTGGTTAGAGAGAAATTTATAGCCGTGAATGCATATTATTAGAAAAGAAAAAAGATCTAACCAGCAATCTAAGTTTCCACCTTAGGAAACTAGAGAAGAGCAATATAAACCGAAGGCAAGAAGTAGCAGAAACTATAGTACAAATCAATGAAACTGAAAACAGGAAAACAATAAAGAATATCAACAAAACCAAAAGCTGCTTCTTAGAAAAGATCAATAAAATTGATAAACATCTACGTTGGCTAATCAAGACAAAAAAAAGACACAAATTACTAATATCAGAAATGAAAGGGGACATCACTGCTGATCTCATAAACATTAAAAGGATAATAAAGGAATATTATAAATAACTCTATGCCCACAAATTTGATAACTTAGATGAAACACACAAATTCCCTGAAAGATACAAGCTACCAAAATACACACAAAAAGAAATAGTTTAACTGCCCAAAACTGGAAACAACATTTCTTTCAACAGGTGAATAAACAAAATTTAGTACATCCATATAATGGCATATTATTCAGTGACCGAAAAAAAAAAAAGAACTACTAAGATGTAAAAAGACACAAAGGAAACTTAAAAGCATATTCCTAAGTGAAAAAAAAGTCAGTCTGAAAAGGCTACCTACTGTACGATTCCAACTACATGACATTCTGGAAAAGGCAAAATTATGGAGACAGTCAAAAGTTCAGTGGTTGCCAGGGGATTGGGATGGGGGTGGGTGGAAAGAAAGCTATAAATAGGTAAAGTACAGGAAAATTTTAGTGTGGCAAAACTATTCCATATGATACTATCATGGTGGATACATGATGTTATGCATTTATCAAAACCCACAGAACTGTACAACACAAAGAGTGAACCTTAAGGTAAACTACAGAGTTTATTTAATAATAATGTACAATATTAGTTCATTAATTTTTAACAGATGTACCACACTAATGCAAGATGTTAATAATAGGGTTTTTTCCTGCTTGGTGTATAAATAGCCTTTTATCAGCCCTTGTTAGGTTTCTGAGATCGCAGGAAGCCTAACTGTCCCCTTTCCTCTCTTGGTTTTTTCTCCTCCCATCTCGTGGCAGATAGCTGTGCTTATTTTTTGCATTCAATATTGACCACCACTATCCCTTCCTGTGCTCACTTCAGACACTGCTTATCAATTACGGCCCTCTCTTTCACTAAGCCTAAACACAGTCTTAGACCTTTATCACCATAATTTTTAATCAGTTGGGATTTGACACAATAAATGATTACTATCTTCTATGTCTAAACTAGAAGTTTACAATTCATTCCACAGTAGAGATGTAACTGTCCCAAATTTCTTCTTGAATCTGTATGTATTTTTTAGCGCAAATTGCCAATGTTTGTTTTTATGGAAAAAGGCTTTTCTTCTTAATTCAATTTTTTCCCTAACCCACTTCATAAAAATGGAATTTTTATGAGTAATAATTGACATTTTCCTTCTTACACATGTGCTCATACTGGAAGCTCTCAAAACACTTGAAAATATCAACTTTTCTTCCAGTTTTATGGTATAAAGAAGAGATCCAGAAACTTTTCTTGTAAAGGGCCATATAGCAAATTATTTCTGACTTTTCAGGCCTCTGTCACCACTACTCAATACTGCCATAATATGAAAACCACATAATGTATAAACAAACGGGCAGTTCTGAGCTTCAATTGCCCTCAACTGTAACCTGCTCTGTGATGTGCTGTTTATTAGCCTTCTTCCCTTCCTTGTCACATTTCCCCTACCAGAGCTCTGTAGGATCACCTCCTAAATAAACTGCTTGCACTAGAATCCAGTCTCCCAGGGTTGGTATCTAGGGTAACCTAAACTCAGGTAGCTGCCAAAGAAAAAGCATTTGTAGAAGTCTTTTTAATACATTTATTAATACATGGCAAATACAGCTGACACTAAGACTGATGGTGAGAGAAATTGTGTGTATAAAAAGAGAAGACAGATGTAAGAATACTGGGAAAAGATAAAGCACTCCACAAATACAGGGTGAGAGCATTAATACTATGGCTGTCTATTAGAGTTGGAGCCAGGAAATTGCTCTATGAAACACTGCCAGTTCACAGCTACCTATATTCATGGAGGCAAGCAGCAGTATGAATAATATAAAGCAGTAGATGATTGGAAAATTAATGACAACAGCTTTGAAGAACATTATTTGAAATTTAAGCTGCATTTTTCATATCTTATTATGGATTTCTTTCAAATTTACAGTAAAGTTTGTAGAGTAACATAATATTCATATATGTATTTGCTGGAATGAAAAAATGACAACATTGGGTGGTACTTGTTTTATATCTCTTAAAAAAGCAAAACATTATAAACACAGTTGAATATTCTTTTGTAATCTTAATCTAATTCCTTCCCTCTTTTCTCAGAGGCAGCCATACTCATTAAATTGATATGTATTCTCTATGTTGATGGTTTTATGATTTTATTTCATATATATGTTTCTATAAGCAATATACAAGTTTTTGTGATTTTAAGATTTATACAAATAGTATCATGCTGCAGAAAGCATTCTGTAATTTAGCTGTGTTCACTCGACATTATCACTGAGACCCATCCATGCTAATATGTATTGGTTAAATAAATTCACTTATCCTTAGGGAGATCCTCCCTTTACTCTGGAAGGAGCTATCTTGGAGGACCTTTAATAAAACAGATCAGTGGTTCTCAACTGGTAAGGACTTTTGACCCCAGTGACATGTGGCAACGTCTGGAGTGAGGCCAGACATGCTGTTAAACATCCTACAATGCACAGGACAGCTCCGAAAACAAAGAATTTTCTGATCCAAAATGTTAATTGTGCTGAGCCTGAGAAACCCTGATACAGATGAAAATTCTACATTCTTGTAGAATTCCTGGATATGAGGAAGCAACTCAATGCAGACCCTTCAAGCTGAGATAACACATGTTCTGCTTGATGGATCACCAGAACTGTGCCTCTATTGCATTAGAGTATTTTCTTCTTTCATGTGGATTTTAGACTGTTCTCTGCTTATTTTGGGGAACTGTGTGTACATGCATGTGTATTTTGTGTGTATACAAATATTATAGTGGGGCCAGGCACAGTGGCTCAAGTCTATAATCCCAGCACTTTGGGAGGCCGAGGCGGGCGGATCACTTGAGGTCAGGAGTTCAAGACCAGCCTGGCCAACATGGTGAAGCCCTGTCTCTACTAAAAATACAAAAATTAGCTTGGCATGGTGGCGCACGCCTGTAATTTCAGCTACACAGGAGGCTGAGGAAGGAGAACTGCTTGAACCCAGGATGCGGACGTTGCAGTGAGCCGAGATGGTACCACTGCACTCCAGCCTGGGGGACAAAGTGAGACTCTGTCTCGAAAAAAAAAACACACACACATACACACACACACACACACACAAAACTCCAAATATTATGGTGCAGGGGGGCACATACTTGATCACCTCTTTTCCTTATGCTGATGGTAAAATGTAATGAAGAACTAAACTAAACTTGATGTAGCAAAAACTAACCATACTTCAGGGTCTCATACATGGCGTTAAAGATAATTTTTTTAATGGTAAAATCGTGACTCTCCTATACAACACATACGAACACGTATTAAAGATTTTATTTAACTCATTAATAAGGAAAATGCTAAGGTATCAGCCAGTTCAAAGGAGAATACAAAGAACAGACACAGTTATAGATGTGAAATAGGGAAATGAATACGCAAATTGAAACAAAATGAGCCTTTTTTCACAGCAGGAGAGAGAAGTCAATTGAACCTCTATCCCTCTACTGGACAGGAAACAATTTGATGTCTGTAAACAAGTGTTTTGCATTGATATCAGTCATCAATAATTTACAGCATTATAAAATAGCCCCTTTAGAATCAGATAACCCAGAGGGGTGGGTGTCCTCTGGGCTAGACAATGCATAGTTTCCCTCTAAAGCAGTTTTTTCTTACAATGAGGTAATTTTAAGACTGCGCAAGCCAGACTTTGGAAAATATACTGCCTTCGATTGTGATTATTTTGTTCAAGCTATGAAGCCCAGATCAATTGTTGAGTGGCTAGACTACAGGATTCCTACCACCCCACATCTGGGAAGAGGAAAATTCCAGGCAGGAAGATAAAGCCCAACTTAGGCTTGAGAGAATTTGGAGGACTTCTTTCTTTAAGCTGGGGGGCATGGAACCTGAACTCCCAGATAAGGAGATACCTGGAGTTAACCTGTTTCCTTTTGAGCTGCCTCCCTGCCACGGGATGGACTGCTGGGAATTAGGCAGGGTTTCATATTTTGGGTTTGGACTTGTTAACTCTAAAGATCTACTTCTCTTGGCTGTTGGAAGTTATTCTCTGTTTTCAATTTCCTTTTCCTGGAATCTTCAAGATATGTTTTTTAAGGAGTATGGTTTCACCACAGTTTAGACATGGAAAATCTGGAGAGGGACTAACCTTGTCACAGTAGGGATGCATCAAGAGTTGTCATCAGGGGAGGAGAGTGGTGTCCGTCAACATTCCTGTCCAGAAGAAAGACAAAGAAGCAGGTGTAAAAGATGGTGACCAGTCCTAAGTATTTCTGAGGCATTACCCTGGGACCTTAGAAATTGTTGGGGAAACAATTTAAATAGGGCCAGACTGATAAAGCCTGTGACTTGGGTTAACAGTTGTAGGAACATTTTATAAAATTATGAATGCCTGGAAATAACAGCAATAAAGATGATGGGATAAAATATGCCATCTTTTAGATGGAAAATTTGGATGTTAATTTGGTTTGGAAAAGGTGAGCAATATTTAATAAGCAATGAGACTAAATTTACAGTGAGAAAAATTTAAGATCACGGCGATTCAGTTTTCCAGAGGGCTTAATCACCTACAATCTGAATTACTAGACTTAAGGCACCTTACACAGAATTCATTGTATAAGCCTGTTACAGGAAATGTAGGATATACACTTCTACATTTGTGCAACATATTTAGATACAGGCAATTTTTTTCATGTTTAGTTCTATAATCTTAAATCTGAGATCATTCACTTTCTTGAGTACTTTAGTTAGTAAGAATTAATAATATCCTAAACTTAAATCTTATACTGTCCAGCCTAAATGTCAAGGATTGGTAGATATGTCATTAGCTCTCAAATGGAATTTGCACCAGAAAGGCAGTGTGCCTGGTAGAAAGGTCTGGAACCTTGGTTTCAAATTTCAGTCCTGGCACTTACTAGCTGTAAAATCTTGAACAATTTGAATGTCATTGGGTTTTTACTTAATCATATATAAAATGTGGGAGTCAACCAGATGATCCTTAAGGGCTTATCTAGCTCAAAAACCCTATAATTCTATAGATAAATCACTGTACAGGATCCGTCCAATTTTGCATGGCAGGGGAACAGACATAACAACATGGAAAGGGAAGAGCCAGTACCTTTCACTTTTTCCCTCCTAAATTACTGACTAATCATCAAGGTTTTTCCTTTTGAATGGTTTCTGAGATATCTTCAAATGTTGCCTTTTGTTCTTTTTATACCCAAACTCCTTCACGTATGAAGAGTAGAATAGCTAAATTAAAATAATAATGAGAAAAGATTTGCATTTATTAAAACTATTAAAAATCAAAAGAAGTCAAATCTCAAGATAGCAAAACTGTAGAAAATAGCAATAAAATCCTTTTAGAAGACATTCTGATATACTTACCAAGTATCATAAATTTGACTCATTAAACCCTCTATTTCTAATTTATATTATAGAACTATTGTATTTCTCTAATTCTAAGGCAGTTTCAATTTTAAGATACAATATTAATTTAATAACATATTTTAAAGAAAAAAAACTACTATCTTTATACTAAAATATATCCTGATATAAATTAAAAGAAAAAAATATGTACCTTGGAATTGAAGAAATATGAAAATTTAAAAGGAGAAAAATCCACATGTATGAAGACATTTACAGCAGTTATTTAAAATCATTAAAAAAAAAAAAAAAAAACAGCGTCGCAGCCTGGCCAACATGGTGAAACCTCATCTCTACTAAAAATACAAAAAAAATGAGCAGGGCATGGTGGTGCATACCTGTAGTAACAGTTATTTAGAAGGCTGAGGCAGGAGAATCACTTGAACCCAGGAGGCGGAGGTTGCAGTGAGCCAAGATAACGCCACTGCACTCCAGCCTGGGCAACAGAGCAAGACCCTATCTCAAAAATAAATAAATAAAAATAAATAAACAGTATTGACATCCAATAATAAGGAAATGATTAAAGTATATATATATTATATATAAATACAATGAGATGTAACACAGTTATTAAAACTTTCATGATACAAATATAAAATCAAGAAAAAGTGTTTCTAAAATAATGTAGTATAATGTTTAGCATATATAAATGCATAAAATATATATTGCCTCATCAACTTAGAAACAATATGTTCATATGAATAAAGGAACTCCAAACAAATGAAAATCATAATGTTGCTGAGATACTGGAATTACATATGTAATTTAAATGTTCCTCATATATTTTAAAAGTACTTTAATCACAAATTAAAGTTCCCATAAATGTTCCTATCTTTTAAAATTGTACACATTTAAGGTATACAACATGATGTTTTGATATACATATACACAATGAAGTGATTACTACAGCCAAGCAAATTAACATATCCATCATCTCATCTCACATGGTTATCCTTCCATCTTTCTTCTGTGATAAAAGTATCAAAAATCTACTCTCTGAGCAAATTTCCAGTATACAATACAATATTATTAACTATAGTCTTCATTTTGTACATTAGATCTCTAATTTATTCATCCTACATCATTGCAACTTTGTAACGTTTGACCAGATCTTCCAATTCCCCTGCCCCACCAAACATTTTTATCTTGACAGCCTATCTCTTCCCTGTGTTTTTCTTTGGGTCCCGTTTTCTCCCCTCCCTGACATAGCAGGAAATTTAACATTTAGCTGGGCAGCCAAGAAGCAGCCATGGTGGGTGTGATTATCGGTAATAACAGGTAATGTGCTTACACAATCATTTCCGTTCAGTTTCATGAGTAAAGAGTATAATGAGGTAGCCACTGAGAGCCAGAGCCAATAAAACAGTCATTTTTGTCTCTACCCAAGAATCCTGCCTAGACTTGCAGGAACTAAATACTTTCCAAGGGAAGGGACTAGAGAGAATGCAGCATTGTGATCACCAGCAACAAACCGCATCTTTGGGATGCTGGTACTTCTCTTTCCTTACATGACGCTACCACTCTTTCTGGTTTAAAATGATGGTAGCCCTGAAGAATTTATGTGCTGTTACATTATAGCATAGAATGAATATATAGGGGTAAAACCTAATGTGAAAGTAGGTGAAATATTTGTATTTCAGAAGTCACTCCACCCAGGGGTCCAAGAGTCATGTCCTATTTTCTCTACTTTCTCATCTCTTACTTGATAAACTCACTCAACTGGCTTCTGCCCCAACCACTGCATGGAAATGGCTCATACCAGAACATCAATAACGTCTTGACCCTATATTTTTAAAATTGTAAAGTTTAAAAATTTTTAAACTTGTATTTTGAAATCATTTCAAATGTGTAGAAGATGTGCAAGAACAGTACAAAGAACTCCCATATGCCCTTTATCCAGCTTCACCAGTTATTAATGTTCTGCCACATTTGCACACTCTCTCTCATATATACACACACACATATGTGTAAATGTGTATATCTGTATGTATATATGTGTATATATGTATACAGTATATGGGTGTGTCCCTTTCCCCAGTGGCACTTCAGTATTTTCTAAGAACAATGCCATTCTCTAATGCAACCACAGGGCAATTCTCAAATTTAGAAAATGTGATAGTGATATAAATATTGCTATTATCTAGTATATTTATTTTAACGAATCTCAATTTTTAAGAGAACTAAATTATTTTTATTAAAAAGTATTTTTTTAAAATGAAATAGGTTAATATTCAAATTGTTTTCAACATTTGCAGGGTTTTTAAACCATATTTACAGTAATTATTCAGACTTATTTCCTAATTTAATTGAATTTTACACTCACCACCAGGACTAGTACTATGTACTTCTACTTCGAAAGTCTATTTTGCCGGGTGCAGTGGCTCACACCTGTAATCCTAACACCTCAAGAGTCTGAGGAGGGCAGATCACTTGAGGTCAGGAGTTTGAGACCAGCCTGGCCAACATGGTGAAACTCCATCTCTATTAAACATTCAAAAAATTAGCCAGGTGTGGTGGTGCATGCCTGTAATCCCAGCTACTTAGGAGGCTGAGGAGAGAGGATCACTTGAACCCGGGAGGCAGAGGTTGCAGTGAGCCGAGATGGTACCACTGTACTCCAGACTGGGCAACAGAACGAGATTCCATCTCAAAAAAAGAAAAGAAAAAAGAAAAGAAAGTCTTTATTTTGATTAATCTTTTGGTCATGTATAGTACATCTGTGAATAAACTTTTTCAGGGCCCATATATAGGCAAGAATTATTTCTGTGGCTTTCACATGTGACTTGATATAGAATTACTGAGTCACACACAGCCTTCTCTTTCAAAATATATATATGTTGCTTCGTGTATCCTGTATCATGTGACACTCAGGCAAAGTCTGTTTATGTACTTTGTGGAAAATCTTTCCTTTTTTCTGGAAATCTGTGGCATTCTTTTTCTTTCAAATTTAAAACGTTATTGTTCCCATTCAGGTACTGGGCAATTATTGTCAATTTTCCTTTGACCATGACAGGGCCTTTTCATAGGAAGATGAAACATTTTTCTTGAGCTCAAGAAAACTTTATTCTCTTCCTCAAATATTTCTTATTTTCCCTTTATCCCAGAGTTTTCTTTTCAACATGTCGGTAATCCATATATTGGATCTCTAGTGTCTGTCTCATATGCTTTCTCTTAGGCTCCCACACTACATAGGTCTGACGAAAAATGTGGCATACTTTGAGTCTGAAACTTCCTAGTATAGTTCATCTCGTGCTAAAAGCTGGAGCAGTTAATACTGTGACTGGCAGCTATCTTGCCCTCCTTTCTAATGTACGATGTAAACTAAATGCGTGCAAGTGACAGAAAGGTTTCCGTTTCGTTTTAAGACAGAGTCTCGCTCTGTCACCCAGGCTGAAGTAAGACATCAGCGCCATCTTGGCTCACTGCAGCCTCTGCCTCCCGGACTTAAGTGACCCTCCCAGCCCAGCCTCCCCAGTACCTGGGACTACAGGCACACACCACCACGCCTGTCTAATTTTTGTATTTTTTGTAGAGATGGGGTTTCGCCATGTTACCCAGGCTGGTCTGGACCTCCTAAGCTCAAGCCATCTGCCCACCTCAGCCTTCCCAAGTGCCGGGATTACCGGAGTGAGGAACCACGCCCAGCCACGTTTTTGAGCCTTCTTATTTTATAGAATCGGGTGAGGATTGAGGCTACCAACCACATTTCTTCAGATAGGGAGCTTTCAGATACCTCTGATAGAGACGACCAGCAGCAGTCCACTCCCTCAGCCACATCTGAGTAGGCGGACGGTTTTATGCGCGTGCACAGGAAGACCGCCAAGTTCATCTCCGCGAGCCAAACGCTCCAGTCATGTAGTGCCCGGATGTCACGCCAGAACTTGAAATGCACGCAGGCGCAGAAAGTGGCCGGGAAGGGGGCGGGGGTGGGGCGGGGAGCGTTGCTGTGGCACGAGGACGTGGCCGGACTTTGCAGCCTATGGAGCTGACGAGGTGACAATGGGCTGCAAGAGGAGCTCTTCAGTTCACCACCAGCCCCCGCAGTCCAGGACCCACTGCATTTCACTGCCATGTCCTATTAGACAGTTTTGAATAATACAGGACAGTTGTTTTGTACCAAGTACTTTTGTTTGGGGTTTTCTGAAGTTTTCTCTTGATTAGAATCAGGTTATGGATTTTTGATAGAAGAACTTTATAAGTGCAGTTGTGTCCTTATCAGTGTATTGTATCAGGAGGCACACAACATCACTTTGGTATTGATTAATCATTTGGTTAAGGTGGTGTCCTCCATGTTTGTCCACTGTAAAGGTACCTTTTCCCCGTTTGCAATTAATAGGACCATTAATAAGAAGACATGTTGAGACTGAAAGCCATAGCTTCTTTGGTTCCTGTTCTCCCTGTCTATTTCACAGGCACTTTTATGACAACATGTTAAGGGCCAAGCTTTTTAGCTTCATCCCACCTTGCTCTTCTTTCTAAATGTCCTCTCTCAGCTAGTGGTATCATCATCTGCCCAGAGTCCCCAGATAAAAATATCAGTATCTTTAACTTCTCCTTTTCCCTACACCCAAGTAAGCAACAAGTCCTGATTCTGTCCCAGAAACATCTCCCAAATCAGGCACCTCCTCTACTTAAACACTTAAACAACCACCTCCAAACCAGCCTCTGTACTTTCAGAATATTCTGTCTATTCTAGGCCATCCTCCATGCTGTGCCTAGAATTATTTCCCCTAAACCTAAACGTAATTAGAGGTCACTCACAACCCTGCTTAAAATCTATTATCTGTTATTTTCTGTTTGTTGATCTCACTCTATATATATATACACACACACACATATATATACACACACACACATATATACACACACACACACGCACACACAGAAAATAAATGTTCAGGATCTATAGAATATCATCTAAGGCTCCATAGTTTGTTCCCAAGCTACCTCCTCATCCTCCTAATCCATGCGCCCCCCTTTTCCCCAAAACTCTGGTCAAAATGAATCATTACTCCCCAAACATTTCCAGTTCATTCAGAACCTTATGTCTCAGACCCTGTTATTCCCTCAATTTGGGATGCCCTTCCTTCATTTATTCCTGTTCCGCTCTCACTTGGTCTTTTCAGACCTCTAGGAGATATAACCTTGTCTTTGAAGATTCTCCTACCCCCTTCCTCACAGCAGTTAGTCGCCCTCTGTCTAGGCCTATAAACTCCTCAGTGATCAAAACTGTTTCTCACTCAATATTGTACCTCCAAAACCTAGACAGTTTATAGTTGGTATTTAAGAAATGTTTTTTGAGTAAGTGAATAATAGTGTAGCTGACAGTAAGCCTCAACAGTTGTCTGAAGAAACATGACACTGAATATAAAGCTTTGTATATAATTGCATGAAAAATATATTTGTATCACAAAAACTGTAACAATATATCTAGCCTCAACTGCATGACAGCTTCCATTTCCAAACTTGCTTAATTTACAACTTAGTAGGCTTAACATCATTAAATAAGTTCAGGACGAGCGAGTAAATTTCCTCTTCACATAAACATATACTAACTGACCGAGAGACTGTCTTAAGATTCAAGTTCTGTTTTAAGGATTCTTCCTTTGATACTAAATGTTAGCTTTTAAAATGTATGAGTCTTACCAAGTTGAATAAAACTTAGTTTCAGCCGGGTGCAGTGGCTCACACCTGTAATCCCAGTACATTGGGAGGCCGAGGTGGGTGGATCCCTTGAGACCAGGAGTTCGAGACCAGCCTGGGCAACATGATGAAACCCCGTCTCTACAGAAAATTTTAAAAATTAGCCGGGCATGGTGTCGTGTGCCTGTGGTCCTAGCTACTGGAGAGGTTGAGGTGGAAGAATCACTTGAGCCCACGAGTTCAAGGCTGCAGTGAGCCATGTTCGCATCCCTGAATTCCAGCCTGGGTGACAGAGCAAGACCCTGTTTCAAAAACAAACAAAAAGCAAAAACAACTTAGTTTCTAACCTCAGTAATAAGCCAAGATTTATTTATAAAAGTAGGAGAATAATACCTATCTCCCAGAGGATGTTGAGAGATACTGATTAAACTGAATAAGAAAAACGTCTGAAAACAATTTGAATTGTAAAACAGCCTACTAATATAATGTACTTTCTGACTCTCCAGTGAGTATTGGCTATGATGATGTTAGTGTTTTGCACTTAAAATATCCCCAGTTCTCTCTTTCCACTGTACTGTTATGATATTCTAGAGTAGCGCTTCTCAAATTTCAATGTACATACAAATCAACTGAGATTCTTGTTAAAATGTAAATTCTTATTCAGTAAGGCTGGGGTAAGACCCAAGATTCTACATGTCTATGAAGCTCCTGAAGGCTGCTAGTCCTTCTTGTTTGAGGATCCCACTTTGAGGAGCAGAAGCCTTAATCAGAGGTTCTCAACATTAGGTTCATCAAAAGAGTTTTCTAAAGAGTTGTACCTAATCAGAACTTCTAAGGAAGAGGGTCCAGTTGACTGTATTTCTAATCACTCTTCTTCTCCAGGTGATTCGTAGGTGACCAGAACAATACCAGCAAATGGATAGTTATGGGGTTCAGGATATGCTACCCCCAAAAATGGCACCTTGGCATTTAAAATAATAGCAGAAGCAGGAAGGTTACTCTTAGCGTTCTTTCACTGTTCTCCCCTGAAGCAGGCCATAAAAGAATTATCTGACCTTCCTCTAAAGTAGGCCATAAAACCTTCATTCCAGAGGTGTCCTTTCTATACCTGAGGAAAGGAATGTCCCTATCTCTGAAGACACGGGAACACAAAAAAGAATCTGAACAAACATGCCTTGCTAAATTCCCCCTAGTTTATTACCATTAGATTGTCAACCTTAAATAATGAGACTCAGAAAATATAATCAACTGTGCTTATTCGAGTTTATTTGAGTGCAAAGCTTGAGGATAGACACCCAGAAACACTGACGATGAAAGAATGGGTCAGCGTTCTAAAGTGGGGAAGTTAAGGTTTCACTTACATAGGCAGTTAACAGAGTTGCAACATTTTCCATACAAGGTCAATATATATGGTATAGCAATTTGGTTGGTTATAGTTTGCTACATTCCAAGGTAGGTTGCTTTAACATTCTGCGAGGAGGGGTGATGATCTGAAGGGGGTCTTATCTCTGGTGCCACAAGGCCTTTCTTAATCATTTGCAGGAAAAAGTAGAAGTTGCAGCTGCATGCTACATGACTCATGCCACATAGTCACATTCCTCTCAAAGTTCAAAATAATTTAAATTTCCAACAGCTTTAAGTCTGAATGATTTAATTTCACAAGATCGTACCCTTTTGTCCCCCAATAATACTTACGCATAACTATCTATAAAAAGTTTGCCCTGTTTAAGTCTTCATTTCTGAAGACTCCCATGTCATGTAAAATTTGTATTAAACAGATCTGTATGATTTTCTTTCATTAATCTCTCTTGTATTATAGATGCCACAGCCATGACCCTTACAATGGGTGAGATTTTTTTCTACCCTACGATGAATATTTGAATGTTCTACAATCTAGGTACTCAAACTGTGGCCCAACTGCTGGTAGCATTGGTATCAACTGGAAGCTTGTTGGAAATGTAGAATCTCAGATCTCACCCCGGAATGGACTACAGACTCAGACTCTGCATTTTAATAAGATTCACAATTCACAGGTATGTGTGTAATGTGTATGTTAATTCTTATGTTCAAAATTCATTGTTTCTCTCACTAAGTGTTTCAGAATCACCAGGAACCATAAACCAAGGAAACTGCACGTGTGTGTGTGTGTAAGGGCAGTTATTTTAACAGATGTCACCTGAGCCTTTGGAGCTGCTTTATTTAGGATTACATTGATTGAGTGCTTTAGGTGTAGACAATGAAACTCTGAGGACATGATCTGAAAGGAGATAGTGAAACAAGGAAATAGTTCAAATTCTTTATATGTAACGTGAACTGGAATTGAAAGAGAGCTGAAATATGAGAGGAGAAGAGATGAAAGTCACAGTCCTTTCTTTAATATATGAATAAATAATAATCGTATTTTAAATTATTGCTTTTTAGTATAGAGATTCCCTTGTCATTCCAAATGTTCGTTCACTAAATTGTACTATCATATGAAAATGCTTGGGATATTTGAGGAAACTGAGTTAATCAAGTTTTGGGAATTCAAGTGAGTTTCAGGTCAATTACAAAGGGGTGGGTGGGGATGCCCTTAGCTGATGTCTGATGAACACCAGCTAGTTAATTCTATATAATCATACATAAAACAGACAGACTTTTATTCCTAGTAGTTTGTAATGTATTCATATCCAGATTGCCCTGATCACAAATAAATTGCTCAAAGTGCTAGAAATATTATATAAGAAATAATTTAAAATGTTCCATATGTACTGAAATATATTGAGAAAATTTCTAGCAAAGCCCAAGTTGTGTCCTAGTAGTAAAGTAGAATATTATTGTTGAAACATTGACTGTATCATGGCTTGGAGGCCTGAGAAAGTTGCAATTCCCAAAATTCCTTGATTTGCTGAGTTAATTTAGTTATTAGAATAACCTGAGTCATTGCTAGAACTTAACCTAGAATAACGCATCTCAGTTGAGGTTTTTTCCTCCTTTACCTTCCATGTTCAGGAAAAAGAATGTTATGACTAACAAAGTTATTTTCCAGAGAGTTATTCCTAAAAAATATTTCAGATGACATTAACACCTAGTATGGAGTATTTTCCAAATAGTAAACAATGAAAATATCCCTGTTATTAGGGGAAAAATAGTACTTTAAGAAGTACAGCATTTATCTTTACCAGTTAAGGTAAAAGTATGCAATAATACATAAACCCCAAATCTCAGTGGTTTAAGAAAATAGAAATGTATTTCCTTTTCATGTAAGGTCCAAGAGAGGCATTCTTGATAGATGGGTAACATTCCTCCAAGTGATAATTTTGGTACCCAGGCTTCTTGCATCTTGTGGCTTTGCATTTTTTAACATAGGACTTACAAGGCCACGGTGACACAGGATTTTTCTCAGCCCCTTTGCCAGACTTGCAGCAGGGGGCACGCCCTCTACATGGCCCACCCAGCCACATCTGTCTTGTGTTCCAGCCTGTAACTCCTGCAGCTGCAACAACTGCATCCTCAGCCCCTAGTGGGAGGGAACATATGAGTGAGTGAGTGCAGGGTCCAACTGGCCACTCCAAGTGCTGACACAGAAGCAAGTTCCATGCAGGGCCTGCTACCAGACCAGGCATTTTGCCCCAGGGGGAATGTGGTGGTACCAAGGTGTTGGAACCGAACTGTCGATTCTCTCCTGGGCAGGGGTCGCCGCGAAGGATCACCGACACGAGATTCACAGCAGAGAGTTATTTATTACTAGCGTGCTAGGGTCCCAAGCTCTAAGTTGGCCCTGGGACCCCGACTGCTTGTTACAGGCTGTTTATATAGGCAAACACAAGTTCAAACACAGCTTATGGCGCGAAATTCAAACAAAGCTTAAGGCGTAAAATGATTGGGTCTAGCTATGGCCTGAGCAAGGTGTCTTATGCTAATTGGTTAGAGCAGGACCTTATGAGGTTTTTTTTCTGGAGTTGTTGATTCCGGAAACTTCGAGGCAGGGTGGGACCCCCGGAATTGGCAGGGTGGGACCCCATGAGGTTGTTTCCCGGAATTGGCAGGGTGGGACCCTATCAGGGTGGGTCCCTATCGAGGCAGGGTGGGACCCTATCCAGAGCCACCTGGTGTTAATTTTTTCTATATGAGGCCTAGTTTCTAAGTTTTATGAGGCCTAGTTTCAAAGGCAGGGGTGCCTGTGACCCCAAAGCCCCAGAGTGGGTGTTACAGTCTGCTAATTAGCTCTTTTTGTTCTGCTGTTCACAGTCAGATGGACTGCAGCATGTTAGCAGCTAGTCAGCCTCTTGGCCCTCTCTGGCCCTCAGCTCCAGGACCAGCATGGCTCTGGGACTGGTTTGGCCCCACCACTGCTTCTGTTGTGTGGGGTGCTGCCCCCCACTGGTGAGGGCAGAGGGCCAGTGCCACAGCCTTTCTGGGTACCCACATTCAGTGGGTCCAGACCTCTTGTCCCACATCCAAGAAGAATGAGGTCACACTGACAGTTGAAGGGTGATGAGGGCAGAGAATTTTATTGAGGGACGAAACAGCTCTCAGTGGAGAGGGGATGGGAAGGTTGAGTTGTCTCTTCCCTGAAGTCAGATTGTCTCTCCCCCAAAATCAGGTCATCTCTCCCCTGAAGTCAGTTGGCCTCTCCCCCAAAGTCAGGTGGTCTCTCCCCCAAAGTCAGGTCACCTCTCCCCCAAAGTGAGATCATCTCTTCTGCAAAGTCAGGTCATCTCTTTCCCCAGTGTGACTGAGTCTGGGTTTTTTATAGGCACAGGATAGGGGAGGGGTAGGCCATAGGTAGTATGGGAAAAGGCAACATTTAGTTGGTGTGTGAGTATGCAAAAAAGGTTGAAACGAAGGCACCAATCAAAGGTGGGCATAGTGTAAAAACAATAAGGGAAGAGTAGGTATATGTAAAATCAGTGAAAGGTGGGGATAAATCAAAGGAAAGCACACCAAATGGGAAGACAGGTTCTCAATCTGGTCCGTGGATTTGACTTGTAACTTGGCCTTCAGGCTTTAAACTGTCTTTGGCTTGAAGGTGGGGTTTCACCAGGGACCTGCCCCTATCTGCCTAGACATTTGTCTGCCTCTTGCTGCTATCAGCAGCCAATGAGAAAGAACATGGAGGATGGTGCCTGGAGGTTTTTAATGGGCTAGACCTGAAAGTCACTCATTTTACTTCTGTCAGCATTCCATTGACCAGGATGCAGTCACATGACCACACTTAACTGCATGGGCAGCTTGGAAATGTAGACTGGCTGGGTGCCCAGGAGGCAGAGGAGAAGGGTTTTTTCAACAACTAGCTAGTCTATGCCAAGAAGATTTGTTCTTCTGTGCCTCCTTTATCAATTTTTGAAGGTCTAGTCATTGAAAAGTTATGGTCATAATTATAAATCCACTACTGAAGACATAACTATAAAACAAAAACCTTATTGAATTAATGCATGGTATTAACTAAAGTATGAAACCAAGGGTTGAAAACAACTTTTTAAGTTCATCTTGAGCTGGATAAAAATTAGATTGAAATATGCCTGTTTCTGGAGACTTGCAGCTAATTTAGATGTCACTGTCATTATCATGTGGAGAGCTGTCACTTCATCTGGAAGAGTCACTTTGTACTATGGATCCTTAGAAATGCTATGTGCATAAATAAATGTTGCCTCCAATTGCTTGACAAAGGCAGGCTGCCCAAAGAAAAAGCCACTCAGGTGGAGACAATTAAATGTGATTGCAACTGAATGACTCAGCTGGGGATGAGGAATCACAAGACCTAGGAGAGAAGGAATTGTGTAGGAGTGGAATTGTGTGATCAAACCTAGGAAACAGTTGGCTAATCTCAGAGCAATCAGTCTAAAGGCTTTTCATGTAAATGTAGAATCAGAGATTTGAGGAAAAAACAAGGGTCTAGTAAAGCAGGCCCTATATAGCAGTAGCCAAATGGAGTGAGAAGAGATAAACAACTGAAACAGTTTCTTCTTTATGACATGGGTAGCATGTCCATTAAATTTCTAAAGCTACACACACCTCTTTGTTTGTGATGAAAGAGGTCAGGAAATCTCATGGACTGTGCATAAATGAAAGAAAGCACCTGGCAAGTCATCTTATTTCCTCTTTTAGCGTTATCTACAGATGCCCTCCTGTGAGGTGACTTAATAAGGCAGCCCTTCCTGAAAGAGGAAGTACACAATGATAACAGCTGACATTACTGAGCATACAGCATTGTAAACCAAAACTCAGGCCATGCAATAGACTGATGGGCCCTCCCCTTGGCCAAGGGCATTCCAAAGTTAACCTAAAAAACAAGTTTGGGCCATGATGGGAAGTAGGGGTCGGACATGCCTCATTATACCCTCCTCCCATTGGAATCCAGGCACAGCTGACCAGCATTAACATTAAAACAGAGCCCTTAAGACTGATGGAACAGTCAAAAAGAGTTTGACTCTTTTTGTTGACAGCATGGACCAGGTACACTACTAGGTAATTACCCATGTTATCCCCATTTCAGGCAATGATTACTTTTGAAAGCAACTAACTTGCTAATTATGATATTGCTAAATAAATAAGATATATCAAAACCATTTAAAAATAGCAGTTCTGGAGGGATAGCTTCCCTTCCTCTCTCAGTGTGATAGAAGATGGTTTGTCAAAGACAGATATATTTAGAAACATAAACTAAACTTGCTGGTAGAAATATTAAAAATATTAAAATGGGTCAACTTGAATTAAGCAGTTTTTGCTACTCTCAGGAGTTATTTTCTAAAGAATTCATTAGTGACTGAAAAAATATTGTGAGAGAAGTTATTGCTCAAGCTCTATGTATTTATTCCTATATAGGGCTAGGCACTAGGCTTATAAGAGATTAAAAGCATGGTTATAGCTTGTCTGGAGTCTTCAATTTGGGGAAGAAATAAAGTAGTATTCAAATATTAAAATCACTTGAGGAGTTTTAAAAGATACTGTGAGACACCAGTGAGACCCCAGCCCCAGCCAGTTTTTTGGGTTCTTGACACTGTCACAAGAAAGAATTTGGGCATGAGTTGGAATTATGTGAAAGACAAGAAGCTTTTATTGCAAAGCAAAGGTATACACTTAAGAAAGAAGTGACCGAGCGTGGTGGCTCACACCTGTAATCCCAGCACTTTGGGAGGCCAAGGCAGGTGGATCACAAGGTCAGGAGATCGAGACCATCCTGGCTAACACAGTGAAACCCCATCTCTATGAAAAATACAAAAAATTAGCCGGGCGTGGTGGTGAGCGCCTGTAGTCCCAGCTGTTTGGGAGGCTGAGGCAGGAGAATGGCATGAACCCAGGAGGCGGAGCTTGCAGTGAGCCAAGATCACGCCACTGCACTCCAGCCTGGGCAACAGAGCAAGACTCCATCTCAAAAAAAAAAAAAAAAAAAGAAGTGTAGGTGTGCTCACGAGAATGAGTTGCCCACAATGGAGTATGGATTTCTAATTTTGGGGGTGTTTTTTTAATTAAGGGGTAAAATAATCATTAGATATTCTGGAAAAGAAGGGGATTTCAGCCCTGCCCCAACTCCCCATTACCTCCCCCTTTCTCCCTTATGTTGGTTTGCCCAGAAGAGTCATGGACATGTCACCCTGACCAAGATTTTTGTCATTTTCTCTCCCTTATTTGGGGTTTTCTGTTATCCTGTGATTTCTTTGCCTAGTTCTTGTTTTAGCTGTTGTCTGGGTTTTTCCATCCTCCTGCAACTACCCAGTGCTATTCCTATCTCACAAGGTATGTAGCCAAGGTTGAGACCCTCTGCTGATAGACATATAAGAAGCGTTCAGAGCATAGGGGAGAGGAGAGGTAGTTGGTCTGGGGGCGATAGGGTATGATGGCTTTGAGCTACCATTTGAAGGATGAATAGGAGTTTTACAGGTATGGAAATCAGGGAAGTCATTTTGGGAAATGTTATGTGTGAAGATGCAAGGACAGGAGAGAGCATAGCATTTTGAGGGCATTACTATTAATGAGTGCTGCTGGGGTGTAATATGTAATGGGAAAGGATGGGGGCAGATGAGTCAGAAGCCAGATCCCAGGTGTGTTTAGTCCATGCTAATAAGGTTAGGTTTTATTTCATAGGCAATGGAGAACTATTGAGGAATTTTGAGTAAGATGAGATCTGAGAAAATGAGGAAACTGTTTATTGAAATAATCATATACCCTGCTTGCTTTTATGCCGTGTTTCATGTTCAAGTGAAGAAGAAAATGTCCTTTAAAAACTATGTCTTGTACAAAAACAAAAGACAATACAATGTGTTTGGTTCTATATTCATTAAATTCTGTTGGATGAAAATGTGACAATTATGGAGGCACAAATCTCATGAGATCCCTCAAATGCTCCCATATCCGTGCCCCTAGACTGGAACATACCTGGAGAACTGGCAGGGTCAGGGGAACTGGGATGATCAGTTCTCCCTACCACTCTTCAATTTCAAGAGTTCCTGCATCTTCCCTCCATCTGACTCTCTTTCATTTATTTCACTGCTATGAAATTCTCTCCTGTTATCTTCTGTTTAAATGCTTGAGATAATCTGATTGACATGACTAATGTTAAATAAGATAATATATCATTCTGATTGAGAGCTTGAACTCTAAGGTCAGATCATCTCTGCCATTGACCAGCCATATAATATAGGAGGCACCTCTATTAGTCAGGAGAGGATAGTCTATGCTAGAGTGACAAACAGCCCCAAATGTTTATCTCTTACACGACATGAACATTGCAAGGCAGCTGGGAGCTCTCTTCGTGTTTCCTCACTCTGAGATTCAGTCTGCTAATGCAGCCACCATCAGAAGGGAAAAGAGAGCCCTGAAGAGTCGTGGGGCTTCAATCAGTGCTCAGCCTGGAAATGACACTTGTCACTTCCACAAACATCTCATGGGCCATATTCAGTGAATATGGTGTCAGCCAAAGACAAGGTGCAAGCCTAGCATGTTCTCTGAAAGTGGAGGCATAGAAATATTTGGTGAAAAGTACTATGAATTCCACAGCATTTTATCTAATCTCTCTAATCTTTGATTTCTTCATTTGAATCATGTGGATAGGAGCAGCACATACCCCAGAGAGCTGTTGCAAGTATTAGATGAGGTAATGAATGTAAAGCACTTAGGATAATACCCAGTGATGGTCAGCTCTCCATCAGTGTTCAGTGTTATTACTCTGTGATACGCAAAAGGAACAGGAGGGTGGAAAATAAGAGAGAAATAAAAGTTTTAAGATTTTTTGGGGACAATTATGTAGAGGATGAGTTAGAATAAGGATATTAGATAGAATAAGGAGAGTTGCCTGATATTTCTCATTCCTTCAGGACTTGTATACTGATGTTCTGATTGCATTTATGGCATTGATAGGTGAGCCTATGCCTTATTTTTCATGGATGTTGGTCCTAGGTCTCCAATTTAGATTTTTATCTGCTCAAGTGTGTCAGGCCTATTTGAGCAAAGATGTTGAGGCTTGAACCCATGAGGCACAAGGAGCGTAGGCTACAATAGAGGAAAAGAACATTAAACCAGTAAGCCTTAAATACAACAGATATAGGAAGTGATAGGGAAACAATGTCTTGTCTCTCCTTTGTCAAAACTGTTAAAACGTCTACCTGTAGTCATGAACTTGTCTGGAGGACTCTAACAGGTTTATTAATCCTTGGCTCCAGGGAAGACCATTTAAATGTGTTTGAGGATGATCCTGTGCCCTTGCTGGCTGGCAAGGGTGGGCATTCAGATCCCAAAGTTTTAAGGACCTGACTTTGATGATTGTAAGAGAAACACATTATCAATGATTCATGTAATTTCTGCTTCATCTGTAGAGACAGAAGGATGGAGAGAATAATTAAGGGTGGTCTTACCTCTAAAGAGGAATCAGGTACTATCACGTCACTGTCATAGAGGCAGAAGAATGGAGAACATGTTTAAGGAAGGCCTTACTTCTAAATTGGAGTCATTCCATTGTCATGTTCACTCTCAAGCTGAACAGTGAAAAACAGCACACCCACAGCATTTGCTAAATAAAGGCCAAGAAAATTATCATGCAATCTTCCAATGAAAATTATCATGATATCATCCATCTTTTCTCTCTGGCTTCCCTGGGAGGCCCCTTTCCAATCCAGAGAATAGATTTGTTATACATCATGCAGACAATACCATAAAATTAATAAATCAGGATGTTGATTATCTTTAAAAATAATGAATATATTACTCTTCTAATTTTCCCCCAAGCCTAGAATTTTAAAAATAAAATTAGTACAGGGAAAAAAAATTCATTTAAATGGAGAATGGGGAGATTAAAATGCGAGAGGAAATTATGTTGTTGCCAAAGATGAGTCCTGGCAGACCCTCCGGCTGCCCTTCAATGACAGGCCACAGGCGTGCAACACTCCAGCATACTGAATGTTATTCTATATTTAGGTATTTTTAAAAGGCAATTCCTTTCTGCTGGAGATCAACCCCTCTCACATAAATACAAATCCATATTCAATCACAACACAAGCCAGTTCTAGATCTTATGTCTGGTATTTACCAGGGGTTGCAAATATTTGGAAACATGACATTGACAAGGAGTACGCAGATATTGGGGTTTAGGTAACAGCCCGGATCTGAAGGCCTTGGAGACCCAGATCCTCATGGTGGCTCTGCAACCAAAGGACAATGACTCTTATTTATGTATTTACATCACACCTTTTGTGTGTGTGTGTGTGTGTGTGTGTGTGTGTGTGTGTGTGTGTGACACAGTCTCATTTTGTCAACCAGGCTGCTGGAATGCAGTGGCGTGATCTCGGCTCACCACAGCCTCTGCCTCCTGAGCTCAAGCGATTCTTGTGCCTCTGCCACCCAAGTAGATGGGATTATAAGCGTGTGCCACCACACCCGGCTAATTTCTGTATTTTTAGTAGAGATGAGTTTTCACCATGTTGGCCAGGCTGGTCTCAAACTCCTGGCCTCAAGCAATCTGCCTGCCTTGGCCTCCCAAAGTTACATCACACCTTTTAAGCATGCACACACACTCACACACGTGCATGCACATGCAGACACACGATGGCTTTCAATAAAAGAAACCCATAAAATTGGGTTCATACAATGGCAGTGGAAAACTAAAATCAAGAAAAGGCAGAGAAGCCATATATGCAAGCCACAAAAGTTAATATAGTTACTGTCAATACAGATAAAAATCAATGTGGGCAGAAATGTAAAGCAGGGTCATTACAGATAACTCTTCTTATTTTTCAGAGGCACAATTTCTCTTTATACTAAAATTTAAACTCTTTATTTGGGAAACCTTGGACTATATGTTACACACTAATTTAAACCATTTTACCAAAATCAAGTATGTTATTGTTAAATGGCTAGTAAGTCTGAATATAGGCCAAGAACATGCTCTAAAACAGAGATTGTTAGCTTGGGATTCACAGATCTTGAGTCTGTAGGTGGAATCCATTGTATCTATGGGCTTGGATGGATCCTTACTTTCATCAACCCCTAACTGACATTTAGCATTTCTTTCAAGCGTGCATGAAACATACACAGAATTTTATCAATACTTGTAATTTTTTCATCGATAGAAGTCACAGATTTTTAAAAAATTACCATAGAGTTGTTGCAGATATTTCAAAAATTCATTTGTTCTCATCGACACTTTGAAATTACAATTGCTGTTAGACCTCAGGCGGCTCTTGTTTGTAATGCTTTCTCTAAGAAGCATATATGTTGCTATATTAAAGTTTTAAAGTATTTTGAGAACTGAATTTTAGTAAAAGTGGTTTTCTGTGTAACCTCATGCCTTTTCGTTTATGGATTTAAACACTTGCTCTGGGGAGAGTCCATAGGCTTCACCAGATCACCAGTAGGCCCTGTGGCGTAGAAAAAGATCTGACATTTGCTCCAAGGTATAACTTGGAGAAGAAAATGTTGGATAGGAGGTAAGAGCTTAACCTAACATGGTATAGAACTTGATGATGAGCTGACTTGACATAAGTAGAGGCTTAGCAAACCTAGAAAAGGGATAAAATAGTATGTCTCTTAAATTATATACCACTTTCTGCTCAAAAATTTAATGATCCTGTATATCTGCTACAATTATGAAGAGTGACCAGTGAGTGAAATTCAAGGGGCCCTACACTCTGCTTTTAAAATTGTATCCTATTCATTGAATGACTAAAAATAAAATGTCTATTTTACTTACCTCATATGAGTGTGGCCTTTTCTCTCTTTGTCTAAAATCATTTCCTTCTGGATTAAGATTTCCAGGGGCAACCAATTTGTTGAATTATGAGAAAATAGCCCCAGGGTGAGCCAGATTCTGATATTATTTGTTGCATTATAATATTGGATATTATTATATGCCATCTAGGACCTTTTATTATATCTCTAATTGTCTCAAGTATCCTTCAGTTAGATTCTGGCACTCATTTGGAAGGATGGAATGTACCAGTGCTTCTGTTTACCTGGCCTTCTTTCCTTCAAACCTCCTAAGACTGCTCTACCCTAACATCTGCTCAAGCCAGGCCTCCAATACTACACACTATTGTCATAGAACATTTTTCCAATGTCGAACATTCTTTGTCTTTTAAAGTATCGTAATCCTGGCTCTACCCTGTTTAAGGGTGCAGGAAATATTTAAGTACCTTGTTATTGAAGTATAACATACATAAGGAAAAATGTGCAGCTTCTAGGTTGACAGCTTGATGAATTTTTACATACCTGTGTAAACACTACTCAGAGAAACTGAATATTATCTACACCCCAAAAGCTCTCTTTTGATCCCTGTCATCATACCCCCTCCTCCCATGCCACCAAGGATAACCACAAAGCTGACTTCTAACAGCACAGATTGGTTTTGCTTAGTTTTTTATACTTTAGAGAAATAAAATCATGAAGTATTCCATTTGTCTCTGGATTTTTTCGCTCAACACCATACGAGATTCAAGTTACTGGAAATTTTTAAACTCAAAAGTTCAGTTCTTGTTTATTCCTTTTGAGGTTTAGCATATGGTATGGGGAAAAGAACAAAAATATTTCTTTTAGGAAAGTTGACTCTCAGGGGGCCGAAGAATCCAGCCCTCATGGTTTAGATAACACTATGTTTTAGTAGTTGTGTGTTTTCTTTTCCTTAGAAATTGAGCTCTGGTTATAATTCTGCTTCCTGTCAAGAGTTAGGGTTGACTACAGTAAGCCTGTGGGCTCGGATATGTTGGACGCCTTGCGGAGAAATTGTATCTGAACTCTTTTTTTTTTTTTTTTTGAGATGGGGTCTCACTCTGTTGCCCAGGCTGGAGTGCAGTAGTGTGATCACAGCTCACTGCAGCCTCGACCTCCCTGGGCTCAGGTGATCCTCTCACCTCAGCTGTCCAAGTAGCTGGGATTACAGTGTGTGCCACCATGCCTGGCTAATTTTTTGTATTTTATGTGGAGATGAGCTTTCCCCGTGTTTCCCATTCTGGTGTCTAACTCCTGGGCTCAAGTGATCTGCCTGCCTCAGCCTCCCAAGGTGCTGAGATTACATGCGTAAGATACCACGCCCAGCCTGTCTAAACTCTTGAAAGCAATCCTACTCGGAAGTTATACTTTACTGTCATTCAAGGCCAACTAGAACATCATCCACACATTTAGAGTAAACCAGAAAGTGTTAAATATATTCACTCATTTAAAATTCTCTTTTGTTGCTGCTTTTCTGTATTACATGCTTTAAAGTGCAGATAAGTGGAATCAACATGGTACTGTGGGACAATGCAGAACCAGGGATAGAAGACAATTTTTTTGTTGTTCTGACCACAGGCTTATACAGCTGTGTTGCACCAATTAAGCCTCAGTAGCCTTCATCTCTCAGGCTCGGTTTGAGGATCAGAATAAGAAGACATATGATGTGTATGAGACACAGCACAAACTGTACTGGGTCCCATAGTTGCAAGCTCTCCCCACATCACTACACTCACATGCTCTATGCTTGCTTTTCTTATTCATGGTAGATTTTATTCTTTCTATGTGCCTACCATAACTTTTTCCATGACTTTCTCTCTACCTGATTGCCCATTTTCCTGTCCTGCCTGTCCTTAGAGACCTAGCCCAAACGCCAGCATTTCCATGGTCTCTGCCATATGTGCCCACTCCTTTCTTTCTTTCTTGGACTCCACTTGTCTTGTGATCAAGGTTACACTGCTTTGTTTGGTGTTTCCAGTCTTCCTTCTTTCCTCAAATAGGTTATACATTCTGTGGGGAAAAAAATAAATGTCTTTTTTGAGGAACCCACCATCTTAAAAAGGACATGGTAGGCATTGCATAATGTGAGTTTTTCTTCTTTTTCAAACATGGGACAAAATCAGTCAACTTTTATAGGCTGGTGTGAGCTAGCTCCAGCACTCCAGTAGGCAAAATGCTATAAATAAGAAGTTTCTTTAAAATAAACATTGTACACTTCTTCCTGATTCATAAGAGAACCTCATATTTGGTTGGGTAAAAAGTCATCCTGTTACCTCTCAATCTCTCAAAAGAAGGCTGGATGTGAACATTTTTCAAAAAATGGGTTTACATGGACAGATGCTAGAAACCAATGCCTGAGTTTTCAGAAGTATCTTGCTCTGTTTGTCAAGCATGGCAAATACCATAAAGTGATGAATCTGTATCATGTGTGACTTGGTGGCACCTTAGTTAAAAATGCTACTCTTCTAACCACAGAACTGTGCTGCAGCTTTAATTTTAAATATGAAAATGTTCCCGTAGTGGAAAATGTGTCCCCAACCTCCTGAAGCTTTGAGAAGAAGGCCATCAATCAATAAGGCACATGAGAATGGTCTTCAAAGTTGTAGATTCATCAGAGCCCCAGGGTGGTGTGACAGGGGTCGGGGTACCAGGGTGGCTTCATAAAGGGAAAGGTACACAAAGCAACCAAAGGCCCTATACATTCCTTGAATTTTTTGAGAGATTTATGTACTAAAGTCTCAACAATATACTTATAATCCTAAAGTAATCATCTGGCTAGCAGAAAGACACATCCTCTTAAATAACCATATGAAATACATTTTTAAACAATCCATGTCTATGTAGAGGAAAAAAAAATCGTTTAGTGAAGTCCATAGAAGGTTCTCAAAAGCCTCGTAAAACATTTATCTGAGATGTAATAAATTTGGACTCTTAGCCTCAAGTCAGCTCTTTGGAGGTTTATGACTACCCTAGGTCACAAGTAAAGAGTGAGGTGAAATGCACAGGAACATCTCTATGAATAGCCATGTTAAGGAATAATGGAACTAGGTACATGTCTAGCTAGGCCCTGATCCTTTGTTTCCTAACACAGGGAGAGCCGGAAATGCCCTACATACCAATCATTTATTTTCCTGAATTAAAAATGAAGTCACTGTACAAAAGTGGTTAGTTTCCACAGGGGAAAAGAAAATCAAGGAAATGATACAAATGGTTTGCATTTAAAGGATCTTTGTTAAAAAAAAAAAAAAGAAAAGCAATTCTCTGGGACTACAGAACTCAAAATAAAGTATGTGGGCACTTCTGGTGGAAGGCACAGGGGTTTGACAGCTGCAAGTGGACTTGGGAAGTACCTGACTCCGTTGGTTTTATGGTAAGGCTGAAAGGGATTTGATTCTTTGCCTTACAATTGGGTGCTGCAGGGTAGGTGGTCCTCCTGATTGCTTAGTCTCTCTGTTCTCACTGCTTAGAATTTTGCTTCTGCTTTGAACATTATATGAGATAATGACTGTAGATAAGATAATGACTGTAGAAGGCCAGTTAAGACCAGTGTCATTCTTTCCTCATCCTTCTTTCACTTGGCAGGTGAGGAAACAGGCCCAGAAATATGAAGAGTTAAGTCCAAGGTCACACACCCAGCTGATTCCCACCAGTACGGGGGTATATCAGTCCTCTGCAGTGCTATTTTCATGATGGATTTCGACTGACAAGAAAGACGATCTCTATTTGCAGATAACATGGATATATATAGAGAAAACTTTAAAGATTACACACACAAACCCGTTAGAAACTACTAAACTAATTCAGCAGTTGCAGGATACGAAATCAACACAAAAGTTAATACATTTCTTTACACTAATAATGAACAAACTGAAGAAAATAATGGAAAAACCCAGTTAACAGTAGCAACTAAAAGAATGAAATACTTAGAAATAGGCAGATGACGGCAGCCCTGGTCCACAGCTTGATTGCAGCCTCATGAATGCTCCTGAGCTGGAACTACCCATCTAAGGTACTCATGAATTCCTAACCCACAGAAACTGTGAAATAAAAGATGTTGACTGATTTAAGCTGCTAAGATTTCAGGTAGTTTGTTATATGTCAATAGATAGCTAGTAGATAACCACAGCACTAAATGGGACAAGGATATTTAAAAATAACTATAGAGAACCAACCCTGTTTTTCAACTCTGTTGTTTTACATTCATCGGGAAAAGAAACTCAGAATTCATTTTTAAAAGTGCATTTTCAGTGTACATAAGGGGGGGTTTTACTTTTATTATTATTTTAAATTGACACATAATTGTACATATAGTACAATGTGATATTTTGATACCTGTATACAATGTATAATGATCAAACTAGGGTAATTAGCATATCTATCATCTCAAATACTCATCATTTATTTGTGTGAGAACATTCAAAATCCGCTTTTCTAGCTAGCTGAAAATATACGATAAATTGTTGTCCATCATAGCCACCCCCAATAGTGCTACAGAAGACTAGAAGTTATTCCTCCTATCTAGCGGTACTTTTCTATCTGTTAACCACACTTTGTGGTTGTTTTTATAGAGATGAGAATACCATAATCAGAGATCAGGTTTGAACATGCAGAGGATTAAACAGAATCATATCAGAATGTGGCCATGGATGCTTGAGAGACCAAAACATTATAAGAGATTTTGAATAATTGAACAAATGGTGGCCTCATATGCCCTAGCAGTATTTCCATTTTATATTCTAGATACACAGATTATATGCTGTATTCCTCATTGGCATTGCGTGCCCCAGATCACAGAACATTGCCTCCCCTCATCATGATTTGGGAACATTCTATTTCACTGCAATTACAGTTTCCAGGAATGACAGCTGCTGAATAATTACAGGAAAATTGCTTTAGTTCTCTATAGAATTTACAAGTTCCCGAGCCTGACATTTATTGAGATGGTAACTCTCAATGTGTAGAGCCAGGTTAAAGATAAAAATTTTAAAGTATATATTTTTATTTTAAAAAATGCATACATATATAAAATATTTCTTTTGGATTTCTTGACTGCCTTACAGCATCAGACATGGAAAAAATTCATATTCTCTGAATTATCTATTTAACCATTTCTTTTTGTTTTATTCATCTACTATTGTAATTTTTAAAAATATATAATTTATAGATGCTCCCTAGAATGAAAGGTTAGAATAGATGATAAATAATTTCGAAGGTCCACTTTAGCTTTAAGAATGTAAGTGTATCTAAGAAAAAGTGCCTTGGGGGCCAAAATGAGGAATCTTAGGGCTTATCTAGAGTCCTTGGATCAGCTAAGGCATGTCCTTCTGGGCAGTGGCCAACTCTCTACTAAGCAGCCACCTTGAGTAAAATGTCAGTTATCTTGTGAAGGATGGAATGAGTGATAAGAATGCCCTGGAGCCCAGGCTATTTGGGATAGGGAGATAGGTTTTTCTGAGCAAATATCAAAGAGAACCCTTGGGCAGAACCCTTGGTGTGTGGTCAATCCATGAAGGTGTCACAGAGTTGCAGTAGAAATGTGTGTGAGGAGTGGGGAGGCGGGGTCCCAAAAGGAGGATTCCTCTTTGGGGGTCATTTTATATAAGTACGTAGATCTCAACAAGGAGACAGTAAAGCCTGGACAAATGGGAAGGAATGCTACCAGGCTCCCTTCCATCACCACGTGGAATGTTTGAGAAATCAGAGCCTTAGAGGCCTATAGTAGAGCTGAGTCTCAATCAAAATGCGATTGAGAAAGGGAGAAACACACCTGTTATTTTAATCTTAATATTGAATATAGAGACTCAGTTAAATAGGCATTAGAGGACTGAAAAGAGAAGGTGGGAACATGGAGGTAACAGAGGTAGCTGCTACTACTGAAGACAACAGCCACTCCTAGGCCTGCGGCGGGGGGTGGGGGGGAAATGGAAGAACTTGGGGTTAGCAGAACCTAAAATCGATGAGAAGAACCCTCGAAGGGCTGGGGCCCCGGCCTCTGAGGAAGCAGCTCTCACTCAATCAGCTGGTGCTGGTACCTTTAAGGGGCTGAAAAATGATGCTGAAATGGGAACCAATTGTGGCCAGGGCAAAGAAGCCTGCCTGAGATGGCATTCATGGGACCAACAAGCAAATGGGAAGTTATCCATCCTCCAAGCTTCTACCTCCTTTTGCACCCCCTATTGGCAGAGCCACAAAAGGGAGTCAGATGGCAATGGGGCAATGAGGTTTGCAGAGTTACAGCCCCAGCATTAGCTGAGAGACTCTGGTTCAGTAAGCAGTCTACAGGGCTCCATGAGAGGGAGTGGTGGTTCTGAGCGACCCTAGGAGGAAAGGGCAACAGGGAGCCATAGAATAGATCCTCATGTGAAAAATATTTAAAACGGGAATTGGATCCACAGGGGCAGTAGAACGCATACGGGACAGGGACAGCAGGGCCATGTGACTCAGGCCTCAAGATTGGGATTGTGCGGGGCTCAACGTTAGCTATTGTTCCTTGGAAAGTTTTGTAGGAGAGCAAGGTAAGTCCTCACCTATTTACAAGATCCACTAAGAAAAAAAGGTTCCCATATTTATGTTTACCTCAGAAAATAATTTAGAAAAATTTACCTTGCGTACGACCAGTGGTACTGGAATTTATGTAATAAAATGTTATGAAAACTGGGCCAGGCGTGGTGGCTCATGCCTGTGATCCCAGCACTTTGGGAGGCTGAGGTGGGCGGATCACTTGAGGTCGGGAGTTTGAGACCAGCTTGGCCAACATAGTAAAACCCTGTCTCTACTAAAAAATTACAAAAAGTAGCTGGGCATGGTGGCACACGCCTGTAATTCCAGCTATTCAGGAGAATGAAGGAGGCCGAGGCACAAGAATTGCTTGAACCCAGGCGGTCAAGGTTGCAGTGAGCTGAGATCGTGCCACTGCACTCTAGCCTGGGCGATGGAGTGAGATTCTGTCTCAAAACAGTAATAATAATAAATAAAATGTTATGAAAAATGAATAAGAATTTCCTGATTTCACTAAGTGAAACAAGAAGTTGGCCAGGCTCGGTGGCTCAAGCCTGTAATCCCAGCACTTTGGGAGGCTGAGACGGGCAGATCATGAGGTCAGGAGATCGAGACCATCCTGGCTAACACAGTGAAACCCCGTCTCTACTAAAAAATACATAAAACTAGCTGGGCGAGGTGACGGGCGCCTGTAATTCCAGCTACTCGGGAGGCTGAGGCAGGAGAATGGCGTAAACCCGGGAGGCGGAGCTTGCAGTGAGCTGAGATCCGGCCACTGCACTGCAGCCTGGGCGACAGAGTGAGACTCCGCCTCAAAAAAAAAAGAAAAGAAAAGGAAGTTGATGTCCACTTGTCTTTTGGATTTGAGTGAATAGGGGTAGGTAAGCAGGAACTAATAGAACCTTTAACACAGATATTGCATGCATATTTATTAATATATTTATATGGCAATACACACTGACACATTCCGGGAAAAAGGAGGTGAAGCAATACTTTCTATTTCCTTAAAATTCCTCCAAGACCATGCTCAGTGCACCCTAACGGCCCCTGGTCCTTTTTTCCTTTCCTTACAAACACTTAAACCGTTCTGAACTTTCGTGGTTTGAGTTCCTAATGCTACATACATTCTTTTTAGAGCAAAAGAAAATGTTTGTTTTCATCTAGAAAAGGACACTTGTCACTGTGTTTTTTGTAGAACTAAAACATCAAACTGCTACCTAAATAGGTCTCCCCTTTTTTCCCTCAATTTTATACCATGCAGAAGGAAAGAAGGCCCATTTAGATGCTGAGTATTTTCCAGTGTCAATAATTCTTCTGAAATACTTTCTAAACAGAGTTACCTATAGTCACAGCTTTAAAGGAAGCAATGGCTTTTGATTGCAAGTTGACCTGAAGCCCAGAAAAGAAGGTGCATTTATTTTATTATTTTATTTTATTTTATTTTAGATGGAATCTTGCTCTGTTGCCGAGGCTAGAGTACAGTGGTGTGATCTCAGCTTACTGCAACCTTTGCCTTAGCTGTTCAAGTGATTCTCGTGCCTCAGCCTCCCACGTAGCTGGAATTACAGATACCCACCACCATGCTTGGCTAATTTTTGTATTTTTAGTAGAGGCAGGGTTTTGCCATATTCGCCAGGCTGGTCTTGAACTCCTGACCTCAAGTGATCTGCCCGCCTTGGCCTCCGAAAGTGCTGGGATTACAGGAGAGAACCACCACACCCGGCCAAAAGGTGCTTTTATGACCCCAAATAGGGTGAATCATAAAGAACACATTGGAAGCTTCAAACACGGGATTAAAATTTCGATAAACTGAATAAAATGAAAGAATATTGTAAAAGGTTCTAAATTATATTCTTGATTTTGTTTTAGCTGATGGCATCCTCTTTTGAAGTATTAGATCTGCTTTTTAATATTTATATTTTAAGAAGGATTCCTGTTTGGATGAAGTACAACTGGAAAACCATGTGGTTATAACACAGCTTCTCATGTACTTAATTTCAAGACAAGTTCCTCAGAGAAAATCACCTTTTGAGCTTTGAGCTTCTAGTCTTAAAGATTCAAGTTACAATAATATCACAGATGCACATAATAATATGTTGAGAAAATTGCTCCTACTTTATTCTGGATTGTTTCAGAGGTAGTCTCTACCAGTAATCTTTACATTCATAATTAGGGTCACAGCTAGTTTCACATCACATGTCCTCTTCGGGCAAACCTAGGAAATAATTCTAAATCCTGTAACTTCTGAGTAATAACGTTGGGCTGTGTTTCATCATAATGCCCAGGATTTATCATATCCAGAGGATGTATAAACTGATTCTACAAAAAAGACCTGACACACCTTGTGAATAAGCACTTTCCTCATCTACAGCCTGTTGAACTGATGCTGTTAATGGGTAGGTAGATTTAGAATCCATTGAGCTCAAGCCAAAAAAAAAATACTGCAAATATTCTCTTACAATTTTTCCCTTTAAAGTTTTCCAGCTGGGATCTTTGCCTGTTGTTTATATGGTAAAGCTCCTGAAAGCATTTCCATCTGAAGCTTTTTCCCTTTCAATTTGATCCTAGATTTTCCGTAAAGAAACCTTTCCAAGAGTCACAGATGTAAAATAACCAGTCATCCTCATTTCCTGGGACTTGAGACTTTCAGTGCTTAAACTGGGCCAGTCGCTGGCAAAGTAGGATGAGTTTGTCATGGGGGCACATGATGGTGGCTTCCATGCAGGCTTTGAGTAAAAACTTCTTCAGCAGGTCTCCTTATTGCCTGGGTTCAATCTCTCCCTATAGCAATAGCTTTTAACAACTGTTGTTATATAAAAGCAAGTAATTTTGTTTTTAGCCAAATATATGTTCTAATTGTTTAACACAGGGATCATCAAACCCTGCTCTTACCTGTTTTTCACAGACAGGGGCCAGGGTCTTGCTCTGTCACCCAGGTTGGAGTTCTGTGGCGTAATCATAGCTCGCTGCAGCCTCAAACTCCTGGGCTCAGGCTTTCCTCCTGCCTCTACCTCCATAATTGCTGGGACTACAGGTATGTGCCAACACACTGGGCAAATTGTTTTTATTTTTTACTTTCATACAGACAGGGTCTTGCTGTGTTGCCCAGGCTGGTCTCAAACTCCTGGCTTCAAGCAATTATCCTGTCTCAGCCTTCCAAAGTGTTGGGATTATAGACATGAGTCACTGTCCCTGGCCCTATTTTTCACATTTTTTAATGATATATATTTTTAAAGGTTTTGCAATTTTCTTTTCTGTGGCCCTACCCTTCAAAGCCTAAAATAATTGCTATCTGCCTCTTTACAGAAAAATTTGCTAATCTCCAGTATGAGATATATTTAGCTGTAGAAAACAGCCAAAACACTAGGCCCATTTTCCTGATATGATCAAATTTATGTCTGAATTACAAATTGCCAAAAAATCCTTTATAAATTCTTTTTCATTTTACCATACAGCGCTTTATGAATTTATGAAAAATATACAATGTTAAACGGTTTAATTTTTTTCTAAGTTCATAATTATGACTCATAGCTATTTTTCTAAGTTGAACGGAAACAGTAGAAATCATAACCAAGCCCCCTCATTTTACAGGTGAGTAAACTGAGGCTGGGAAGAGTAAAGGAAGAGCTCACCCACAGAGCTCACCCACAGCTGGTGGGGAAAGAGCCAGCACTAAGAACCCCACCTGGATCCCAGCATTCTTGCATTATAGTTCCCCAGGAAGACTTTATCATACAGGATGGCAATTTAAAAAGTGAATCATTGCTAAATTGTTGCATACCAAACTTATTCTTCTGGGCTATTCCTGCCCTCCACCTCCCCTCAAGGCCAAAACAGGGAAATGTCCCTACTATCTCTATGGGGCAATATTTTCCCAGTTTACCTGCCAATTCTGTTGCCTACGATAGTCTGTGCTTTAGATCTGAGTTTTCAGCCAGCCTTCCCACCATGGCAGTATGTTTGAATGGCCTGGCGTGTGCGTGTGTGTGAGTGTGTGTGTGCGCACGCGTGTATGTGTGGGGTTATTGTTGTTTTGCTTGTTTTAATATCAATACCTGGGCCTTATCCTCTTATATTCTGATTCAACCAGTCTGAGCAGGGCCTAAGAAATGAGTATGCCTTTAGGACCCAATTGATTCTGATAGGAACCACTGTGTTAGAATACATAACACTGTGCTTTACAGGAAGCAAAAATATTTTTACAAATGGTAAAGTGTCTTCATCAGAGAGTGAAGTGAATTTGAAAGTGCTTTAGGCTTGATGAATTCTAATACAATAGGGTAATTTTAATCAAAAACTTTTAAGAACAAAACTGTGTATCATGTAGACCATAACTTAAGATAGTTGAAGGTAAACTGAGACAATTAATTTGGTCTCCATTTTATATTCTTCTTTATAAAGTCCATTATAATCATCCGCAGTTATTTTACTGGCATACAAAATCTACTTTAACCTGTGGAAAAGACAGTTATCAAAATTGTATACTAATGGATATAACAACCAGTGACAAATAATCTTTAGTGCTTTAGATCTGGAGTGGTTTGGTCAACATGTAGTTACCTGGATAGAATAACTTGCACCTAAGGAAAACAATATATGTTTCTCTAGACATATCTATCTATCTAGACATATATATATGCATACATACAATTACAAATATTTTGATTTGTAAATATTGAGCTGAAAAAAATTTAAGCCAAGCGAACATGATATTAAACACAAACCTAATACATGTGACTTTAAATGTAAATTTGATATTATATATGTAATTAATGTTATATATAATATATATAATTGAACAACATATAGTGTGTCCCAGTGTGTCATTTTCCAAGAGGTTATAAATATTTCCAAGTGAGGAGGAAGAATTCTTCAATCAAATTTTATGCCATTTGGAGCATATTTAAGACTCAGCTGAGCGTGAAGTAAAAGACATATTGTTGGCTGTAAGAAAGTCAATTTACTGCATGTAGGAAAATTTTTACCCCTCAGTGCTCAATATACAATTTTCTCAAACTTTACACCCACTGCTTAGATAAAATCTTTCAATATTGCAGCCAAGGACAAGAAATTTTAATTTCGGCCCTGTTCTTTGTCAAGAACTGTTCAATATTCTAAATCAATATAGTGAGCATGGGGCTATAAGTGCCTCAAGGTGCCCATTTATCAATAGCAATTTGACTCAGTAAGAATTTGTAAATTAGCTTCACAAAGAAGGCCATAGAGTTCCTTAGCCTCGGCACTATTGACATTTTGAGCCAAATAAGTCTTTATCATAGGTGCTGTCCTGTGCATAGTAGCATCTTTAGCAGCATCCCTGGCCTCGATCCACTAAATGCCAGTGGCACCCCCTCACCCAATTGTGACCACAAAAAAAATGCCTCCAAACATTGCCACAATTCCTGGGGGTCAAAATCACCTCCAGTTGAGAGCCATTGCTATAGAGCATAGAACACTGGTCTCAAACTTCAGAGATGGGAAATAATTTAGGACAATAAGAATGTAAAGTGACTTTTTCACTAAACCTCTTTTCTCCCTTTCAGTATAAAATAATAAGATGGCTGATCCTGCAAAGAGGCGCGGTGACATCAACAGTGACTCAGTCTCTGTGATGGTATTAGTAACTGGCAGCTGACTCTCCTATTTATCATCGAGTTATGTTCCATATAAGACTTTCAAGTCTGAGAAAAATGACAAATCCCTTCCAGGCATGGTTCAAGTTAAAGCTGAAACTGTGTCTTCGTTTCAGCTCAAGAGAGGTTTTGATTGTGTCGTGGCTTTTCCTTGTGTATTGGTTGAGGAACTGTGCCTTGGAGGGGTAGGGAGTCTTGAGAATGGATCAACTGATGGAGGGGGAGTGGAAGACATTGGTCGCCCAAGAAAATATGTCAACATCTGTCCATCACTGCAACTCTGGCCCGATTATCATTTTTTCTGCTTCTGTAAGCACCAATGAGACAATGCCACTGAGCCACATCCTTTGTTGCCTGCAGTATTTCCCACCACTGTGCCACCTCTGATATGCTAATGGGGAAGCCCAGGGTTTTGTGTGGCTGAAAAGCCTTTCAGGCACAATCAGTGGGTCAACAATCTCAACTCTGTACAGCGGCTCAGCCTGCTGTGTGAGAGACTCCTCTTTCGGAGGGGTCCTTCCTCACACCTTTTCTGTGAGTGTGTCTGTGCTTAAGGAAGGGCAATTAACCATCTGGCTGCTTGTCCGCTAGAGAAATTGACAGAACATCAAACAGAACAAACTCATACCTTGAAAATTGCCGAGTGGCACATGACTATCCAGTTCACTCTGTGGAGAAGCCACTAAGCAATGGTCTGTATCTAAAAATGACCCAATGGCCCCAGTTTGTAGTAAAGCTTTGATGATAGAACTCCATGCAAATTCTATCTCCATAATGCTGGTTCTTGATGTAAATCTCCCAATGTAACTGTCAAGGTTTAAAAATATCTTACGTAGGTGTTCAGAATCATAAGGTCATAGAATTATAAAATGTTAACTGGCAGAAGTATTTTCTTCTTTGTCATATGAAAAAGAGTAATTTGCTCATACTAAGTCTTCAATATTTGTGTATTGGATTGCAATTAACAGGAATCAAAGGAATCTTATAAGGATCATTTATCTAGAATTATCTCTATTTTCTAGAATTACTTAATGATCATTGTGTCTTTATTCAGCCTAAGTAACACTGAAATTTTTCTTCATTCAAATAAATTCATACTCATAAAGCCTTTCCCCACTTTGTATTTCATATTCTAAATGTTTCTACTAGTATTGTTAACCATTGCAAAGAAATACTGTTGCCCTCCATTAAAACCTGAACTGCTTGCTGTCTACGGCTTATTTATCTAACAAAGATTTATTGTGGTGCCAGACATTGTAATAGGCCATAAAAACACAAAAAAGAAAAATATATAGTTTCTGACCTCAGGAAAAACTTAGTCACATGAGGAGACAGTATATAATACAATGTGGTTAGTACGTGATGAAACAGTGCACATGGTGCCGTGGGAACACAAAAGCCAGCCACAAGGAAGTCAAGGAAAGCTTCCTAGAGGACAGTGAACCGAATCTTAAACTGAATAATACGTAGTGAGGCAAAGCGAGGGTAAATGGAATTTTGTGAAATTTGTCAGAAGAGGTTAACCATTGTAACAAACAGCCCTGGAATTCCAGTGGCAAACACAACCAAGATTTGTTTCTTGCCTATGTCACAATCGAATGAGGTTGGCAGGGGATGTCAGAAAGTGTGGTACTGTGTTCTGTGAAGTCTTTCAGAGACCTGATTCTTTCCATTAGCAACTCCCCCATCTTCTAAGACTATGGCTGGATTATCGGTTTCCTCTTCCGCAGATAGTTTGATTCCAGGAGTGTCCTCAATAAGATAGATCTGCTTCCTGCTCTCATGGAACTACTCTAGTGAACAAACACTCAAATCATTATGTAAGAAAAATAGGCCTTAATTAGATGGGATGGTCAGGGAAAGTCTCTCTGGAAACATGACATTTGAGATGACATGTAAATGACAAGAAGGAGCTATCCACAAGAATGTGGAGGAAGAGGGACATTCCAGGCACAGAGTTAAGTTGGAGTCAAGGTCCTTAGTTAAGAATAAGCTAGGTGAGTGTCAGGATAGAAAAATGTCCAGTGTAGCTGAGGATAGTGGGCCAATGGGTGAATGGACAGATGAGGTCTCAGAGGTCAGCAGAGGTTAGCTCATGAAGGACATTATAAACCAGATTAAGAAGGATGGATTTTTAATCTAAGTGCAATGAAAAGTTATCAGAGAGATTTGAGCCCAGAACTAATGTGATTTATATTTTTACAAAACAATTCGTGTGGAAGCAGAGAAAACTAGTTGGGAGGCTTTTGTACTAGCCCCAGGTGACAAAGGGTGGTGACACCAGTGGAGATGGGGAAAAGTTGAAAGGTTTGAGAGGTGGTTTGAAAATAGAATTCACGGGACTTGCTGTTCCAGAAGTATTGGGTGTGGAAGGTGAGGGAAGCTGTAAAACAGTAATCAAGAATAATTACTTGCGCACTGAGTGGGTGGTAAAACCATTTACTGAGATATATGAGACTGGAAAAAACCTGATTGGCAAAAGAGAGAATTCTCTTGGGTCATGTTGAGTTTGAGATACTTATTAAGCTTCCGCATAGTGATATCTAGTTGGCTTTTGGATACAGGAATCTAGAATCCTGGGAGTAAATATTTTAAAGCTATTGGACATGATGAGTTTGCTCAGTTAGAATGTGGACAAAAGATACGGGACACAGAATAGACCTCTGAGGCGCTCAACATTTAGAGGTGAAGGCAGAGACAAAAGACCCACCAAAGGAGCATGAAAAGAAATTGTGAGGTAGGAGGAAGCCACCAGGGTGCTAGTGAGGAGACAAGGGAAATGGGTAAAGTTCTAGGCAACAGAGAAAGGGGATATTTCAATTTTATTTATTTAACATCTGCATCCTCCAAACTCAGTAAACCATTTTAAATATTATTTCCAATGAGAATACATCTGATCAAATTAATGTACTCACCAACAGTGTCCCCACAATGAACTTTTGGCCCAAGATTCGTTTGTCAAGGAGATGCAGAATCAGTGGAATGGCCAATAGAACATGAACTCTGAAGCAACCTTCCCAAAAATACAGTCGTTTTTGAGATGGAGACATTGAAGCCAAGGAAATTCATTTCCAGCTTCAAGTCTGAAGGTTTGAGTTCACATTTCAGCACTAACAATTGTGTAACTCTAGGGGAGCTATTTGAGGTTTCTGAGCCTCAGTTTCATTTTCTATATAATGGGCGTAATAACCACTGTATATTTGTGATTACTCTCATCCCTCTGAGTAGATACAATCTTTCCGTACAATAACAAGACTTAACCCTTTCCTATCTTAGAAACCCTTTTCAGATTCCTCCCCAGACCTTCCCCTAGGTACTACTTGCTGTGTTAGGTGCTACTCTGCGTGTAAGAACTGTTGACTTTTGTTTGTCTGCAGTTACTCATTATAATGTCATTACCCACCAAGAAAGGAGTATTGTTGCCTGGGCTGCTAGCCTCTGCTTCATTTGGTCATGTTTGAACTCTCTTCTTAGCTCACATCTCCTTTCTAGTCACAAGGATGTAAAATTGTCTTCAATTTCCTCCCACCCATTCTTATTTTATAAATTGTTCGAGAAGGCCTCAGTGACCTTTACATGTGGCTCGAAATGCACTGGCTTCACACATGGTTTCTTGCACTAGCCTTGCATCTTCATGTCCTTCAAGTCAATCAATTCCTTCCACCATCCATACTACCCAATTAACCTCAACACCACCTAACTCATATGGTGCTTGAAGGAATCAAATAGTTTAGCACACATGTTGTGAACTTCATCTACAAAGGCAAAAGAGTTTTCTTGGTACTCTTGTAGCTAGATCTTTAAGCCTTTAAAAATAGATAAATGGAGACTAAAATCAAAAAGGGCTTATGTAAATGGATTGAAGCATTTGTTCTGATTGATGCAGACATTTAAAAATGCATTATTCTAAAGAACACAATTCTAGCTCTGTGGAAGCGCTGTTGAATTTCAGTCCTCTATGCCTTATGATTTTTGTAACATTCTGTTTTAGAGTCCAAAAATATTTGACTCTGAATTTTCCCAGAGACATGAAAAGTGGCCTGTAAACAAAATGACCATCCTTCTAGAAATCAAATCATCACCAATTAATAGAACAAGGACATCATTTTTCATTAGCTCATTAGCTCAGGCTGCCATAAAAAGCTACCATAGACTAGGTAGATTAAATGACAGAAATTCATTTTCTTGCAGTTCCTGAGGCTGGAAAATCCAGGTTCAAGGTGACAGCCAATTCTGTTTCTGGTGAGGGCTCTCCTGCTGGCTTGGAGACAGCCGACTTCTCACTATGTCCTCATGTGACGTTTCCTTGGTGCATGTGCATGTGGTATGTATGTGAAGGAGATCTCTTTCTCTCTTCCTCTTCCTATAAGGCCACCAATTCTATTGGATTAGAACCCCACCCTTATTACCTCATTTAACCTTAATTACCTCCTAAAAGCCCTATCTTCAAATCTAATCACATTGGTGGCTAGGGCTTAAACATACGAATTTTGGGGAAACAGCCATAATTTAGTCCATAGCACTGGTAAACACTGCTCAGAGTTCATTGCAAAGGGCACTTTTGTACACTGCTCATGGGGGTAAATCTGGTGTAGTCATTGTGGAGGGAAATGAGGTGACAAATACCAGTGGTCTTAAAATGGTCTCTGATGTGATAATTCCTCATTTACACCCTTAAGGAAATAATCAGAGTTGTATACACAGATTTTTGAATACACCTTTTTCTAAACCTACTATTTATAAATGCAAAGGCCTAAAAATAACCCTTTTATGTTCAACAATAGGATAATAAACACATAAATTCAGAGGCAATAATATGATGCAAATGTGGTAGAGTGAGGAGAAATACTCTTTTTTGAAAAATCTTTAATGCCATGAGAACATATTTAGGATAATATTTAGAGGGGAAATAGGATACTTAAAGAATCATTTAGAATAAATTAATATTTTTAATGCATATATAATTTTGATATGCATTTACATAATATGGGAAGAATAGACACATAAATAGTAACTGGTTATGACTGCTTGGTGGGATTTAGGGTGGTTTTTTTTTACTTCAAAGTTTTTTGCGTTTCCAAACTATTAAGAGTTCACATATATTATTAGTATCCTAAAAGAAAAGAAGCCATTTTAAAAATAGACCTAGGAAACTATTCAAACCTAAAGCTTAAGCATTTATATTTCATGCTGCTTATGAGAAGACCGGGGACATGTAGCAGTTGCTTGTTTTTTTCTTTGTAATTCTAGTCATTCTGTGTGACTCCCCTGTAGCAGGCAGAATAATGGTCCCCTAAACATGTCTACACTCTAGCCCTTGGAACCTGTGAGTATGTTACATGGCAAAAGGGAGTTAGCAGATGGGATTAAAGGTATGGATCTTGAGACGGGAAGATTATCCTGGGTTGGCTGAGTGGACTCTATCTAATCACATGGGTCCTTAAAATCGGATAAACCTTTTGGACTGCGGTCAGAGGGCGATCTGATGGCAGCATCGGAAGGACTTGACCTGCCATTGAAATTACCTTTTTCACCTTCTGCAGGGAGTTCTGGTAGCCTGCAGAAGGTGAAAAAGGCAAGGCAAGAAAATCTCCCCTAAATCTTCCATAAGGCATGCTGTGCACCTGGCACCTTGATTTTAGCGCAGTGAGATTTACGTTGGACTTTTAACCTATAAAACCATGAGATAATAAATGTGTATTGTGTATTGTTTTAAGCTACTAAGTTAGTTGTAATTTGCCACGGCAGTAATAGAAAGCCGATGTAGTCTTGAATAATAATTTCACTCAATCTTGTTTGACTTGGTATTCACACCACCCCCTCCATTATAACCACCTGTTTTCTTTTTTTTAATCTTAATTATTCAACAAGTATTAACTGAGGACCAGCTATGCACTGGACACTGTGTTAGGTGCTGAGGAAAAGAGAAAGGAAGTGTAAGATACAGCTCTGAGTTTGGTAGTGCAGACAAATGACCTTTTAGAGAGAACCAAGAGTGTGTCAGGGAAGAAACACTGTGTTGCTGTAATATTAATCTGACCTTTTAAATGATTTTCTCTAGTTTAATATTCATTCTTTTGAGATATTTCTGTTTAACTGATATGAGAGATGAAGTCTACATGCAAGAAGAATAAATTTCCTTTGTATTTTCTTTCTTACTCTTTGTGACTATCAACCCAGCAGATACAACCTTTAAATAAATTTATCATCTATCTCAGTAAAGAGCCCTCTAAGTCACCAAATATGCTCATCCTGCTAATAAAATTAAAGGCAGATGTTCTTATCCCAGAGAACATCAAGAACAATCCCAGAATTCTATCAACTGCATGCAGGTGTGGGCTGTTAGAATTCTGTGGTGTTAAATGTGTCGAATCATGCCATTTTATTCATTAGCTAGCTGATTATTTCTTTGAAATGTGATTGCCTACATTCTGTTAGCCTTTGATCATACAAGGATAAATAAAGCCACTCCTTCACCTTCAGGAGCACTGAATTAAGCATGAGAGACAGAGACATAACTATTTATAACAAAATGTGACATGTATGCAATTAACAGGTATTCAAATCCCGCGGGGTGACAGTGAATGCAGCAATTGTTTGATATCCAGAGAACTAAGGTGGGAAGGGAGGTTGGAGGGACATTTGAACTGACTCTGAAGATCAAGTGTGAATTTGCCAAGTGGAGTTAGAGAAAGGGTATCCGTGACAGATAAAATAATATGGACAAAGGCTGGGAGGTAGGGAAGTGCGCTGATATTTCCTATAAAGGGATGGGCTGCTCAAAGGAGACTAAGGAGCAAAGAGGGATTTGGAGGAGACATCTGAAGTTAGATAGTAAAATTTCTTAAATGCCAAGCTAGGTGACTGAACTTGATCCTAGAGGCAATGGGAACTAACACAGGTTTTTAAGCATGACAATGTCACCATAAGCTCTGTGGTTATAAACTGCTGTCCAGTTTTCTGCAGTGATGAAAAAGTTCTATTTCTGCATTAGAATGTTACCACCACTAGCCACTAACTCAAATGTTGCAGTGACTGTTGAGCAACTGAAATGTAACTATTGTGATTAAGGATCTGAATTTTTGCTTCTATTTAATTTAAATTAATTTAAGTTTACTTTTAACAAGCCACACATGGCTAGTGACTACCATACTGGGCAGCCCAGAGCTAGAAAGTTATCTCTGGAGGAGTACTGAATGGAAGAGGAGAGAAGGCTTCCTACAGGGAAAAAAAGACTAGATTAAGGAGAGAATCATTTGTTTTCCTTTCAGAGATAAATTTTTAACACTATATAAATGATTTTGACCACGGATTGTGTACAGATGGGGGCCAACTTATGATGGTTCATCTTACCATTTTTGACTTTACATTGCTGTGAAAGCAATACACATTCAGTAGAAACCATACTTTGAGTATTCATCCAAGCATTTTGTTTTTCACTTTACAGTATTCAATAAATTACACGAGATATTCAGCACTTTATTATAAAATAGGCTTTGTGTTAGATGACTTTGCCCAACTTTAGGCTAATGTAAGTGTTCTGAGCACATTTAAGGTAGTCTAGGCTAAGCTATAATGTTTAGTAGGTTAGGTGTATTCAATGCCTTTTTGACTCATGATATTTTTAACTTATGATGTGATTACTGAGATGTAACTCCATTGTAAGTCAAGGAGCATCTATACTCAAATATAGACTATTAATAATATGGAGCCAACAGGCATGGTAGCTCACGTCTGTAATCCCAGAACTTTGGGAGGCCGAGGTGGGGGGGATCAGTTGAGCTCAGGAGTTCAAGACCAGCCTGGACAACATGGTGAAACCTTGTCTCTACAAGAAAAAATTTTTAAATTAGCCAGGCATGGTGGCGCATGCCTGTGGAGCTAGCTACTCGGAAGACTGAGGTGATGGTACCAGTGGAGGGACTTGACTATGAGTTGTGCAGGTTCTTGGTCTTCTGAACAAAGAATTGGACAAAACACGCAAACAAAGCAATGAAAGGATGAAGCAACAAAAGCACAGATTTATTGAAACCAACGTACACTCCACAGAATGGGAGTGGGCTTGAGCAAGCAGCTGAAGATCACTGGTTGCAGAATTTTCTGGGGTTTGAATACCCTCTACTGATTTCCCATTGGTTACTTGGTTATACCCTATGTAAATGAAAGAGTGGCCCACGACCAGTTTGATTGGTTGCAGGAGGTGACCAATCAGAGGCTGAAGTGAAGTTACAAAGTTACACATGAAGACTAGTCCTGCGACCAGTCTGATTGGTTGCAGGAGGGGACCAATTAGAGGTACTTCCCATTTTTCATCTGCACAGTGCAAAGGTAGTAGCCTCTGATCCTTTTGTTACTTCGGTGTGGAGAGGTGTGGTTTTCCTTTTGATTCAGTTCTAGGAAGTCAGGATGAATTGGCTTTAGGTTTCCTGCCTCCAGACCCTATTCTCCTGTGTCAGTGGGAGGATCACCTGAGCCTAGGAGGCAGAGGTTGCAGCAACCCAAGATCATGCTACTGCACTCCAGTTTGGGTGACAGAGCAAAACCCTGTCTCAAATAATAATAATAATAATAATAATAATAATAATAATAATAAGGAGCCAGTTTAGTTTGTGTGCCTGTAATCCAGAGGAAAGGTATTTCAGTGTACAGTCAGGGAACATAACCACTAATCCTGCCTCTGGGCTGAGGATGGGACATTGAACAACTGTTTTATTCCTTGGTATTTATTTTATAGAGTTGAATCTCCAACCCCTCATCTACTTACCCACCATACTATCTGTGTAACTACAATTAACGTGCAGTAGCCAAGACAGTGACTCTCAATGTGGGAAAGGTGTGATTTCGTTTCCCAGGGAACATTAGGCAATGTTTGGAGACATTTTGACTTATCACAACTGGGGAAGGGGTGCTACTGGCATCTAGTGGGTAGAAGCCAAGGATGCTGCAAAACATCCTACCACACACGGGACAGTCCCCACAGCAAAAAATGATGCAGTCCAAAATATCAGTAGTGCTGAGGTGAAGAAATCCTGGTCTAGAGCAGTGGTTTTCAACCCTTAATGTTCGTTAGAGTCACTTGGGAAACTTTAAAAAATCCCTATGCCCTGGTCATTCCCCAGGCCAACTAAATCGAAAACTCTGAGATTGGGGCCCAACCCAGGTTTCGGTGCTTTTTAAAGAGATCTCCAAGTGATTCTCATATGAGGAGCCAGAGTTGAGAGCTACTGGCATAAAGAGAGTCCAAACTACCCTATTCCTAAGCCCCCAACATATCTGACTCCTATGAACATCCATTTTGCTTCTCTCATGTAGTCTTCTGCCAAAACCATGTCCCTGTGTTTTACTTAGTCTATTTGTCACTGCAGGGCTCTTGAAACCTGTCAGACACCTAAAGATGAAAACAATGGACACTGGGGACTACTAGAGGACAGAGGGAGGGAGAGGGGCTAGGGTTGAAAAACTAACTGTTGGATCCTATGTTCACTACCTGGGTGAAGGGATCAGATCATTCACATCCCAAACCTCAGTATTATGTAATACGCCATGTAACAAACCTACACATGTACTCCCTGAATCTAAAAGTTGAAATTATATATATAATATTTATAAATATTAACATGTATTTATAAACTTTATATGTACATATACATTATGTATATGTATATGTATATATATATGTATATGTATATGTATATGTGTATAGGAACCTGTCAGGCAAAGATAGGTTTTGGCTTTTCCCTATCAAACGAAAGGGGATTTCAGAGGGCTTCTCCGGTAAACCACACCATAGAATGCTTCCTACCCCTCAGGGGAAACCCAAGTTAAAAATGGTTAACAGGAACGCTAGTTGAGGGATATAATTAGCAATTACTAGCTCTTCAGTGGCTGTATTCATATTACGTAAGATTATTCAGTAGCAGGAAAGGCTAGACTTGTATCAAGTCTGTTTAGCTTAATAAAGCCAAAAAGAACAGTTGTTTTTGCATTTTTAGGTAGAAAAAACACACATTCTGAAGTTGCTTTTGTTAATTTGTTGAAATGTTGTTGGAAAAGATGTTTCGCCAGAAGAAATAAAATTTCATAGTTTTTATGAGAGATCAAAACACATAGCCTATATCATCCTTTAATTGTCAAAAGATACTAAAGAGAACTTTCTTACCCTGTTTCACTTAAGACTAACAGCTTGGAGGGAAAAAAAATCAGAGGCCTTTGTTCTCTGCAAATTCACTGGGCAGCCGTGTACAGTCCGGTGGTTCAAAGCTTTCATGATCTGTCCTCTGAGACCTTTGGAAAAACAACCCATGAGTACACAAGGCTTTCTTTTTAAATTGGATTATTCTTTAATGAGGATATGATTTGCTCAGGGTTATGTCAACTCCAAGCACCCTAGTTATGCTTCTTGGTGAGAATGTACAAGCCTCTCAGCACAGCCCAGCTTCTCTCTGTTGCATCTCTATCAAGGTCCTTCCTAGCAACAGCTGAAGGGAGCAGTTGAATGAAGATGTTCATTAATGTAGACGGGTGACTTGTTAGCACAAGAACTTTCCAGCTAGAGTTGGGTGCAGAGTCCCTGACTCATCTTAAACACTGTGATACTGCTCACTTTAGGTTGGAGCTTCTCAGTGACATTCGGGGCTGGCCATTCTTAGTTGTGGGAGCCTGTCCTGGGCATTGGAGCATGTTTAGCAGCATCCTTGGGCTCTACCCACTAGATGCCAGTATCACCTCCAAGTGGTGACAACCAAAAATGTCTCTAAACATTGCCAAATGTCCCTTGGGGGACAAAATTGCCCCCATTTCAGAACCTTTGTTACAAACTTATCAACTTCTAGCCAATAGTTCCAACAGGGAACTGCTGTAGGGCTCTAAATGTGTAAAACAATGAGGGAGGGGGCTTGTGATCTGATCTGATTGCTGCTTTGAGACTGTCCCTTGGCTGCTACTTGCAGGGAGAAAGGAGACAAGAAGGTATTCCAAGAGACTTGCTCAATTCATGGTACTAGTCCAGGCAAGAAGGAATAATGGCATAGAGTGGGATTTTAGCAGTAGGAATGGAGAAGAAAGGAGGCATTGGAGAAATGTTTGGAGAGAGAGCTACAAGCCACCAGAACAAGTTGATGGACTAGAAAATATGTGGGCAAAACAGATCAGCATCTAAGATGGCTCTTAGATTGTTGGCGCTCAGTACTACGTACTGACATGTAGAATATAACAGGAGAAACTGGTGGAATGGGGGAATTCTGGGGGAGGTAGGAAGCATCACGAATCCTGCTTTGGACTGGGCAGAGTGGCTCACATCTGTAATCCCAGCACTTTGGGAGGCCAAGGTGGGCAGATCACTTGAGGCCAGGAGTTTGAGACCAGCCTGGCCAACATGGCGAAACCCCATCTCTACTAAAAATACAAAAATTAGCTGGGTGTGGTGGCACACACCTGTAATTCCAGCTACTTGGGAGACTGAGGTAGGAGAATCACTTGAACCCAAGAGGCAGAGGTTGCAGTGAACCAATGAGCCAATGAGCTGAGATTGCACCACTGCACTCCAGCCTGGGCAACAGAGTGAGACTTCCTCTCAAAAAAAAAAAAAAAAAAAAGAATCCTGCTTTGAGCATGTCAGGTTTGAGATCTCAACTGCCAGCTCATCAGGGATGGTGAGGAGATTGCTGGGTTCAAGAGTCCTAGAACTCAGGGAAGAGGAGTTGGGAAAATAGGTTTGGTGAGAAGACAGACAGTATTTGAAGCTATAGGGAAGTGAATGTAGATGGAAAAGAATTGAGAACTTCAAACTCTTGGCAACTCTATAATTTCAAGCTCCATTTTCAACCTCACCCTGCCACAGATTAGAGGCAACACATTAAAAATGGAAGAGGCTAGCAGAGACTTAGACTAGCTTGATTTAGCATGAAACCCAGTTAAGTTTGAATTCGACATAAACAGTGAATAATTTTTAACTAAGTGTACTTCGAACATACTCATTTTGTCTCATAATCCTAAACGGAGACCAACACCAGGGAAAGATGGCAATGTTTGATGATCATGATGTGTGCCTTGAGACACAGCAAATGGAACAATGCTTGACACCTTCTTTGAGAAGATGGGCAAATGTGCAGCATGTTTGAAAATGTATTTTCAAAATGAGATGTGTGACAAAGAGTTAAACATTCCTACAACAATCACAACCACAACCACCCCTGAAGAGGAAGCCTCAACCTCCCAATCCTCTATGCTAGCTACAAAACTAGAGCTGAATTTTCTGGGCCACTCCATAGGCCTAAGGGACAAGAAAGCACCTTAGCAGATAGAAGAAGATGTGAGAACCCATTATTATAACTGGGCAAGAAACTCAAAAGCAACAGTAGCTTTTATTGTTATGGCACAAAACACTTTACAAACCGTTGATTTAACAGTTACTCTATGTTTTGTAGGTGAAGAAACTAAGACCTTGTGATGAGGTGTGCAAACAGTGGAGCCAGATAAAACCCAGGTCTTTTGACTCCTAAGCATAAACTACTCAGGGATTCACCAAGTGTGGGACACAAAATGAGAACACATAGAATATCATGGCCCTTGAGTTGAGCTGTCCTGCAGAACCCTGCTAGGCCATGCATGCTGGGTCATGCAGAGGAGGCCCCCAGGTGGCTCAGGGCAGTGTTCATTGCGTAACTGACACTGAAGTCCTGTACTTCAATATTTTATCATCCAGTCAGACATGCTGGTGCTTACGAGCTGAATACTGACCTTGTTCCCAACCTATCTTCTATCATGCCTTCTTTTTGTAGGGTCTTGTCTCCTCATGTCACAAAAACACAGAAATTTCTTTCCAGCACAAACTACCTAAAAGGGAAGGATAAACCAGATTGTCTGCTCTCTGAAGCATTTGTAGACAGACAACTTTTAAATAGAAGTGCATGCATGAGGTTCTAAAGCTGTACAGGAACAGCAAGTCCCAGCCAGAGATCCTTCTAGAAAGAGAAACTCAAACTCCTGCCGTGACTATCGAAAATGAGAGTGTGGGAGATTTGGCTGTTCAGAGAAAAGCTGGTCTCTTTGCTTCAGGTGAAATCGCAAGATTATGAAGTAAACTTAAAATAATCATAGAGTTGCCTCCTCTAGCCTGGCTGGTTAAGTATGTTGAGTGTAGATTTAAGGAAGAAAGCTATGGAGAACACTTTGAGTGGCAAGTGTCTAATGAGTGTAGTGACTGCCTAGAATATTTCTTTTGTATTATCCTTGAATACCTGATCTATGGACTATACATATCATTTGACCCTAATACAAACCTAATTTTGAAAATACATAACACATATTATGTCTAGACTACAATCAAGCTTAAAAGTTTTACAAATTGCCTGTTTGTGCTGTCTGTAAGGATGTATTTCTAAAATCTCACTGTAGGGAAAGGAAACTGGTGGAGGTGGAGTGGGGAGTGAAGACAGGAGAGTGTCTTTCTTTGCTGTAGAGGAAATGGTTTGGTTTAATCTGAAACCACAATCACCATTTTATTCCATGAATCCCTGGTGCTCCTAGAACACTAGATCTTTTCTTTCCAGTGTTCCTTCCCTACTGCTTGGGGACTCCACCTGATATTCTTACCATCACTCTTTGTTCGTCTGCTTATTTCTGCCCACCCCTATCGTGTCCAGTTGGCATCTTTTTGTTTTCTTGCTGGAAATAATGAATTTCCTATTTCCATGCTACAGGTTGATTCTCTTTCATTTCTCAGTAGCCTTCACTTCTGTGTGTCGTGGTTGGTTGCTGTCCCCCTATCTCAGGGTACCTCTCTACCCATTAGGGACTAGAGTTCAAGTTTAACACTTTGTCCTCACAGCTGTGTATTGCTGCACTTGATGACATAATATTATACCACTGACCTAAGAGTGGAATGACTTTAGTGTATATATCAGTCACCTATTGCTACATAACAAATAATCCTAAAATGTAACAACTTCAAACAACAATATTTATTACCTCACAGTTTCTGTGGGACAGGAATCTGGGAGTGGCTTAGCCGGGTCCTCTGGTTCAGGTCTCTTACAGGTCTGTACGGAATCAAGGCTGGACTCAAAGTGTTGAGCAGGGGATCATCTCAAGGCTAACCTGGAGGAGAAGACACTTCCAAGTTCATGCAAATGGTTGTGGGCAGGATTTGCTTCCTCATAGGCCGTTGGACTGAGGGCCTCCATTCCTAGCTAGCTATTGGCCAGAAGCCACCCTCTGTTTCTTGCTGCATGAGACTTTCTGTAGGGCAGTTCCCAATACGACGGCCTGCTTCACCAGAGAGAACAAATAAGAAGAGCCAGAAAGAAAGCACAGCTGAAATAACAGTCTTTAGAACTTAATCTTGAAAGTAATATCCCATGAATTGTGCCACATTCTGTTTGCCAATGTCAATTTACTAGGTCCAACGTACACTCAAAGCGGGGACTACACAAGGGCATGAACACCAGGAGTGGGGAATTGTGGGGGCCATTTTAGAAGGTGCCAACCACTGTATAATGGTGCAACATGGCATGAAATTTTTAAATTCACATGGATTTAAGCAGTAAAGTGTTTAGAGATCACTACTCTTTGCCAGTTTATTCCAAAACATCAAATCCACTCAGAACATGAGAAATCTAGGCTAGAACTGTGTATATGAGGTCACAAGGACCCTGGCTCTGATTTGTATGCAGTGCAGGCCCAAGCTGATGTCCTTCCTGCCCTTTCTAGCAACCTCCCTATCATCACCTGCTGGCTTTTGCATTTCTCCTAGCCCTTTCAGACACCCACCTGCCCATCCATCTACCTTCCTACCACTGCCAGCCCACTCCCTTGCTCCTAATGTCTGCTCCACTTTCTGATGCCACATGCGTGGGGTCTCCCAAATGGTCTGTAGCCCAACTCTCTGGATATGGTAATCCAGCTATCTGAATATCCCCTCATCCACTTAAGCTTGATCTAGTCCAAATTTCTGTTCTTTCCTAGTCTGGAAGTCTAGTTCCTAAGAACTTGCTTCTTCTAGTCTGGTCCTTCGTATTACCTGATAACTGCTTGTTCTGACCCATGAAATGGACTCAGCTGTATGTTGAATTATGGAGAGTAGCCAATAACATCATGGAAAATAAATTTGTTAAATGGATTGTGATTGGTTTTACGTAGATAAAAATGGCAGCCAGGAGAGCCTTTTGGCTGAATTTTCCAATTTTTCCACAGGTTTTTTTAATTAGATATGGATACAATTGAAAAGTTGGCTCCTGTACGTTTAGGGAAGCTGCTTAAGAAATTGTTGCAAAGCTACCGTCTCCGTGAAAATGAAGAGAGGAGGATCATCAAAATCTAAGAAGGAGACAAAGAAAAATGGCAACTAAATGCAATGTGGTGTCCTGGGTGGGATCCTGGAACAGAAAAATGACATTAGTGGAAAAACTGGTGACATTCAAATAAAGTCTGGGATTTAGTTAATTGTAATGCACCAATGACAGTTTCTTAATTTTGACAAAGGTACTCAAGTCATGTAAGATGTTAACCATGGGAAAATTGGGTAAGGGGTTAAAAAAATAAACACTAAGGGGAAATTTGGATAATTTTTATGTTGTAAAGAAACCCTTCAAAAAAGCATAAGGATGTGGGGTTTTGTTTTGTTTTGTTTTGTTTTTAAGAGGATGTGATTCCAGGATCACTTCTGTTTCCTCCCTGGTCCAGATGCCATCTCTTAGGTCAAGACTGTGAGGTAAGCATTTTCCAAGGGAACCACATGCTCGGTGTCCACATTCTTCCTAGCTCAGAATGGTTAGAAACAGATGTTTCCACACAAGAATTTCAGCACAGAGTCGGTTTCTCTGCCGAGAAACACACCCACCCTCATGTGTATTTGTTAATTTCTTCCCAACACATTGCTCTCGATTGTAGCAACAGTTTTCCAACCACAAACACATGAAGTCCTGGCTTCAGTGGCCTCCTAGAAGTGCATACTATTATCAGGAAAGCTTGGCCAGTCCCCTAGATGAAGAAAAATGTGAATTTCACTTCCTGACATTTTCAGTGTGGGTGAACCCAGGTAAGCAAGCGTCCCTGACCTCAAACACGATGTTTCCGTTTATTTTGGATGGCCACTGCTGAAAAGTGTCCTGCTGAAGGGCTAGGTCCAAATCAATCTGGTAAGCATATTGCAGAGGAACTAAAATGAAACCCTTCTAATGTGACCACCAGATCGTCAGAGAATGTGTTCAACATGACATCTCCTAATTGTGGCTTTTTCCTGCAACTAGGGAGAGGCCAAGCGTAGTTTTTTGAGGAGTGAAACTTCAACAGCAAACCGCTTGGATAATTACTCAAGGTTTTCCCTACAGTATTTTCTAAGGCAAGGTGTAAGTAAAATTAAGGCTGTTTTGAACATGTATTCTCTCTGCAGGATAATAAGGATAATATTTAAGAATCTGTTATTGATTTATACAGCCTGTGTTTGCTGTCTTCAAGACAGACAGTGACAAGGCTTTTCAAATGGAGGATCTGATTTTCGCTCAAGACGGTGCATGTTTTAAAAGTAGTTGTTTTACCACTATTAGAATATTATTTAAGGGTGGGGCGCACCTGTAATCCCAGCACTTTGGGAGGCCGAGGCGGGCAGATCACCTGAGGTCAGGAGTTGAGACCAGTCTGGCCAACATGGTGAAACCCCATCTCTACAAAAAAATTAGCCAGGCATGGCGGCTTGTGCCTGTAGTCCTAGATACTCAGGAGGCTGAGGCAGGAGAATTGCTTGAACCCAGGAGGTAGAGGTTGCAGTGAGCCAAGATTGTGCCACTGCACTCCAGCCTGGGGGATAGACTCCGTCTCAAAAAAAAAAAAAAAAAAAAAAAAAAAAGAATATTATTTAAGAAAATGAAACATCTATATAGCCAGTGTCTCCCTTGCAAGACAAAAGAACCACCCTTTTTAAAATAGGTTAGTAAAAATCAGTAGATAAGCCTTAATGTGAAGAGATGCACTGATGATAAAATTATTAACTTAATGATAAAATTATTAATAATTATTAGTTTATTTTTCTGTGTTTTATTACAGAGAAAAATGGTAAGAACAATGTTTTCTTTCTTTCCTGTGTAGATCAGGTTCTTCTTATGTTGTGAATAAAGTTCTAATTTCTTACCTGCTTGTGTCTGCCAGGCAGACCAGCATGTGGATACCACAGTGCTGGACAGGGAGGAATTAATTTTCATTTTATAGCTCTATGATGTGTATATACCCTGGGGCCACGTGGGATATCATCTTTGTGGGATAAATAAGTTACAAGGCTGAAGTCTTTGATTTCCCTATAGAGTTCCAGAACCCTCTTCTCAGGGCTGTTTCAGAGGGCAGTGACTTCACACTTCACAGAGATCAGGAGAATGGGACCTATCTCAATGACAATGCCCACAATAAATAGTAATTGACTTTTCAATTATATGATATCAATGATACTATAATCCTGAGTTTCTCAACCTCGGCACTATTGACATTTGGGGCCAGATCATTGTTTGTTGGGGGCCTAGGGGCGTGTCCTGCTGTAACCGCCCAATGGGTTCTCCTTGCCCACTGCCTAGACAGAGCCAAGTTACCAAGACAGGGAAATTATAATAGACAGAGAGTTTAATTCACGCAGAGCTGGCTGCATGGGAGACCAGAGTGGTACGGGAGACCGGAGTTTTATTATTAGTTAAATCAGTCTTCCAAAAATTCAGGGATCGGGGTTTTTAAGGATAATTTGGTGGGTAAGGGGTTAGAAAGGGGAGTGCTGATTGGTCGGGTCAGAGATGAAATCATAGGGAGTTGAAGCTGTCCTCTTGGTGCTGAGTCGGTTCCTGAGTGGGAGTCACAAAGCCAGATGAGCCAGTTTATCAGTCTGGGTGGCGTCAGCTGATGCATTGGAATGCAGGGTCTGCAAAATATCTCAAGCACTGATCTCAGGTTTTACAGCAGTGACTCTTAAAACCATAATTTTTAATCCTGTGGCTAATTTGTTACTCCTGCAAAGGCAGTCTAGTCCCCAGGCAGGAAGGAGGTTTGTTTTGGAAAAAGGCTGTTACCGTCTTTGTTTCAAAGTTAAACTATAAACTAAGTTCCTCCCAAAGTTAGTTTGGCCTATGTTCAGGAATGAACAAGAACAGCTTGAAAGTTAAAAGCAAGATGGAGTCAGTTATGTCAGATCTCTTCCACTGTCATAGTTTTCTCAGTTATAACTTTTGCAAAAGTGGTTTCACTGCACATGGCAGGATGTTTAGCAGCGTCCCTGGCCTCTCTCCATTAGATACCAGTAGTATATCCCAAGTATATCCCAAGTTGTGACAACCAAACTGTCTTCAGATTTTGTGGAATGTCCCCTGGGGGACACAACACCCCCCCCCATACCCACACCTATTTGAGAACCACTGCTATCTTCAACAGGGCAGAAATTGTTGACCAAGAGCATTTAGGGAAGAGGCCAAAAAGATAAAAGGAATGGTACTTCAGGTTTAAAGGCTTTAAAAGCCCGTATATTACCGCCTTTTTTTAATGCAAACAAGATGCTGCAAATGTGGGCAATCGTGCAAGCACATAGGACCTGGCTTTTGCATAGGGATGGCCACGCACTTTGCTAGGCCCCTAGGTTGCAATGGGCACCCCTGGAGAAGGCTGCCAGGATTCACCCCATGGGTGTACACCAGCCCACCTGGGATGTCATGCCTGGGCCAGAGTGAATAAACACAAGCTTCTCTAAATAGCCCAGCCCAGGCAAAGGAAGGAATGAAGGACAAAGAAGGCTTGCTTGGCAGGCATTTGTTTCTTACATGTAATCTTGTTTTAAAAAACTTAAGATAAAATTCACATAATATAAACTTCACCATTTTAGTCACTTTAAAGCGTACAATTCATGACTTTTAGTGCAACCATCACCTCTATCTAATTCCCAAGCATTTTCATCACCCCAAAAGAAATCTATATCTTTTTTTTCTTTTTCTTCCTTTTTTTTTTTCTTTTTTGTTTGAGACGGAGTCTCACTCTATTGCCCAGGCTGGGGTGCAGTGACATGATCTTGAGTCACTGCAACCTCTGCCTCCTGGGTTCAAGCAATTCTCCTGCTTCAGCCTCCTGAGTAGCTGAGATTACAGGCACAAGCCACCACGCCTGGCTAATTTTGTTTATTTTTAGTAGAGATGGGGTTTCACCATGTTGGCCAGACTGGTCTCCAACTCCTGACCTCAAGTGATCTGCCCGCCTCAGCCTCCCAAAGTGCTGGGATTACAGGCGTGAGCCACCGCGCCTGGCCTAAGAAATCCATATCTATTAAGCAGTCACTCCCCTTTCCTTCCTCTCCTAGTCCCAAGCAACTACTAATCTACCTTCTGTCTCTCTGTGGATTTGCTTATTCTGGACATTCCATATAAATGGAACGATATATGGCCTTTTATTTCTTGCTTCTTTTACTCAGCATGATTTTAGTGTTCATCCATGTTGTAGCACAGCTCAGGACTTCATTCCTTTATATTGCCAAATAATATTCCATTGTATGGGTATACCACACATGTGTTTATTCATTCATCAGTTAATGGATATTTGGGTTGTTTTCACCTTTTGGCTGTTATGAATAATACTGCTATGAACATGCGTGTACAAGTTTTTGGTTGAATACCTATTTTTAATTCTTTTGTTTATATATCTAGAAGTGGAATTGCTGGGTTATATGGTAATTCTACGGAGAGTAACCAGCTTGCAGTCTGTAAATCTAAGGTGGTTGGCTTTTATTCTATTAGTATTTAAAAATATACGTTGACCAGACTTGAACACAATGCCAGTGATAGCTTCTAAAAGGCCCTAGAATAGACCTTCCTTAACCTTGGATTTCAAATGCTCTTGGACAATCTCTGGATTAGTTGCAAAAGAGCATAAAGTCTCTAGAGATTGGGTGTCAATTTTGTGCATGTGCAAATGTGAACTTTACTGAGAAGGTTAGTTGTTTTTAGTAGGATCTCAAAGAGTTCCATGAGCCCCTCTGAACCTGAGACCTCTGCATTAGAAATATCATTCAGCTGCTTTAAGAAAGAAAAGGGTTTCAATCCTGGTATTGATGCTTGAGAGTGGTGTGATCACTGGCAAACATCAACATTTCTGAGCTCCTCATCTGTAAAATGGTAGCAGTGACAATACCTACCACATTGTGCTGTCATAAACCTTCACCGTAATTGCACCTGTGGATACATCTAAGAGAGCCTGGCACAAGGGGGCTGCTCAGGAAGTGCAGACTGCCCTGTGGAGGGGGCATCAGCTCATCTTTTGGATGTTTGAAAGTCCTGTCCTTTATTGAATGTGTCCTGAACAACTCATCTTCTGTAGGGGAGATCGAACACCAAAACAGACTCTTACACTGCTAAGAGTAGACATGTTTTACAAAACGCAAACTGAAATTAATGTTTTTAGAATGTCTAAGTAATTCCTTGAAAAAAACCTTTTTAGGCTACAATTAATAAAACGAATTTAATAAATTCAAATTCCTCTCCTAATAATTTGATACTATCCTCAATCCCTGGCCTTGGGTGTTAATGTGTTTTCTTTCTCCCTTCCCCTCCCTTAACCTCTCCTCCCCTAGCCTCCTTTCCTCTCCTCTCCTTTCCTCTCCTCTCCTCTCCTCTCCTCTCCTCTCCTCCCCTCACCTCTCCTTTCTTCCCCTCCCCTCCCCTTCCATCTCATCTCCTCTCCTCTTCTCCCCTTCCCTTTCCTTTCTTTTCCCTTCCTTTTAGTCTTGTTGCCAGATAGTCTGAGTTTAATGAGAAATGGCTACCCCAGGGCACCACTACCTATCCAACTGGGCAAACAAGGAACCACTGTATTATCTGTGAAACCATTTTCTTTCCTACTCACGCCCACCCTTTCATTGAGTCCATATCACTTCCTGACCATGGCAGCTCCCTAACACAATTCTTCCACTGTCTTTGCTCTCTCTACTAAGTTACTACCGCAGCCTCCTCCTAAGTGGTCCCCGGCATTCTTCTGCCCACCTGCCCCCTACAACATCATTTAATGATTCTCAACACTGCTGTCCAGGTGATCCTTTCATACTACCAATCTGATTAATCCACCCCTTGTAGAAATGCTTTGATGGCACCTCTGCATAAAAGCACTCAATGTTAGCAGAGACAACTGTGTAATGTGGTCTATACTTTCCACTCTGGAATTATTGCCTGCCATCGTCTCCCCCTTTCAGAGGTGTTTCCCATTCTTGAACATGCCAAGCTCCCTCGGACCTCAGGATCTTTGTACAGGCTGGTCCCTCTACTTGGAGCACTCTTTACCACCACCTTCTTCACCTGCTAACACCCAACAATCCTTGATGTTTTAAGGCAAACATGGTGTCCTCAGAAGCATTGTATCTTAACCTCCTACCCACAGATTAATTGCTTCTATCAAGACAGTCATAGCACTTATCACAATTATACATTTACAGTTATCCGATTACTGGATTATAGTTGATCTCACCCAGTAGAATGGAAATTCCATGAGGGCAAGGGCTTTGTTTTGCCTTTGTTTTTTATTTTGTATTGCCAGCGCCTTACAGTGTATACATACATATAATTCCAGAAAGAAAGAATGCTAAATTCATATATAATGCTAAACATGATAAAAATATGACACTAAACTTACCTAAAGAAGAAAAACTATTGTTGAGAGATTTAGATCAGTAGACCTCAAAGAGTGGTCCTCAGACACCTGAGGGTCTGTGAGAACTTTTTAGGTGTTTCATGAAGTTGAAACTATTCTCATAGTATCTCGAAGATGGTATTTGTCTTTTTCACTGGGTTGATATTTTGCACTAATGTTGCCAGGGAATGGACAGTAAAACTGCTAGCACCTAAGCATGAGCCAAGATGTTCTTCACCATTATACACTTGAAGGACAAAACAAATGCCAGTCAAAGTTATTACTCTTACTAAATTTCGGAGCACACAGTTTTAAATTCTGTGTGACAGAACAAGAAGTACATCCGAATCATTTCAATTGCATACCAAGCTTCATATATTGTCTCAAGGACAAGCCCTCAGTGACTGGTGGTTGAGGTGAGGTGCCACTGTATGAGTTGCCAACTAAACTAGCTGCTGTTTTCATGTAACACTATTTTAACTTGAAAGGACAACTGACAACTAGTCATTATTCAGATTTGGGGGCTAGGCAGACATTTTCTCAAAATGAATGATACAAGTCTGTCACTTTAAGGAAAACGATTGACAGTATTTGATGCAAATAATACAATGAGTTTTCAAGTGACAATTAAAATTTAAGAAAGCTTGAATCTGCCCCCAGGAGCTTGATAGCTTTACAACACTTAAAGACTTCTCTGATGAGATCTGTAGTATTAATGAGTGTGATGTTAAAATATTGTATGAGGAAAATCTGCACAGCTCAACAAATCAATATATTCCTAACAACCAACATGATGTTAGAAAATTGTGCATGGGTAAAGGATACGTTCAAAATGCAAGATATGCCAGTGGGTTTTAATGTAACAGATTAGGAAAAGTACAACAGTATGGTTTCAAATCTCACAATGCATCTTTTCTTTAGGAAACCATCACTTGTGATTTGGCATAGTATCAAAGATGAGTATCCACGGCTATCTAAAAAGGCTATCAAGATACTCTCCTCATTTCTAAATACGTATTTGTTTGAGGCTGGATTTTCTCCATATTCATATTTCTCAACCAAAATAATGTTTCACAATATATTGAATACAGAAGTAAAGGAAACAAAAATATTTCACTCAAAATACCCTTTCTTTCTTTCCTTTCCTTTCTTTCCTTTCTTTTCTTTTTCTTTCCTTCCTTTCTTCTCCTTTCTTTCTTCTCCTTTCTTTCTTTTCTTTTCCTTCCTTCCTTCCTTCCTTCCTTCCTTCCTTCCTTCCTTCCTTCCTTCCTTCCTTTCTTTCTTTCTTTCTTTCTTTCTTTCTTTCTTTCTTTCTTTCTTTCTCTCTCTCTCTCTTTTCTTTCTTTCTTTCTTTCTTTCTTTCTTTCTTTCTTTCTTTCTTTCTTTCTTTCTTTCTTTTCTTTCTCTCTCTCTCTCTCTCTCTCTCTCTCTCTCTCTCTCTCTCTTTATTTCTTTCTTTCTTTCTGAAACAGGATCTCACTCTGTTTCCCAGGCTGGAGTGCAGTGGCACCATCTTGACCCACTGCAACCTCCACCTCCCAGGTTCAAGCAATTCTTATGCCTCAGCCTCCCGAGTAGCTGGGACTACGGGCACACACCACCGCACCTGGCTAATTTTTGCGTTTTTAGTAGAGATGGGGTTTCACCATGTTGGTCAGGCCGGTCTTGAACTCCTAACCTCTGGTGATCCACTGGCCTCAGCTTCCCAAAATGCCGGGATTACAGGCGTGAGCTATCGCACCTGTCCCCAAAATATGTTTCTTTGATATATTTCAAGGTGGCCATTCAGAGGGACTGGAAACACGCAGATAGCTAAAAAGTTCCTTTTTGTGGGGGGAGATTTGCATCTGTGGAGAAAAATCTGCATTGGTGAAATACACAGCCAGGCTTTCTCTACCCCCATGCCCCTTGTCCAGATCTAGGAAGGATTGGCTAGAGAGACTGGGAGTCTGACAGCTTTGGGGGCCTGACAGAAACATATTTTTTTCTGAGAGCTGCTACCTGTGAGGTTTCATCTGCATAACAGGACTGCCTTTGCCAGCCAAGCCTCTCCTCTTCTCTCCCCTCCACAACCACTCTTGCTGTGCTCCAAGCCTCCTTCCTTCCTGTAACCTCAAGATGGTATTAAAGCATCACCCATCTAGCCCTTTCTTTGAGTTTTCATGTTTTGTATGACTCCCATGTGCACATTGATAAGTTTGTATGCCTTTTCTCCTATTAATCTACCTTTTGTCGGTTGATTTTCAGTGAACCATCAGAAAGTGAAGTGGAAGTTTTCCTTTGGCCCCTGCAGAAGCAAATATGAGAATCCAACTGCTTCTATTTAGGCAGGCACTGAAGAGACAGCAAAATGTAAGACAATGCCATTCTTCTCAATAAATTTATTTTTTAATCTAGAAAATAGTTATTTTCGTAAAACACATTTTTATATTGACACACATTAGGTTAATTATTGTGATTTTTAAGTAATAAATATTTAAATTTTTTTCTCAGTTTTAATTTCTAATACAGTGAGCACCAATTGATATAATCCACATAAACACAAACTCTTTGCCGTCCTCCGTGATTCTTAAGACCGTAAATGATTCCTGAGGCCAAAATGTTTGAGAATTGCTGACTTTCATTATAAAGATTTCCATTTTAACATTTTTGAAATTGCCGATAGTATTAGAAAGAATACAAATATAAAGTAACCAAATTGTAGAATTTGTAGAGGTGGGAAAGCAGATATTCCTCACTTTATTTTATTTTCGAGACAAGGTCTGGCTCTATTGCCCAGGCTGGAGTGCAGTGGCACAAACTTGGCTCACTGTAACCTCCGCCTCCCACCTCAGCCTCCCAAGTAGCTGGGACTACAGGCACCACACCACCGCCCCTGGCTAATTTTTGTATTTTTTGTAGAGATGGGTTTATGCCATGTTGCCAAGGCTGATCTTGTACTCCTGGGCTCAAGTGATCTACCTGCCTCGGCCTCCCAAAGTGTTGGGATTATAGGTATGTGCCACCATGCCCGGTCCTCACTTATTTTAGTAATAACTCTCTTAAGTAAAAAAATCTGACTGTATAAATTCTAAAGCAAAAAAGCTGAGAACAGAGTCACTCATATGTACCTATTTACAAACATAGGAGTAGTATCCAATGACCAATTACCATGTCCAAATGCCTGTTTCCAAGTATGCGTAACATATAGGTGAGGGGAAAATGTCAAAAGCATAAATGTTAGTAGAAGGACAACTCTGATTCGTTTGAACTGTTTGATTACTAGTCTGTAATTACTAATCACTAGTTCAAACACATTTTCACTCTTGGAAAAAAGTGACCTGACAAGACTGGATCAGGGATGTGCTACTCTTGTAACTGCCCAGCAGGTTCCTTCACCTTGCCTGCTGCCTAGACAGAGTCAATTTATCAAGACGGGCAAATTGCAGTGGAGAAAGAGTAATTCACACAGAGCCGGCTGTGCAGGAGACTAGAGTTTTATTAGTACTCAAATCAGTCTCCCTGAGCATTCCAGGATCGGAGTTTGTGAAGCTATTTGGCAGGTAGGGTCTTGGGAAGTGGGGAGTTGCTGATTGGTGGGGTAAGAGATGGAATAACAGGGGGTCGAAGTGAGGTTTTCTTGATGTCTTCTGTTCCTGGGTGGGATGGCAGAAATGGTTGAGCCAGATATCTGGTCTGGGTGGTGTCAGCTGATCCATGGAGTACAGGGTCTGCAAAATATCTCAAGCGCTGATCTTAGGTTTTCTAATAGTGATATTATTCCTGGGAGCAATTTGGGGAGGTTCAGACTCTTGGAGCCAGGGGCTGCATGACCCTTAAACTATAGTTTCTAATCTTGTAGCTAATTTGTTAGTCCTGCAAAGGCAGACTGGTCTCTAGGCAAGAAGGGGGTCTTTCTGGGAAAGGGCTATTATCGGTTTTGTTCCAGAGTCAAACCATGAACTGAATTCCTTCCCAAATTTAGTTCAGCCTATGTCCAGGAATGAACGAGGACAGCTTAAAGGTTAGAAGCAAAATGGAGGAGGTTAGGTAGGTCTGATCTCTTTCACTGTCATAATTTCCTCCGTTACAATTTTTGCAAAGGTGGTTTCACTCTAGTATGTTATTCTGTGTGTTTTCTATGCTTGAAATATTTCATGAAAATATAACAAAATAAGCAAATGGCGTTGGTAAATTGGGGAACGGAATAATATTCAAAGTGGCAACAGACTACAGCCATACCACCCTGAATGTGCCTGATCTCATCAGAGTAGAAATAGAAGGGTAAAGAAGACTCTCAAACCATTTTTTGTTTTAATTAATTAATTTTGTTTTTTTTAGGCAGAGTCTCACTCTGTCACCCAGGCTGGAGTGCAGTGGCGCCGTCTCGGGCGCCGTCTCGGCTCACTGCAACCTCTGCCTTCCGGGTTCAAGCAGTTCTCCTGCCTCAGCCTCCTGAGTAGTTAGGACTCCAGGTGTGTGCCACTATGCCTGGCTAATTTTTGTATTTTTAGTAGAGATGGGGTTTCACCATGTTGGCCAGGCTGGTCTCGAACTCCTGGCCTCAAATGATCTGCCCCCCTCGGTCTCCCGAAGTGCTGGGATTACAGGCATGAGTGTGCCTGGCCTCAAACAATTTGATTGTAATAACATTTCTTCTTTACTCACATGCTTTTATAATTTTTTCCAAAACCGTAATGGCCTACTTGATCTTATGCTCGAGCAGGAGAAGACATCAGAGAACCTGAGATGCCAAGTTCCCAGCACTCTGCGTGGGGCCCTTCCAGGGAATTCACTGCACAGTTCCTTCAAGCCTACAGCCCCGCCGCTCCCTCCACACATGTCCCTACCCCAGCAACTATTTTTACCTAAGAATTGACTGGCAAAGGAAGCCTGCTCCCTCCAGGGGCAAAGATCTGGTTTCCTGGCAATGCCAGCAGAAAGACAATGGCCCCAGAACACACACTCTCTACTTTAGATACAGGCTTTGGCTTCTGAGAACTTCTACCCACTTCCCTCTACAGAGATGGGCAAAAAACTTTTATATTTTGTGGTTGGTGAAGATAATGACAGGAGCTGATAAAAATGCCACTTTAGCACTTTTAGCTTTTAACCTTATTACTGTCCCAAATATTTTCTTAGGGTGTCTGTTTTATTATGCAGGATTTTATTTTAGGGAAAATTAACATATAATGAAAGACACAAATCTTAAACATACCGTTCAATGTGTTTTGACAAATGCATACATACCCCACCACCTAACTCAGACCTCTGTGAAAATGAGTCGTTACCTTCACTCCAAAAAGTTTCCTCTTGTCCCTTCCTTCCCAGCAAAAAAAAATCACAGCCCCACTCCCCTTTAGAGGCAACCACTGCCTGATTTTTCCATCTTTTTGAATTTTGAAGTGTATTTGGGAACTGGGGAGGTAGGATGCAAATTTCTCAGAGTTCTTATTCGTTAAAGGAGTTGAACAGTGGGTTAATCCAAAGGGGCTCTGCTCAGTCTCAAAATGGAGGCCAAATTTTCAGAAGTGGGCTTTTGATTAAGGGCTAGCTGAAATCTGTTTTCCCCAGAGTTGCTTCTGCTTTCCCGGACATCTCCCTCGTGCTGTATTCAGGAGATGTCAGTGCTTAAGGAATAGGGAAGGAAAAAAAAAAAAAAAAAAAGCTAAGTATCAACATCAAGACTCAAAAGTTTAAAAGCTGGCTTTTGCTTGGAAGTCATCATTTTTATGTTTATGTTTTATATATCAAGAGGCTGCAGACAGGGGATCTAAATTTTAAGCCTAGCCCAAGCGTGGACTGGCTATGACCTTGGATAAATTACTTTCCATCCCTGAACTTCTTCCAGCTATAAAGTGAATACCACTGTATTGATTTCCACTATAAATCTGGTAGCTAGGGTATTTGGGGTGATGGCTTGTTTATGTTTGTTCAGCCTTCTTCAGCCTCAAGAAAAGAAAGTGATCCTGGCCCAAGATGTTTAACAAAATGAGAGCAAACTCCTTCTATCACAGCGCAAAAGGTGTCCAAGAGAAAGTTCAATGACAAAATTCACCGTAAAGTTAAGGGCCACTTCATTGGCAGGGTTGTCTGGGGGGCGGGGGGCAGTGCTGGTGATAGTCTCCAAAATGTTCCAGAATTTTATTCATCATGAAATAAATCATGTTATTTCTATTTCCTGTCAGATCGTTTTTCAGCTGTCATTATTCATAAATATGCAAAAAGCAGTGCTGCCTCCCCACCCCTGCTGAAGTCACTTCTGTGTCGTTTTTGTTCATTAGACTGTTCAGGACAGATTCATTTTTATTTGGTTTGTACAATAAAATAGCTACCAATGGTAATGCCTCTCAAACAGTACTTTGTTCCCAAAGAATCACACACCAGAACATTGAGGGGGCTGACTTCTGTGGTGGGAACTCAGCCGCGCCATTTGTTCGGACAGAAACCAGCTCTCCCTGTGAACAAGTCATTCTCCTTGGCAGCCCAGAGAGTCTCCGTTCTTTCTATGTTAGAATCTTGAGATCCTGTGGGGCCTCTGCTTCCATCCCTTCTCTTTCTCACTCCTCTCCTGCCCACAAGTTTTCAAGTAGAGCCTCCTTGTAAATATCAAAAACAACAAACAAAAAAACGAAAAAACAACTGCGATCAAAAAGTCAAATAAGCAAATCCCAAGGTCTAGAAATACCTTCCCTCCTCTCTGGCTGAATCTGCGTCTTAGTGTACTCTGGGCTAGGAGGGAAGCTCATCTGAACGCACGTCTCATGCCTTTATTGCCTCACTGTACTCTGCAAACCTGTGGGTAGATCGTGGTGAGTGTCCAGGTCTGAACTGGGGGCTCCAGTCCTCATTCCATGGCTGGAATTTGAGAAAGTGAGCACACTGAGGCGGGATTTAGGGGCTCCAGCTTGTAATTCCTGCTCTGAGGTGAGAAACCTCCGTTTCCTAAGCGTCAATATCCTGAGCTGGAACTGGGAAATGGGGACCATGAGTTTATAGATCTTCTCTTCTCAGCGTTTAATGCACATCATTCTCACCTGGGGGTCTTGTGAAAAGGCAGATTCTGATACCACCGGACTTGGGTGAGGCCCAAGAATCAGCATTTATCACACGCTGCTCACAGCTGCCAGAGGATGCTGATGCTGCTAGTCTGTGGCCCATGCTTTGAAGAGCACATTCTGTGGCCAGGCATGGGTGAGGCGCTTGGCTTTTCAAAACCTCCTGGAATTCTCACAACATCCAGCAAGGCTGGTATTATCTGCATGCGATACAGAAAGAATTGTGGACTCAGAGAGGTCAGGATAATGCCTGATGTCACACAGCTGGAATCTGAACTCCGGAGTATTTGGGTCCTCAGTAAGTGGAGAATGAATAAAATGAGTGCCTCTCAGAATGGAATCCCCAGTCCAGTGGCGTCAGCATCACCTGAGAACGTGTTGGAATTGCAAATTCTCGGGCCACATCTCAGATGTATTCAGTGAGAAACTTCGGAGGTGCACCCCCTCCCTAATCTATACGGTATACGAGTCACCCCCTCAGGTGATCCTGGTGAATGTTCAGCTGTAAGAATCACTGAGTCAGACCATTGCTTTCAGACTTCCACATGCACATAAATCACCTGGGGATCTTGTTAAAATGCAGATTCTGATTCAGCAGGCACGGGGTATGGCATGAAACTGTGCATTTTCCACAAACTTCCAGATGATGCTGATACTGCTGGTCCAAGACCACACTTTGAGTAGCAAGGAATTGGATGATCTTGCCCTCTAGTTGGAATACTGTTGGCATATCTGTGGGTACTATTCTTCACATGCAGATGGAGGTGGGAGAAGGCAGCAGAGAGCATATTCCAAAATTTAACTGCAGAACCGGCTGAAACCAGAAAACCTCGAATTCAACCGAAAAGGTCTGCGATAAGCAATAATACAATTAAAAAAAAAAAAAAAAACACCAAAAGCAAGAGATGCAGTTGCTTCAAACAGAAAATTCTGTTGAGTTCAGCATTGCCCTCAGAAAGTGGAGGTTTTTTTTTTTTTGCAAAGACCTCATTTTCTGGGATTCACAGCCTCACTCCATCCTTTCTCTGGGAGTGACCCTATCAGTTCATCTTCTCTCTGAAATAGCATATGCAACCAGCTGGTTTTCTGTAATGAAATAATTCCTGGGCCCCAAAGAACATGCAGCTCCTTGGAGTTCCAAGTTCAAGTCTATTATTCACTTCAGTACAGAGGAGTAACAGTCAAATTGGCAGTATGTCACTTGCAGTGTGATTCCCAGGTATGCTGAGAAATGTGCTTGGCTTGGTGTGACCTGGTTTGACTTGTCCTCCTCACTGTCACATGAAGCCAACAGAGCCAGCATCCATATGATATTTTCCCCCAAGAAAGCCCTTTCTCTCTTGCAGAGATAAGGGGGCCTTGTCCTATGCACTTCAGCTGATATTTTTCCAGCCAGTGCTGGATTTTCTTTGTGGACTTGCTGTATCTCTAAAAGCTCTGTTTCCTTTGCAACCCCAAGCCCAAAACTTTGCAAAATTAGGCCTAGTAAATAACACGAATCTGATTTTACTATGACCTCCCTCTTTTGGACATTAATCACTATTCACCTTGAATTTTCTCTTTGCTTAAATGGCTGCCCACTGTCTTGTGTCTACTGGTAATTCTGCGAGATCGTAGGGAAGAGGAGAAAGCCGTCATTTTATGTTTGGGTAGATTGCAATATGAAAACATGGCTAATCCAGCATGCTATTCTGAGGCCCAAAAATATAAGATGAAGATAAGAGAGGTAGTTTAGGGCTAGTCACTCATAGGACATTTTGTTGCCCGTCTCAGGGGAGGTTCCTAGTTCATTACTCCTGGGTGTTAGTTAAGTGCCTGGCAGTTGGGAATCAGGTGTAATTAACCTTTGTTTTCTCTTTTGACTTGGTGCAGTGCCTTAGACATCCCTGGTAGGCACTTAATGAATGTTTATTAATAAGCTAATTTCCCTAGATCACATTTTTTTCCTGTTTTATTTTGATTTTTTTCTACTTTTGCTTTTAGAGATCACATTTTTATATCTGAATTATTACTTACCCAATTTAACACTAATATTTATATGATGCTTTGAATTGAGGTATTCACTAGCACTGAATAATATTTCATTGCCTGGATGTATCAATTTATCTATTCACCCACTGAAGGACATCTTGATTGCTACCAATTTTGGCAATTATGAATAAAGCCGTCATAAACGACTGTAAAAAATAAAATAAATTGAAGCATTTGCTAATTCTTGCTTTCCAAATTTTGCTTTGCATCTATAATGATCAACTCCTTTTCCATTTTCCACCTACAACAGGGAATATTATAACCACTTTTCACAATTCCCGCTGACAAATTATCATAAAAGGAAAATAAAATAAAGTTGCAAGTCTAAATTTTAATTTCACGAGGAACTCAAAATTTGGAACTCCCAAATCTGATAAAGCATTTGACAGTGACAATGAATATGGTAATAATTTTTTTTAATTATTAAGTTTTGATACATTCAAACCGTTTAATGAGAAGTTTAAAATAGTACTGGTTTTTCAGGTGTTCTGAATAGCAGGTTATGTCTACATCATTATCACAATTAGTCCTAGATGAGTCTTATATCTGTTTCCATCTTTCCCATTCCACTGACGTTTCCCTAATCAGCCCCTCGCCATATGCTGCCTGGGCTGTTACAGTAATTTCTACTTAACTTCCTCCTCAAAGTCATTTCACTGCCACTATCAAGACCTCTCTCCTGTTTTGGCCTATTTCCAACACACATTTAAGTCATCTAGGGAGAGCCTTTACTCTGACTCCATGCTGGTGATGACAATTTGGTTTTCTACGTATAGTGGGCTACAGGGAGAGTATATTGCTCTTTCTGATGCTCACATTTCTCATTATTAATGAACACACTGACATCCTCGTTTTACCTATCAGTATCATTTTTGGCCAATATCAATGCACCTTTCAAAGACAGTCCCACCCATAGTGTGCTGACCGTGTCAGACTTTTGATCCTGAGACTAGTAATTAGACCCTGGACCACTTTTATTTCCCCCACGTTGTGAATACCACTCTGAGATGGGGATTTGCATGCAGGAAGCCCACTGGGACTAGCACCTGTAATTAGGGTGGAGTTCAACTGCAAGGCATTTGTAACAGAGGCCATAGCCTCTGGCGAGCTCTGGAGCTGCGATGGCTCTTCAGAATTGTCTCGCCTCCAACAGGGGGCCCTGCCTCTATAATCCCACATCAGCCAATCACCAGATGTGGGCTGCCCCCAGAGATGAGGCATAACTTTGAGCTGGATGGCTCCCTTGCTAAGAAGGGCAATGGCTGTGAGCAGTCAGTGGCAATAGGCCACCAGCTGGGGAAATGAATGCCCTTTCCTGAAGGAGTTCTCACAGATGTTCCAGAGAACCTCTGTGCACCTGGGGGAAGGTCTCTCTGGTATTGATTGCTTGCATCACTCATTTGTATCACTCTGCACTTGCTTTTTTTTTTTTTTTTTTTGGAGACAGAGTCTTGCTCTGTTGCCCAGGCTGGAGTAGAGTGGCGCAATCTTGGCTCACGGCAACCTCCGCCTCCCAGGCTCAAGTGATTCTCCTGCCTCAGCCTCCTGAATAGCTGTGATTACAGGCGCCCGCCACCTTACCTGGCTAATTTTTGTACTTTTAGTAGAGACAAGGGTTTCGCCATGTTGGCCAGGCTGGTCTTGAACTCCTGGCATCAAGTGATCCACCCGCCTCAGCCTCCCGAAGTGCCGGAATTACAGCTGTGAGCCACTGCGCCTGACTTTCTTTGAACCTTAGAATACACTGCGAGGCTAGGATCTATGTCTCTTTATTTTTGAATCCATACCTAGCACGGTATCTGGTATGAGGAAGAGCTATACATTTTTGCTGAATACAGTTTTAAAGTTTGGTTAAATTTTATGTTTTTACTATTTTAGATGCAGGCTTTATTTCCTTATTTACTTTCTCTTAGTCACCAAAACATGTTTCTATTTCATTTCTAAGACATAAAATTTGAAACACTCACAGCTTGTATGTTATGTCAAGAAATTTGTCTACAGACATACCTTTAATCTTGATTAGTTTTTATCACTTGTTTTACATCTAAAACAGTGATGTCCAATAGAATTATTGGCTATGATTAAAATGTTCTAATATACACAGTCTAGTGTGGACCGTGATCTGCTCTAATTTGGCGTCATGATTGGGTGCTCTGTACCAAGAACATAGTCCCTGGTTTCGTAGGCTGAGCAGGAATGCAGAACCTGTTTGATCAGGAGCTGTGATGGATGCGACTCCTAGTGAGGAAAGTCAGATGCTAGTTCTCTAGGCATAGGGCAATTTTCTCTGACTACACCACACACCCATTCCAGAAATTCACTGCAAGTCAGCAGTTTCCTCAGTAGTGGATGGACTGGAAATTGCTTTGGCCTAGTTCCGTTCCCTATGGCCTCAAGTGTGGGATATTTATTTAGTGAGATCACTGAATAACTGGGGTTTTGCTTGTGGTATTTGAGTTGAAGCAAAATAAATTAGATGACGTTCACCTGTTGATATGGTTTGGCTCTGTATCCCCACCCAAATCTCATCTCGAATTGTAATCCCTGTATGTCAAGGGAGAGAGGTGATTGGATCATGGGGGCAGTTTTTCTCATGTTGTTTTCGCGATAGTGAGTGAGTTCTCAGGAGATCTGATGGTTTTATAAGGGGTTCTTACCCTTTCGCTCTCTCTTTTCCTTCCTGCCACTTTGTGAAGAAGGTGCTTGCTTCCCCTTCGCCTTCCATCATGATTGTGAGTTTCCTAAGGCCTCCCCAGCCATGTGAAACTGTGAGTCAATTAAAACTCTTTCCTTTGTATTACCCAGTCTTGGTAGTATATAGCAGTGTGAAAACAGACTGATACACCTGTCCATCCTATCTTACTTTCTGGCTCAAGGACATTTTAATTCGTTTAATCTTTTTTTTGTTTCCATTTCTAAAAGTCATAAATTTAATCCTAAAACTTTGCAGTTATTAAAAGAAAATCTTTTTTTTTCTCTCAAGATATATTCTAACAAGGTTGTCCACTTGATTGGAATAGTCTTTTCATTTAAAAAATGAAAATAAGAAAAGGATGCAATCAGTGAGTTATTTTCAATATTGAAAAAAACAGGTTTAAACCTCAAAATCTTTGAGCTTTACAAATTCTTAAAATTATATTCTAGTATCAGCAATGAGTATTGTAATATTAATATTAAAAAAACTAAGTTTTATCTAAGAAATGTTTGCAGAAATTCACACTAGATCAGCAATTTATTCAACATCAGGATTTTCTGTGTTCTATTTCCATTTGTGATGATATTTCCAGTTATATAATCTTTTCCTAGAGAAAGATGAATAATGTGAATTAAATGTGTCAGTTAAATGGATATGAATCTTTCTCTTGATATAAACACTTCACACAAAATTATTTTCAGGACATCCTTGGTAGTTGCCTAATTAGGTTATTGAACGATTTTTTAAAAATCCGTATTAGTGTTCTGCATTTAACTATAATCTACAGCTTTCTCCCCATTATTTGAATCCCAGCAATTCCAATAATGAGAACACTGTGTCTCATCCGTGTGCCAAACCCATCCGGTAGTAGCTGCTATAAAAAGAGGAAGGGAGGAGCAACCAGTACCCAAGTCAAGAAGCCCCTGACTTTGTCATATAAATTTAACAGAGTGGCATGCAAATGTTGACATTTGTCTATCCTTATTGAAGCAAAAATGTCACACCTCATTTGAAAGCCCTGCACATTGTCTCACCATAATTTGGAATCTGAAGGCTAATTCTGATTATATCAGGGAGCAAGGGCTGCACATTAGCCCCATAGAAGACCACCAAGTACAATCCCTCTCCATCTTCTTTCTTTGAAAGAAAGTCTAATTGTTTGAAATGTATTAAATCCATTTCAAGGTGAATTGCTATTGCAGTCAGTCACAGAAGGTAGTAAATCTCAAAGTGGGAGAATATATACTTATGATTTTTTAAACTCAAATAAATGTTTCATGTTGGACTGCTATATGAAATCATGAAAAATGAACTTGGAAAAATACGAAAAATGTATGCTTCATGCTTCTAGTACATTTAAATACCAGATTTTAGTGTGATATACAGTGATGGTTACCATAACAACACAGTCATCCAAGGCCTCAATTATGCATATAAGAAAACTGTCAGTGAAGTAGAACAGCCTCTGGTTGGAAATAACTATCTTTCTCATAGTCACCTAGTATTTCACCTTCACATCAATTTTCTAGATTTGGACTCTGAAAATTGCTGATCATCTATCCAAGTTGTAGATTCTGAGCCATTTCTCTTGATCAGTCCTGGAATACTAGAGCAAAAGAAGATAAACACAGTAAATGTGAGTCAGGCCCCCTTTTCTCAATGACTTAAGAACTCAGCATAACTGATGAGATGGAGTTGAAGCAAATGCTTCAATTAGGGAAAGGGGGAAGTCATAGTTTTGAATTAAATGATGTGATAATGGATAATTATTTATCTAAATGCTCTGAGGATAGCTTTGGAATAAAATATTACATGCATGATCCAGCATAAGAAATATTACTCTACCTTTCAACAAAACAGCTGATGGCATTTAGTATGTTGGCACATCAGTGTGGGTGCTTAGCTTATTTATTATTCTAAATGATTAGTAATGAAAATACATGCTCACAAGCAACTTATGATAGGCACCGAATCAAATTGAAACCATGGCCCCTTAATTTCCCTAAAAGATTTTCACACAGATAGTTTTGAGAAAAACAATAGAGAGCTGTTTCTAGTAAAGTATCTAATTTTTCAAAACTATCAGTGAAAAATGCCACCTTTCACACAAGTGCCATGCTTATACATTTTTGTCATTAGGCAGGGGTTCTGGCTTGAGGTCAGAAAAAAATCCAATGATGAAAATCCACCTCTGTAATGATAATAGCAAGTGTTTATGGAGTAATAACTCTCAGTGCCAGCTACTTTATTTAATATTATTTTACAATCTCATAACAACTCTTGAAGTAGACTCCATTTACTCTCCATTTCAAAAATCAAAGCTTATTATTCTCCACTTCAAAAATCCAAGTTTATTCCATTTCAAAAATGCAAGCTAAGCAAGCTTAAGTAATTTCCTCAATTTCAAGCACTCCTCTCGTTCATTCGTGGAATTTGATTGCAAAGTACCTGAAGGCAGATTCTGTGTCTGTTTTCCTCCCCATTGTGTGCCTACCATATAGTCCAGACTCTTGTCATCTGGGTGATACTACAAGATCAGAATATGAAACCTTTCAATACAGTTTTCCAGCAATAAAGTTCTGTGCTAGCTGTTGCTGACTAACAAATTACCCTAAAACTTGGTGGGTTCAGGACAATCAGCATTATTATTTCACAGTTTCTGTGGGTTAGGAATTTGGGAGCAACTTTGTAATTCTGACTCAGGGTCTCTCATGAGGTTGTAGTTAGGACATCAGTGGGACTGCAGCCATCTGAAAGTTTGACTGAGGCTGGAGGATATGCCTCCAAGATGGTTCCCTTATGTGATTGCTGGCAGGAGGCCTCTGTTCCTTGCCATAGGGGCTTCTCCATGAAACTGCTTAACTGTTCCCACTATATGATAGCTGGCTTCTCTGACAGTGAATGATCTAAGAAAGACACCAAGGAGGAGTCTACAATGCCTTTTGTGTCCTAGTTTAGGAAGTCACATACCATCAGTTGCTTCTGCCACATTATATTTATTAGAAGTGAGTCACTAACTACAGCCCACAATCAATGGGAGAGGAATAAGACTCCACCTTTTATAGGAAGCAATATGAAAGATTCTGTGAATATAGTTTCAAGCTATCACATGAGCAGACTTTGGAGTTCAGAAAATACTATTGCCATAGAAGCCCAAGAACATAAAAAAGCAGTCCAATTTGACTTACCTATAGGAACTGACAATATGGCCACAATCAACTTGCCTACACTAAATGTGATAAGTAATGTTAGGAAAATTTGCATCATTCAAATACTTTGAGTCCTGGTAATATTATATGTCTGGATAATATTGAGATGAGATGCCTATTCAAATAATATTGTGTCTCTAACATATAATTACCATACTGTAACATTTTTCTTTAAAGGTCTGGTTCATAGTCAGTACCACTATTCAAAAAGACTCAAGGGTAAGACAAATTATTGAGAGAGAAAAATAATGTAGATATAATCTATTAATATCTGTAGATATCTCTCTTGCTTGCTTTACCGGGTTTATGGATTGTGTTGATGCCTACGGTGCCATCTCTTTGTATTCTTAAGCTTACAGCACCAGCACCGTCAACCCCTGTTTTGTATTTTTCCAATCATGGAAAGCACCTCATTCAACCTTTGACATAATTCAAAGCCAGATGTAAGAGGAAAGAACCTGGATATTTAAAAAACCAAACAGCCAAACTGATTCTATCATACCCTAATAAGAAGATGAGAAAACAAGCATAGAGGTTAAGAAGTATCCCAAACACGAAACAAAGAATTGATGACTGGGATCGGATGTTTGGATTCTGTGCTCAAGGCTTGGGTATCTTCTGGTTTTTAAAAACGGTGTTTGTTTGTTTGTTTGTTTGTTTGTTTTGAGACAGAGTCTTACTCTGTCACCCAGGCTGGAGTGCAATGGTGTGATCTCGGCTCACTGCAACCTCTGCCTCCCAGGTTCAAGCGATTCTCGTGCCTCAGCTTCCCAAGTAGCTGGGATTGCAGATGTGCGCCACCACACCCAGCTAATTTTTGTATTTTTAGTAGAGACAGGATTTTACCATGTTGGCCAGGCTGTTCTTGAACTTCTGAGCTCAAATAATGCGCTTACCTTGGCCTCCAAAAGTGCCAGGATTACAGGTGTGAGCCACCGTGCCCAACAGTTTTTAACAATGTTTTTAAAAAACTTATTGTTATTAAAGAAATACATGCTCACCAGGAAGTTTGGGCATATAGAAAAGTAGAAAGAAGAAAACAATCACCACTCAGAATCAGCCACTTTAATGACTGGTATATTTCCTTTACATCTCTGGTTCACAAATATTTTTTACATTGTTGGAACCACCCTGTCCACATATTCTTGTTTATCCTGCTTCACTCACTTGCTAATAAGGAGAAACATTTCCCCAAATTATTGCAGGTCTTTATAGCTGTTTTTAATGTTTGTGTAATGGTTTAAGGTATGGTTGTCCATGATACTGAACACCTCTCTTTTATTGGATGATTGCGGTATTTCTATTTTTAATTTGTTTATTGTCATTAATAGTGCTGCAATGCTTGTCTTTGGGTACAAAGCTTGTTATGAGCTTGAATGCATTTTCCTAGGCCAGTTTCTATGCAGTAGAATTACTGGTTCAAAAGTTAGGGGAAATTTTAAGTTATTTTTACATAAGACCACAAACCATCCATGTCTTCAATAAGGTCAAATTACCTTAAACTTGAAATAATTGTATCTTCTTTCTCTAAACGTTTTCACTAAAACCTAAACAGATTTTTTGAATGCCATAGTCATCTGGTGCCTCAAGATAAAAATGCACTTTCTTGAAATTACCTGCTTGATCTTTTTAAACTTGGATCTTTGTATCTCTGAACAGAATCCATATTTAAATAGACATAAATTCATGTTTTATATGTTCATGTGATACAAGGTGTTTATGAGGCAAAATGCAAATGTCAGAAACCAAGCAACTGGGTTCAATATCCCAAGATTTCATCCTCCTCTTCCACTCACATTCACATCAAAGTGTCTAGGGACAGGTCAGAGGCCTTGTAGGCTGATTGAGAAAAAACACCAATTCGATTGTGTTCAATACAGCTGATGACATTGTATGATGAGAAAGAAACAGAGAGAGAAAGACTGCGTTTTCTTATCCCACCATATTTTTGCGTTCCTTTAGAGCTGGCAGAAAGGAAAAATAAAATGTGTTTATAAATCTACAAATACTTTCAGAGAAAGATACCCAAGGTATATATTTTAAGTGAACAAACCAGATTGTAATGTAGTATACATTGCACAACTCATATTATGGGGAAGGCTTTACCTTAAGTTATGGAAATGGGAATTATCGGGGGAGGGACATCCAATTTTGACTTTTTACATGTGTGCAGTTTTAACTAACTTAAGAACTACATGTATGGCTCTTATAATCAGGAAAAACATTAAGATTTTAAATCAGACAACATTAAAACTAAAATTCAAAGTCCGTATTAATAAACGTTCATTCTTAAAAATATGATGATTTCCCACTGCTATGACAATTCCTGCCACACTGACTTTTCTCTAGTTCTGTTACATCCATCAAACAGTGTGGAAAGTCTACTGGAAGAGCTCAACTTACAAATATCTTAGTTGTATTGGTGTCATTGTTGTACAGGCACTACTTTAAAAAGGAACACTTTTCCTTTTTTTATCTTTTTTCTTGAGACAGTATCACTCTGTCACCAGGCTGGAGTGTAGTGGTGCAATCTCAGCTCACTGCAACCTCTACCTTTCCAGTTCAAGCAATTCTCCTGCCTCAGCCTCCCGAGGAGCTGGGATTACAGGTGCCCGCCACCACACCCAGCTAATTTTTGTATTTTCAGTAGAGACAGGTTTCACCACATTGGCTAAGCTGTTCTCAAACTCCTGACCTCAGGTGATCCGTTCATCTTGGCCTCCCAAAGTGCTGGGATTACAGGTGTGAACCACTATGCCCAGCAGGAACACTTTTTCTGATAATAAAAAGCAGTGTATGTTCACTGTAGAATGTGGAAAAATATAGAAAAGTATAAAGAAACGTGCAAAAGAAAGAAAACCCTTTTCCATTCCTCTAGGGCTAATGGCCTTTTTTTCTTTTTACTATATTTTCTATGCATGTGCATGGATATAAGATATATGATCCTACATATATCTTCAGATATATTATTATTTTAGCAGCCGTCACTCAGAAAGAAAGCTGTCATTGTTTAGAAAAATCTTGGATTAATTAAAATGAAATTATTATTTTTGTAGGTCAAAGATGATCAAATATCAGCATTTTCATATGGTAGAAAAATGAGTCATTATCTATAAGAATACTTAAAAACAAAGAAAAAGCTAAATTTTGTAACATAAAAGTTGACCAGCAAATTCGGGGCTGGAAAAGAACAGAAGAAGGTGAAGAGGGAGAAAATGGCAGGTCAAAATGGCAGCCAAGTCGGGCTTGTGGAAACCATTCCCCCAAGAGAAACTGCCCAGTGCAGGGAAGCTCTTAAAATATTTAGGAAGATGGCATGTTTTACCTCAATTTTAAGTAATTTACATGATTACATTATCCCTTTTTCTAATCTTTCCAAACTTTCAGAGAAGTCATCTATATACACATTAGTTGTGTGTGAGAAGACCTGGACGGAAAAAAAAAAAAAAAAAAAAAAAAAACAAAAGAAAACAGTGCCTGGGTTGGATGAGAAAAGCAGAGATAAGAGATCAGCCATAGATGGGGAGATAGGAGTTGTGATGAAGCAAGAATGTAGGGCCAGAAGTGGCCTGGAGCACTTGAGTTCCCAGGAACTTGCAGAAATGTCCACAAGGATACTGGGTTTCACATAGAATAGGAGATTGACTGACCACATCTATCTCCAGGTGGTCTTGGCTGGAACATTTGGGCACACTCACACAAACACATACATATATGAAGACTGTAAGCTTTATGAAGGCAGGAGTGGTTTCAAATGTAAACACTATTGAATCCCTGTATTGGTTTGCTAGGGCTACATAACAAGTTACCACAATCTGGGTGGCTTAAACAACAGAAATTTATTATCTCACAGTTCTGAAGGCCAGAAGTCGGAGATCAAGTTATGAGGATACCAGTCATATTGGATTAGGGGCCCACTCTACTCCAGTAGGACCTCATCTTAACAAATGACATCTGCAATGACCCTGTTTCCAAATAAGGTCACATTCTGAGGTAGCGGGGGTAAGGACTTCAACATATAAATTTTGGGGGGACACAATTCAACCCATATCAACCCCCTTGGACATGACAGTTCCTGGCACATAGTAGACTCTCAACAAATGTTTATTCAATGAATAAATGATACATATAAATATTTCTTAATGTAGTTAAGATCAGTTCACTTGGGTTTTCTGGCTCATTTTCAGTAGATCATAAAAACAAAATACAGTTACAGAAAGTAGGGAGGCAGAGATGTCAGCTGAAGAGACAAGCTGGCTTCTAGATCAAGTGATTATATATCCCTAGTCATGTTCCAAAGTACTGTCTAACTAGGTTAGGTCACCCATAATTGAGTACTTTCTCAGGGATGACCCAAGCAAACCAAACATACAGTAGACTGGTACATACAGCAGAATCTCAACTTTTTCATTTAACACTGAGAACTACTCCGGCCAACTAGATCACAGTCTTCATGTCAGCTGTTACCACAATGTACTCCCTGGAAGTGTAAGAAGGAAAAGCAAGGAGAGTCATCTGGAACTAATAACCAGTGCCATTGATGTTTCCACTTTATCTACAGGAATGAGTTTGCCAAGGGCCCAAAGATACCTGCCCCTACTGGTTAGTGTTAAAGACATAATGACTTTCTTTCCCTTTAGGCTCCCTTTTGCTAAGCTCCATTATAAAAAATACCTACCTGGAGCAAGTTGCTTTCAATGTGTTTGGACCACCATGTTTTCCTGACCCTGCACCTGGTCCCTGAATTGAAATACATGTATTTCTTAACTCCTTAGTCATCAGTTTCCAAACTGTTGCCTTAGGTTGGTTATTTCTATGGCTAGTTATATTGAATTCATGCTGAGCGATTATCTTATTATCAGGTATGGCAAGCATCTGACTGTCATGCCACATAAGACTACAGAGAATGTTTTGTTGGTGGTTGTGACAACAAGGAGCTTGGGCTAAATGGTGGGTGGTCCATTTGAATGTGTGATGCATCATGGATTCAATCTACATGGGGATTCATTCATGTCTCAGGCAACTATCAAATAAATTGCACACTCAATTTTGCCCAATTATTCAGATAAATGTGACCCAATAAGTCCAGTTAGGATTTATTGATTATTTACTATGTGTCCAGGAAGTAGCAACCCTGGTGAATAAAATATTGCAGGAGGCATGCTCTCCTTTCAAGTACTATCACAGGTTGCCTCTCCAGGAAGTAGACTTTGAGCTGGAGATTATTATGAGGACATTTGTTGGGATCAACACCTGTGAATGTTTAGGGACAGAAGCAGGACTAGGCAGAGAGAGAAGTCAACCTCAACCCAAGCACAATAACAGCCCCCACTGACGCCACAGGGCTTTGGAGTTGGAAGGGCCCTTCAAAGTCACTCTAGGTTGGAGAGATGGCCAGGCCTCTATAACCCTGTATTAATCTGTCATTGAATGTGGGTCACCTCAGGAAGGAGCTTGACCTTGGGTGATAGGGCTGGACTCTATAGCTGAATAGTCCCTGAAGCTCATCTCTCATTACCCCTTCCTATAGCTGGGGATAGAAAGTTCTTCATTAAATGGTTTTTTTGGTTGAATTGTGTCTTCAAGAAGATAATCTAAAAGCACTGAAGTTATAACCTGTGATAGTGACTTTATTTGAAAACAGTGTCTCTATAGATGTAATCAGATTAAGATGAAGTCATTAGAGTAAGCCCTAACCTGATATGACTGGTGTCCCCCACAAAAAGAAGAAAATGCCATGTGAAGACAGGGACACACAGGGAGGAGATGGCCATGTGAACGCAGAGGCAGAGACTGGAGTGATAGGGCTGCAAACCAATAAATGCCAACAATTAATGGCTACCGCTAGATGCTAGGTAGAGGCACAAACGGATACTACCCAGAGTATTAGAGGGAGCATGGCTCTGAGGACACCTTGACTTCAGATGTCTGTCCTCAAGTACTGTGAGAGAATAAATTTGTGTTGTTGTAAGCCACCTAGTCTGTGGTACTTTGTTACAGCTGCCTTAGGAGACTAAGAAGGGGGTTCTAGGTGGCAGATAACAAGAATAATTCCTCAGGATGAAGTCAGTTTATAAATGAAATATTCAACTATAGAAATAACTTTCTGAAAGTAATATTTTGTAAGTGGATCTGGGGAGCTAACAATCTGGTTGAAACTATATGACTTTTATATATAAAATGGAAATAGATGGTACAGAATTACTGTGTGCAGGGTACTGACTGGATGAAGAACTTTATATGATTGGCTTCACCTACCCCAGTGGAGTCGGTTTTATTATCCACATCTCATAAATGAGAAAACTGAGGACCGAGGTTCAGTCATTCATCGACAACTAGAGAGTTGAGCAGCAACTGGGTGCAAACCTGAGTTTATACTTCCCCTGAAGCCAGTGCCCTTGGCCACTGGGTGACTCTGGAGGTGCAGTAGCACCAGAACAATAAGTCTGTAATAACCACTGTGGGATGTATGGGGAAGGAGAGCTGACAAAGGATCCTGGGTGAGGAAATGCATCCGGAACAAAGCAAACTTATTTCCATTACTGGAACATAGCCCAGAATACAGGTCATATGGATGGTTGGTTGGTGAGATCATTTCCAGTGCTTTTTGTGACACTGTTTTTTCCCCAGAGCTATATTAACACCATCCACTTAAAAAAAAAAAAAAAAGTAGCATTCCTATTTCAATCTGGTAGGAACAAAGAACTCCTATGACAATGGAAGTAAAAAAGACGAGAGAAGAAGAGAACAAATCAGGGTCTCATTTGTGTAACTGCTTCTACCCTAGCCCCAATTGTCCCCATGCCAGATGACCGTGTGGTTTTCATACTCAGATGTCATTAAACATACTGAAACGAATTTTGGTGCCAGCTTACAACCACAAGCCAAAATGCCCGTAAAAAAAACACACTTTTTATATTCTGATTCAGGTCAACATCAACTAGACACTATTTTGTTAAATTTCCATTTAAACAAAGAAATGACCATTTCTGATGAACTAAAAACTGACGTAACCCCCCAGAGTTGAGAGCTAGAATGAATACTGTTTTTAATTAACTCAATTCAATTTATCTCAATCCCACACTTTTTTTTTTTACTGTTTTCTATGTGCTAAGACTTATTTACTATGAATACAGACATAATGTAAAAAGTTTCTACTCTAAAGAATCTCACAATTTAGTGGAGAAATTAATAATTATTACTAAACCTGAAAGGAACTGTTATTGAAGTTACTTATAACGTGTGATAGAAACACCAGGGAAGAACACTCAATAGCAGGAAGTAAGTAAAGGCAGTAGGATAGAGGACTTTCCCAGTGGAGGGAACTTTAGAAGTGAGCCTTGGAGAAAGGGCAGAAATTATCCCAGAGGGCAAAGGAAGAGAAGTGGGCATTCTTAAAGATTACTATATAAAAAGTTGAGAGAAAGAAAGAGAAGAAGAGAAGGAAAGGAGAGGAGAGAAGAAAGGAAAGGAGAGAAGAGAAGAGAATGCCCTGGTCATTGCAAGAAACACTAAGTAGCTCAAGTTTAGCACACTATGCATGGTGGAGGTTGGGAGATAATGGAAGAGGAGAGAAAGGCAGTGTTTTGCATGCCATGCCAAAAGGTTTGGACTTCACAATGAAGGCAAAGGAAAGCCACCAATCTGCATTTTAGAAGAATTATCATGCAGTAGGGTGAAAAGTAAGTTGGAAGTAGGAAGAGGCTGGAGGCTGAGAGATGCCTTAGAAAGTTCTTGAAGTAGTTAAGTCAAGAATCTGGAGGTCCTGTACCAAGACAATTTTCTGAGAGAAGGAAAGAGGATGCTTTGAGAAAACAAACACACACAAAGTCAATATTTTAGGGACTGATTATAGTTGAGAGAGGGGTGGGGAGGGGCATGGATAAAGAATCAAGAACGATAAAAAGATGGACAGCTTAAAAATGAGGTGGCTCTCGTCACAGTTAACCAGCATGAGGAAGCCAGTGAGGGTTTGGGAGTAAAGGGTGAAGAAGTAAATTCAATTTTTAATAAGTTCAGCTTGCAATGCCCCTAGGAATCATCAGAGGACATGTGCCTCTATCCCAGGGAGAATCTGATTTCTTGTGTCCCTGATGTGAATTAACCTGCAGGTAAAGGACTACTGCCCAGAGAGGTGACAAGCTGGAGTTGCAAAAGCTACAGAAGGAAAGATTTTTTTTTTTTTTTTTTTTTTTTTTTTTTGAGACGGAGTCTCGCTCTGTAGCCCAGGCTGGAGTGCAGTGGCCGGATCTCAGCTCACTGCAAGCTCCGCCTCCTGGGTTCACGCCATTCTCCGGCCTCAGCCTCCCGAGTAGCTGGGACTACAGGCGCTGCCACCTCGCCCGGCTATTTTTTGTATTTCTTAGTAGAGACGGGGTTTCACCGTGTTAGCCAGGATGGTCTCGATCTCCTGACCTCGTGATCCGCCCATCTCGGCCTCCCAAAGTGCTGGGATTACAGGCTTGAGCCACCGCGCCCGGCCAGAAGGAAAGATTTTTAAGAAGAAAACAGTGATTGACCATGGCATACCTTACAAAGTAGTTATGTCAGAGAAAAGACCATTGGATTGCAAATAGGACAGTATTCAATGACCTTACCAAACCCAGTTTCAGTGCAATGGAAGGAGCAGAACTAGACTCTAGAGATTGTGGAAAGAAAGGGGATCCTACAGCCAATCCACGCCTGTAGTTACTATCTACACCACAACACAAAATCTAGGCTAGAATGCATGTAGAAGTAATGACAAACACACTGATTTATTTATTTATTCCTTCATTCAAATATTTATTGCATGCCTATTTTATACTTGCCAATGACAAAAGAGACATGTAAAAAATATAGTTGAGAGCAGGGGAGTAGGCAATAAACAAAGAAACTCATAACCTGATGTTTGGTGATAACAAGAGCAACAAAGTCGATTTTGCCTAGTGTCGATACAGAAGAAGGGCTACTGCAGCATTGACAGAGATGGCAAACACATGGGAAGTCAAGGTTTAGAGAAAAAAAGAGGCCGGAAGCAGTGGCTCATGCCTGTAATCCCGGCACTTTGGGAGGCTGAGGCAGGAGAATCACTTGAGCCCAGGAGTTTGAGACCAGCCTGGGTAATACAGTGAAACCCCATCTCTACAAACAATTTTTAAAAAATCGGCTGGATGTGGTAGCGCATGCCTGTGGTCCCAGCTACACAGGAGGCTAAGATGGTAGGATTGCTTGAGCCAGGGAGGTCAAAGCTGCAGTGAGCTGTGATTGTACCACTGCACTCCAGCCTGGGTAACAGAGCAAGACCCTGTCTCAAAAATAAAATAAAAAAGAAAAGCAACAAGCCAATAGTGCTCATTTGTTTATTTATTCACCATACTACAACTAATAATACAGGGAAACAGTTACAGACTGCTTACATCAGTGTATTCAATTAACAGGATGCAAAAATTAATTTACGAAAGAATCAAAGAAGGAGAAATAACATTAGAAAGTAAGACAAAGCATAGGGGTAAATTTGGTGTGCAAACCATTTCCCTACGTGCTTGCCAGAAGAGGGCAGAAAGTTTGTCTCTAAGTTTTAAAACAGCTGTGGCAAAGACAGAAGCAAAACAATAAAAACCACAACAATGATGACAACAGCAATAATAGTAACTATATTAATTTTTGTGCGTGCCAAGCACTGTTCTAAGTTCTTTAACCCTTACAACTCTCGGAGATAGCGTGTGTGTGTGTGTGTGTGTGTGTGTGTGTGTGTGTGTTTTGTTTCATTTTACAAATGAGGAAATCAATCACAGAAAAATTTGGTCAGTGTGGCAGATGGATTATTGTTATTAATTCTTCTCTCCCTCCCTTTGTCGTATCACCTAGCATTGCAATAGTACACAGTGTGTGTCCCCACCCCTTGACTTTGGGCTTAGCCAGTGGAAACTCTGCAAAGTTGACCGGAACTTTAAAGGTGAAGAGGCACATGTGTGTGATTGGGCATGACATCTTATGCACCTGTGATTCCCCATGGGGAGAATATACCCTGAGTAGCTGCTGGTCCAGAGAGAATGAGGAAACACATGAAGCGGGCCTAAAACCAATGTGCAGCCTGGAGGCAAGCTCTCCTAATCCTGGATGATTTCAGCCAAACTACAGCTGACCCATAGACCTGTGCGTGGAAACATGACTATAAGCTCCTGAGAACTGGAGATCGTTTGTTAAACAGCAATGACTAATTAACACGTTCAGTTTCAATGCACCCCTAACGTGGAGTCCCAGAATATCCATAGTAAGCAATGGATTTTACATTCCTTAGGTGGTCTCATGAATATTCATTCTTACCACCAAGCTTTTCGTAAGAATTGTGCAGTTATTAGAATTCAGTAAGTAGTCTTCATTGTGCCTTTTATAAGCATGCTTTTATAAGCAGGTTCAAACAATTCATTTCCCATGCTTGAAGACAGGAATAAAACCAATTGCTTATATCTATCACAATATATGTACGAGAAAGAGGAAAAATTTTAATCCAGTTATACAAAAATTTTAAATCAAAAGCAGGTGACCCAGAAAGAAAACAAGAAGGGAAAAACTTGCTTTAGTCATGCCTTTTGCCTAAAGTCTACCTAGCTTCCTACTCCTAGGCTTAGGATTTTGCATGAAGGCTGATAGAAGCACGGGGCTCAAACCAGTTCTAGCTGATGCCAAAATATTACAGAGAAAAAGGCAGCAGGAAGCAAGGCAAATAGAAGACAAGGAAGAGGAAAAAAATTAGGTTTCTCTCAAGCCTCTCAGATTAGTCATTAACACCAGTATTTTATCCTTTGGCCATTATAAAAGTTAATTTTAATCAGATTTAGTTATCCTAATTTCTAAATCATTTTTCATGCTTCCATTATTCTCTATGTCTTTTATGGTATTTTAAGATGGATCTGATGTGAAACCCTACTGTTTGGGCATCTGTAACTAAAAACACTCTGACTCCATAGAATTGAAGTTATTTTTAGAATACTGAAAATTCCCCTGGTGCAACAGACATAGTGATGATCATAATATTTTGAAAAGAAAGTGTCTGGTTGGGTTGTATGTAAGAGAAGGGCACACACACACACACACACACACACACACACGCACACATACATACACGGACCAGAAACAAGTGGCCAAACACCAGGACTCAGATTTTTTTCCCAGTATGTATTTACACAAAGAGTCTTTACGGTTGTTGAGATGGATCTACTAACGTCAACAGAGTCTTTATTAAGATTTTTCAGACCACTGATGAAAGACATAAAAATGATTAATAAATCAATTATAAAAGCTTTTTAGATTATATTTTAAAAGAAAAGCTAATCTTATTCAAACTGGCAAGCATTGTTATTCAAGAGAATAAAGCCTTTTTAAACCACCTTCTGGTGGCTTTTTAAAAAATACTTTATTTGAACTCTTGTTCTCATAGTAAGTTGAAACTTTTATCATCGTAATAGTGTAGAAATAATTCTATTCCCCTTAACTTCTCCTATATTCCTGGCAAAGTATTAGCTTTAGTGAAGTAGTCAAATAAGTTCTTTGTCAACCCGAAAAGCAAAACTCTTGCTTTATTTGGTGGGGGGAGAAAAACTCTGCTAAATAGTTGTTTCTGGGCTGGGTGCAGTGGCTCAAGCCTGTAATCCCAGCACTTTGGGAGGCTGAGGCGGGAGAGTCGCTTGAGCCCAGAAGTTTGAGACTAGCCTGGGCAACAGGGCAACATAGAAAGAGCCTGTCTCTACAAGAAATAAAAATGAACTAGTCAGGCATGGTGGCATGTGCCTGTGGTCCCAGCTACTTGGGAGGCTAAAGTGGGAGGATTGCTTGAGCCCAGGAGGTCGAGGCTGCAGTGAGCCAGGATCATGCCACTGCACTCCAGCCTGGGTGACAAAATGAGACCCTGTCTTAAAAAAAAATAGGTGGAGTTAGCAATAGAGAAGGTTCTAGTAGTATATCATCCAGTACCAACTCCTGCCCCTGAAGTGGATTGATCAGGAAGCATAAATGCTCCATGGCATACTGGGCCCTTCTAAGGCAACGTGTTCACATGGTCATATTTTTTATAACATTTGTAAAACTAATCAGTCTCACCCACAATTAGGTAAGACTACTGTCTCTTCCCACTGTGACTTCCCTTCCTTGTATTGAGTGGCGTTGAAGATGGCCATGGCATTTTTGAAATATGCCTAAGGTGAAGTTGAATTAAGAACAGTTCGGGTTTAGTGGGATATATTTGTATTTCATATTTAAGTTATTACCAGCCATCCTGATGTAGGAATGGCTTTCAGGAACACCGCTACCATCTACTGTGATGTCTCACTTGGAATCACAAGGAAAAGGCGTAGGGCCAGAGGCCATAAATTGTAATGTGTATCATTGTGCCTAGCAGCACTAGCAGTATGGGGTGGTAGAAGAGAAACAAGATTTGAAATATAGACGGCCAAAAGCTACTTTGTGAAAAACCTCTCCCAAGCATGAGCTATATGGAATTGTAAGCAGAAGATTTAGTTCTCCATGACCTCAAGTCAAAATAGAAGTTCTTTCCCATCAGGAATAGACTGTGATACTCAACATATCCAATTATAAACTCATTACACAGTAAAACTGTTATAAATTATATACACTAATATATGTCTATTTTTTAATGAAATCATGAGAAATTATTCTGACATGGAGAAATAAATTGTAATTGAAAGATTCTTTTAGACCATAACAAAATTAATAATATTTGAAGAGGAAGAAATAAATTTTGAATAGAGACTCTTGGATTGCTTACTAATCCAACTAATAAAAATAAATTTATAAATTTATTTGAAGAAAATTAAATTTCTTGCCAATTTGACAAGAAATACTAATACTGACAATGATTAACATAAAAATCATAATACACCACTAAACAAGGACATCAATGACAAATTCTGTAATGGATGTCATTAGTTCAAAGATTGTGATTAGTCATTGTGTAAGGAAATTTAAAATACCTTGAAATTTGACAGCTTATACATGAAAAAAACTTGATAGGTTCTCCAAATTCGACAACAAATTCTACAAATTTACCACATGGCCAAAAATGAATTAGGAAGCTGAAAACCAATTTCTTTTCTTTTTTTTTTTTTTGAGACGGAGTTTCACTTTTGTTGCCCAGGCGGGAGTGCAATGGCGTGATCTCCACTCACTGCAACCTCTGCCTCCTGGGTTTAAGCGAATCTCCTGCCTCAGTCTCCCAAGTAGCTGGGATTACAGGCGCACAGCACCACGCCCAGCTAATTTTTCTATTTTTAGTAGAGACAGGGTTTCGCCATGTTAGCCAGGCTGGTGTCGAACTCCTAACCTCCGGTGACCCGCCCACCTTGGCCTCCCAAAGTGCTGGGATTCCAGGCATGAGCCACTGTGCCCAGCCAGAAAGCCAACTTCTAAACTATCAATAATTTTTTAAAACATTTCATCAGTCATGCTAGATAGAGGAAAGAATGAATCTATTCCTGTTACAAAAAAAAAAAAAAAAAAAAAAATCACTGTCATTTGAAGAGGTTATCAAGGAAGATTTAGCTAAAAAATGTAGGAAAAATAGTATAGAGATGTGTTAGGGAATTAATATGCTATGTTCTAGATTTTGTGATGCTTTGGGTTATTTGCCAGCTTTTTTAATAGTTGTAATTTGTTGTTATTTTTTTCCTCATTGTAAAATACATATTTGTATTTTTTGTACCTAATTTTGAATTTGTAATGTAGTATTTTTTTCTTGAAGAGGACCCTCAAAATCATATAAGCTTCAAGCCCACAAAATCTGGAATCTCTGCTTCCTTCCCTCTCCCCCTTGATGTAGGCACAGGCATACACACACACACACACACACACACACACACACACACACTCTTACATCATTACTACTCCCCCACAGTTTTGGTAGTGAGTTTTGCCACCCACAGAGGCAGACATTAGGCCTCTGGAATATCACCTGACCCCAAGGGAGCTCTGGTTCATTGAGCCCTCAAGACAGAACTGGAGAAAACCAAAGAAACTATTGCCACTGTGGAGAGACCCCTGTGAGCAATGGCGGGATTTGGTCCAGAAGGTCTCTAGGGAACATTCCTCATTTTCAATCATGGGCACCTCAGGAGCTCTGTTTCTGGGATGTCTGGTGGAGTGAAATTCTTTTGACTCTCAAGGACCCCATGGAGGATATAGAATCCCCAATGGGTCCTCTAACAAACACCACTTCCCAGCATCTTCTGGGCTTTTAAGGGCAGCGCAAGCACCATGGCTCCTTTGAATAACTTTAGGCCCCTACCTCTAAAACCATCTCACACTGGAGAGCGAGTAGCTTGGCCCCTACCTCTAAAACCATCTCACACTGGAGAGCGAGTAGCTTCTCAGTCCCTGGGGAACATCAGCAGTGAGGAGCCCCCATGGGTTCTCAGGGGAGCAGCAGTTGAGTGGTTGCTTTGCAACAAACTGGCCCAAATCCCAGGGAATCCAAGGGCTGGCTTCTTGTGTATGAAATGCAACTCAAGGTAGTGAAATAGCTTTGCAAACACATGTTAATTTGCAATGGGCCACACATTACACTTGGGTTAGGAGGTACCCTAGGAAGAGGAGATGTTGAACAGGCAGTGAACACCCAGCAAAGTTGAAGACACATGGTAAGCACACCACGAGACGTGATTTTAGATCTCATACTCTCCCCATCCACACAGGCTAGCCCAATTTTCAACAGGGTTGACCTTGATGCAAATCTCACCGCCTTTCTCAGTTTCCCTGTGAAATCAAATCAAACATGGACAAGTTACAGTTTGAGTGAAGATCGGGAGTAACAGGGAGGCATCGCATCTACCACACACTGAATTCCTTTGAAAATGTGCTATAGGTTTGTGTTTTCCTTCGAAAGTTTTCTTGCAGCCCCAGCTGCCACTTCTCTACCCTCTCCTGACTCCAACCCTAAGCAGCCTCAGCCCCATTGCTCCTCCCTCTCCCTTCCTTGAAGTGAAATCTGAGTACTGGTGTACTGAGCCTGGGGACTTCCTTCTCTACCCTCTCCTGACTCCAGCCCTAAGCAGCCTCCCCTGACTCCAGCCCTCTCCTGACTCCAGCCCTCTCCTGACTCCAGGCCTAAGCAGCCTCAGTCCCATTCCTCCTCCCTCTCCCTTCCTTAAAGTGAAATCTGAGCACTGAGCACTGAGCCTGGGGACTTCCTTCTCCTAGTGAACTTGACAAAGCTCCTTTTCAGCTTTTCAACTAAGATAGGTCTCTCCCGACATAGGAATGTTAGTACCAGTTGCTAAAATGGTAACTGTTTCTCCATCTGGCTACCTAGATAAAATGAAGAAGAACACTGCTATTTTACCACAGAAGTCATGACTGATGGTGTCCTCTCTGGCAATATATATCACTGCAGCTCTCTAAATAGGATTTTTACTTTCTCAGATCAAGTTGAAACTTAATTTTAGTGTTTTCTCCATGCAGGCCCATTAAAGGAAATTTGAAAAATTCATAAAAGTTGAAAGAAAAGAAAAATGAATCAGCATCATTCCACCCCTCACATTACTCACGGTTCACATTTTTCTGGCTTTTCTCCCAGATTTTATATTCACTTAGCTAAGATTTCTGTTTCTTTGTTTATCAAACCTACTTCTATCCACACTGTATATACATGTCTGTATATTGCTTTTTAAATATAGAACCTAAATATTTTCCATGTTATTCCATAGATCTCACAGTATCATTTAAATATTTACATGACCAAGCCTCAAGTATGTAGTTCATTTTGGCTTATTGTATTAGTTTCCTATTGCTGCTGTAACAAATTGCCACAAACACAACAGCTGAAAAACAACACAAATTTATTATCTGACAATTATAGAGGTCAGCATTCCAGCATGGGTCTCACTGAGCTGAAATCAAGGTGTCAACAGGGCTGTACTCCTTTCTGGTGGCCCAGGGGAGAATCGTTCCCTTGTCCTTTACAGCTGCTAGAGGCCTCCTGCATTCCTTGACTCGGGGCCCCTTCATACATCTTTGAAGTCAACAACATTGCATCTCTCTGTGCCTTTCTCCCATAGTCACATCTTCCTCTTTCACTTTTAAGGGCCCCTGGGCCTTAAAATATATAGTTTGGATGTGTGTCCCACCCAAATCTCACATTGAAATGTAATCCCCACTATTAGAGGTGGGGCCTCGTGGGAGGTGATTGGGTCATAGGGGTGGATATCTCATGAATGGTTTAGCACCATCTCTCTTGGTATTGTCCTTGCGTTTGTGAGTTCTCATGAGATCTGGTCATTTAAAAGTGTGTGGCACCTCTCCCATCTTTCTCTCCTGCTCTTGCCATGTGAGGTGCCTGCTCCCACTTTGCCTTCCACCACCAGTCAAAGCCTCCTGAGGCCTCCCCACCAGGCTTCCTGTAGCGCCTGCAGAACCATAAGCCAGTGAGATCTCTTTTCTTATAAATGACTTGGTCTCGGCCGGTTGAGGTAGCTCACACCTGTAATCCCAGCACTTTGGGAGGCCAAGGCAAGAGGATAACTTTAGATTAAGAGTTTGAGACCAGCCTGGCCAACATGGTAAAACCCCATCTCTAATAAAAATACTAAAATTAGCTGGGTGTGGTGGTGTGTGCCTATAGTCCCAGCTACTCAGGACACTGAGGCAGGAGAATCACTTGAACCTGGGAGGAGGAGGTTGCAGTGAGCCAAGATCGCACCACTGCACTCCAGCCTGGGCAACAGAGCGAGACTCCATCTAAAATAATAATAATAAATAAATAAATGACTTTGTCTCAGGTGTTTCTTTATAGCAATGTGAGAACGGTCTAATATAGGCCCATTCAATAATCTCCCTGATTAGCAACCGAATTCCATCTGCAACCTTACTTCCCCTTTTCCCTGCCAAGTAACATATACACAGAATCTGGAAATTAGGTTGTAGACATCTCTGGGTGGCTCTTGTTCTATTATTATAGAATGATAGTGTTCCACACATCTGTAAGTATTCCACACTTATCTGTCTCTCATTATTGAGCTTTTAGGTTGTGCTGTCTTATTATTGAGATTTTAGGTATCTCATTTTTAGTATGATATACAATTTTATAATAAATGTCATTGTTCATTTTACTTTTTCCTTATTAGGTAAACCAATCTTTCTTAGTTACAGGTCTTTTCTCTCTTAAAGGGGCAAATTATAGAGAGTAGAGATGTTCTGAGCAGGTGTTGGCACTGAAAGTCATGTAATTTAGCAAAAATAATACTGGAATTCTAGTCCATACCCCTCCTCCAACATTTACTAGCTGAGCAATTTTGGACAAGTCACATAATGCATTGGACAATTTTCCTTATCTGCAGAAAGGGAAAGCAGCCCTTATCCAGGCATTATCACAAGGTCAAATGAGATTATGTAAACTGTGATGTAACTGTATCATTAGTGGTCATAGTGGTGACTATCATGACTATGATAATCTTTTTTTTAGTCTGAATATGTTCATATATGATAATAATGTAATAATTGAAACTACATCAGAGAGCATGGCCTTATTTTTTTTTTAATGATTTCTGGTAATAACATACCTCAAATCATTTATCTTGTCTAAAATGAGAAGGAAAAATCAGAAATATTATTGTAGTAGGAATCAGGCTGAGAAAGAAGGCTTTTTAAAAAATTTTAATTATAATTCCAAACTATGCTTCCCCTCCTCCCTTGCTCCCTGCAGCCACCCTGGCGTCAGTGTAGCCTTGCCATCAGCAGGGCAGTCTCACCCCATGACCTTCACATTTGTTATTTCACCTTCGTGGAATGTTCTCTCCCAAACATCTGCTTGGTTCCCTTCTTCTCCTTCTTTGCTGAAACATCTCCACAAACATTACATCCCTGGATCAACCGATATAAAGCTGCTCCACCACCACCACCCTGGGCATTCCCAACCCTCTTCCCTTTATTCATTTTTTTTTTTTTTTTTTCTATATCACCACTAGGGTCTAAATTCCACAAGGGCAGGGATTTGTGTCTGTTTTATTTGCTGTGCTGTGTTCCATGCCTAAAATGGTCCGCTATATATTATGCACTTAATAATTGTTTTAAATGATTGAACTGATTTTAATGCAGTCCAAGAAATTCATCCAATGGGCTAATGGACTCTTTTTAGCAGTAGTTTTCTCCATTAAGTCATACTCTTCACACTGGTTTGGACAGCAACAGGCCTGTGGGGAGAGCAGGCAGATGCAAAAGAGTGTGCACATTTATGAAGCTTTTATCAGAAAAACAAATGCCCAAGATGACCATTTACTCTGATTTTTAAAACTGAGGTATAAACAGAGAGCCATGGACTGAGCATGGTGGCTCATGCCTGTAATCCCAGCACTTTGGGAGGCTGAGGCAGGAGGATTGCTTGAGGCCAGGAGTTTGAGATCAGCCTGGGTAACATAGTGAGACCCCCATCTCTGTATAATAAATAAACAAAAATTTAAAAAATGAATAAGCAGAGAGCCATGTTGTGTAGTTTACAGTGGTTGGTTTGGAGAAAGAACAAAGAAAGAAGGCATAAATGAAGACTTTTGCATAGAGATAAGTCCAGGTGGATACGTCACTCAGTCCTGTGAAGCTGTCCTTGTGACCTTTGGTTGAAAGCTGTTGTCGTCATTAGGCACACCTTGGTTTAATGTTGAAAGGCAGAAATGTAAAGAAATTGGTATTGAATCTGTAAGTATAGTAGAAATCCACTGAGGTGGTGAGCGAATCGAATCTCAGCACGCCCTTCACGCATCTACAGCAGGAAAAGCCTGTGTTAGAGAGAGAGGAATACCACACTGAGTACTTTAACTTTATTCATCTTTATGAACTTTTCATAAACTAATTTTAATTGTCCTTTACCCACAAGCAATAAGGACTCACCACACCCCTGCCCTGCTTAGACATGCTGTTATTTTACACTCATGCGTTTGTGACTCTTGTCTAATTTTATTCCCCCTGTTCAGAAAAATAGAATAGCTGTTAGTCCCGGCTTCCTGGCTGTTCTCTCAGCTTCCCCTTCCTTCCTGTCCTTCTACTCCAGGCCCATGTTATTTCTCTTAAAGCAAGTTTTCAAAACATCAAGGTAGATAAAGATCTAGGAATCATAATTCTTGTATACTCCTTAAGCACAATGTTTTTTTTTTGGTTTTTGTTTTGTCTTGGATCCCATATCCCTAACAATGAAACTGTGCCAAGAAACCATTTGGAAAGTAAAGCCAAGATATATCCCTGTGCAACTAGCAGCAGATAAACAGCTTTCAGTTTAATCCTAATGAGAATGAGCAAATGGACACCGATACTTGGCTTAGCATTTCACCAGCATAATCCCTTTCCCATGCAGTGAAACTCTTCTGTGACCTATTTGTGTGAGTATGTGTGTGTAGATATAGAGTAGTCCCCCTTTATCCATGGGGGATACATTGCAAGACCCCCAGTGGATGCCTGAAACCCTGGATAACACCGAACCCTATATGAACTGTGTTTTCCTACACATACATACCTATGATAAAGTGTAATTTATAAATTAAGCATGGCAAGAGATGAACAATAACTAAAAATAAAATAGAACAATTATAATGTACTGTAATAAAGTTAAATAAATGTGGTGTCTCTCTCTTTCAAAATATCTTTTTTTTCTCTCTCTTTTGAGATGGAGTCTCACTCTGTCACCCAGGCTGGAGTGCAGTGGTGCAGTGGTGCAGTGGTGCAGTGGTGTGACCTTGGCTCAGTGCAACCTCTGCCTCCTGGGTTCAAACAATTCTCCTGCTTCAGTCTCCCAAGTAGCTGGGACTACAGGTGTGGGCCACCACTCCTGGCTAGTTTATGTATTTTTAGTAGAGACGGGGTTTCACTATGTTGGCCAGGCTGGTCTCCAACTCCTGATCTCAAATGATCAGCCCACCTTGGCCTCCCAAAGTTCTGGGTTACAGGTGTGAGCCACTGTGCCCAGCCTCAAAATATCTTATTATACTATATTCATACTTATTTTCCAAACTTGGTTGAACATGAGTAACTGAAATCGTGGCAAGTGAAACCCCAGATTATTTTGTATTTATTCTCCTAGGACATGAGGTGTTTAATTCTGGTAGTATTTAGAAATTTCTAGAAAATCCATGTGAATGTTCAAGTGAATGGAAGTATATGTCACACTTGTCTTTGGTGAAATCATGAGTGTATTGGAGGATTTCCACTCACAAAGATCGCCTCTTTCAACCTAAATGGTAACACAACTGCCAGGGAAAATGTGGGGGGATTTTAATCCAGGTGCTCTCACCCAGCCCCGTTTCAGTGGACTCCAGTCTTGCATACCAATTTAGAATGGTCAAGCTTCAGCTCTAGGGTTCAGATGAGAGTAGACACAAAGGGGCATCTTGCGTCCAGGGCCAGTTCAGGACATCCAGTTTGGGCCTGAGTCAATTACTGATGGGGAGAAGTTGGCCAGTTCCAAGAGAGTCCTATAATTAACTATCAATTAATGTGGTGGGAAATTTATATAGAGACCAGAATATGGAACTGGGAATCAGGATCAAAACTTCATTTTAAAGATTCTAGATGTGAGACTTCCTCAGCAGATCCAAAACAAGGTTGGTGAGACCAGGGGCAATCTATGGGACAACTAGCTAATATTTCAGTTTGGGGATAAAATTAGACTCACAACTCTGAATATTTGGAAACTAGATTTGATTCTTCTCTGAACGATAAAATTAGCTTGAGGGGATTACTGAAAGTGAACGATTCAAAGAAATACCAAGGATTCACCAACAAACAGGACTTCGAGAAATTTGAGATATCTGATTAAATTTTTGGAAAATCTAGAAAGTTTATTTTATGTTGGTAACCAAAAAAACAACATTTTTTTTTTGCTAGTGGTTTTTAATTTTTTTAATTATACTTTAAGTTCTAGGGTACATGTGCACAACGTGCAGGTTTGTTACATAGGTATACATGTGCCATGTTGGTTTGCTGCACCTATCGACTCGTCATTTACATTAGGTATTTCTCCTAACACTATCCCTCCCCCAGCCCACCACCTCCCAACAGGCCCTGGTGTATGATGTTCCCCTCCCTGTGTCCATGCGTTCTCACTGTTCAACTCCCACTTATGAGTAAGAACGTGCAGTGTTCGGTTTTCTGTCCTTATGATATTTTGCTGAGAACAATGGTTTCCACCTTCATCCATGTCCCTGCAAAGGACATGAACTCATCTTTTTTATGGCTGCATAGTGTTCCATGGTGTGTATGTGCTACATTTTATTTATCCAGTCTATTATTGATGGACATTTGGGTTGGTTCCAAGTCTTTGCTATTGTGAATAGTGGTGCAATAAACATACACACACATGTCTTTATAGTAGCATGATTTCTAATCCTTTGGGTATATACCCAGTAATGGGATTGCTGGGTCAAATGGTATTTCTAGTTCTAGATCCTTGAGGAATCGCCACACTGTCTTCCACAATGGTTGAACTAATTTACACTTCCACCAGCAATGTGAAAGCATTCCTATTTCTTCACATCCTCTCCAGCATCTGTTGTTTCCTGACTTTTTAATGATCAGTATTCTAACTGGCATGAAATGGTATCTCATTGTGGTTTTGATTTGCATTTCTCCAATGACCAGTGATGATGAGCATTTTTTCATATGTCTGTTGGCTCCATAAATGTCGTCTTTTGAGAAGTGTCTGTTCATATCCTTTGCCCACTTTTTGATGGAGTTGTTTGTTTTTTTCTTATAAAATTGTTTAAGATAAAAGAACATTTCTTATTCAGCTACATCTCTCCTTGAGTTCCTGGTTTGTGGGCAACGGTAAAGAAGGGGTGGTCTGGAAGTAAATCTGGATTCACAGTAAGTAAAAATAATCCACACCAATTCTGAGGGGAAGGACCGAGTTGAGTATTTTCCCAGTCAGTATGGTTCACAGACTCATATGGTTCAGGGCTCATAAGAGCTATGAAAAATAAGGTACAAAGAATAAGGAACATAAAATATATGAGGAATTATCTTTCTCTTCTCTAGTTAGCCTGACCCCTGTTGGCCTCTCATTAAGAAGGAAATCTTAGTTATTAGTGTTTTCCTGGAAGATGAACATTTTTTCCATTAAATTCTTTTATGTTATCCAAAAGTCCACATAAAATAAAAATGATATATATTTATGGGATTAAAGACTTCAGAAAGTCCAGCAAAACTATTTCCAGATCTCAGCTCTTCCAATAACAATCCAGTTTTATCTCAAACCTACAGGGCCATAACTTTTATGTGCAGAAAATGTTACAGGAGTTGCCTAACTATTGGCAATTAAAGATTTTGCCTGCCTTCACTTGGCTTATTTTATTACAAGGAAACTTAGGGTGAGTTTATTGGGAGGCTGTGCTGGGATGGCCCTAGAATGGAAACACTGTCGGAGAGAAGAGCTCTGGGGGTGTCTCCAGATCTGCAAAGGGACAAGCCCATCAGTGGTAGAAATTGCTAGCAAAGTGAATCCTTATTGATCCTTGTGGTTGACTCAATCCTTGGACTGCAGACGTCTTGTGGGAAGAAATACCATTTGCGGCAGTTAGTGTGGGTGCTGTTGACTGAGTTTCCTCCTGCTGCCCTTTGGGTACCCAAAACACTAAGGTTCAGAGCTGCCAAGGGCTTTCCCCAACAGTACAAACTCATCCACTTTCATTCCTGGCTTGAAGGATCTTGATACAATAGAAGTTTTGGGTTCTTTCCATATTCCTCCCTCACTCCTCTGCTATGGCCCAGCTGTCATTGTGGGGAAGCTAGAGGTGGCACAGCTGGGAGTCTTGTTTCAAAATGAATTTCAAACTGTGGCTCAAAACCCACATGAGACTTCAAAAAATAATTTTTAAAACAAGCTAAAAAAATTCTAGTGAATTCTTCTTACTCATGTCCAGCTGCCTCTGACTCAGGTAAACAAGGGCTCAGGTCTCATCTGCCCCTGCCACTGTCTGTCTGTCCTTTGATGTTGGCTTAGTTGTTTGCCCTGTGACCTCAGCTTTCTGATGGATTCAAGAAAGGTTTGAACTTGCAGTTTGTCTGGCTTTTTTTTTTTCTTTCTTTAATCATTTTAAGCCCAGACCATCTGGCTTTTTGATGTTATAAGGGTGGGAGCCACGCTATTCCTTTTTTTTTTTTTTTTTTTTTTTTTTTGAGATGAAGTCTTGCTCTGTCGCCCAGGCTGGACCGCAGTGGTATGATATCTCAGATCACTGCAACCTCCACCTCCCAGGTTCAAGTGATTCTCGTGCCTCAGCCTCCCAAGTAACTGGGATTACAGGTGTGCACCACCGTGCCCAGCTAATTTTTAAATTTTTAGAAGACACAGAGTTTACCATGTTGGCAAAGCTGGTCTCGAACTCCTGACCTCAAGTGATCCGTCTGCCTCGGCCTCCCAAAGTGCTGGGATTACAGGCGTGAGCCACTGCCCCCGGCCTAGAGCCACGCTATTTCTAACTCCCACATCTCGGAGAGGGAACTGGAAGTCTCCTCCATAGAACCTAACAAAATGGAAATGTTTGTCTATAGGTCTCTGCATCAAGACACTGCCAAGCTATGGACAGCAGGAACTGTGGCTCCTCCTGTTTATCCCCAGGTACATTGTGGTACCAGGTACGTAGTAGGTGCTCAGGAAAAATGCCTGGGGCTTTTTGCTGCATTTTCATTTTAAGTAATCCTGTTCTCCCTTGTATTTCTGGGGCTAGCAACATTGGCATCACCTGGGAGCATGTTAGAAATGCACATTTTTTGCCTCCACCCTATCACTGAATCTGGAAAGTGAGGGGGTGGATGGGACCCCACAATCTGTGGCTTAACAAGCCCTTCAGGTGATTCTATTTGAGAATCACAGGTCTTAGAGAAAGATAAGATCTGCAGTTGCTTCTTCTTGCCCTTTCAGGGCTAATGCTGTGAGGTTTCAGGCGCTAGCCCTGATTTCTCACCCCTGGACACAGCCTAGACTTTCTCAGCTACTTTGTACTTGCCCATGCAGTTTCCCAAACCCTGAATCAATGACCTCAATTTTACCTCCTCCCAATTTAAGTGAAAATCAGTGGCAATCAGTAAGCTAAAAAAAAAAAAAAAAAAAAAAAAAAGACAGCCGGGGGAGCAGTGGCTCATGCTGTAGTCCCAGCACTTTGGGAGGCCAAGGTGGGCGGATCACCTGTGTTCAGGAGTTTGAGCATAGCCTGACCAACATAGTGAAGCCCCATCTCTACTAAAAATACAAAAATTAGCCAGGCGTGGTGGCACACGCCTGTAGTCCCAGCTACTCGGGAGGCTGAGGCATGAGAATCGCTTGAACTCAGGAGGCGGAGATTGCAGTGAACCAAGATCGCGCCAATGCATTCCAGCCTAGGCCACAGAGTGAGACTCCATCTCAAACAAACAAAAAGATGGACTTTCAAAATCTAGCCAGTGGTTTTTCAACCTTGGCTGCATATTGGAAGCACCTAGGGAGCTCTCAAAAACAAAACAAAAAAAGCTTCACACCAATTAAATTATAATCTCCGGGGATGTGGCTTTTTGCTTGTTTGTTTTTTAGTTCTGCAGGTAATCCCATGAGCCAACAATCTTCCAGAGAATCAACACTCTGCTTCTGGCTTGGTAGAGAGACTCTGCCCTCAATTTTTTTTTTTTTTTTTAGTAAAATAAACCTAACCTCAACATTGGCTTTTTTTGGAGTAAGGCATTTCTCTCTCCCAGCACCCTCCACCCCACATCATGTGTGCCCTCTCCATGTGTGACCATGAAGGCAGAGATGGGGCTGTGTGTCAGTTCCGGGCACACAGCTGTGGAGCTGACTGACTGCTCTCTAATATCCCATCCTGGCTGCACCAGAAAATGATCTGTAACACACTAAGGCGGAGGGGGTCCTCCTACGTTCTGTCTTTGGGTTTCAAGAGCAAAGAAAGTGCATGCATTCTGTAACTGCTCATTACCCTGGATCCTGTGTCATGGAGAGGTAGAGAGAAGGTTCTGACAAGTAAGGCATTTATTGGAGAGTGAGTTTTCACTTTTAATAAACATCCAGCCTATTGCCTGGGCAAGTCAGCCAGCTTTGAGGCAAGTGAACTAGGTCATTGTTTCTGCTAAACTTTTCAGTGCAAAAGCAGCTCTCCTGTTAGAGAGCAGATCTGCCCATCTTTGCAGAAGCTGAGTGACACATTGGCACATTCTCCAGCTCCTTCCTTCTGATAGTTCCTAGCAGGTATGCACGAAAAGAAGTGTGTGCACAGGATGGGGACCAACACAGCTTGACAGCTGAGACCACTAAGCACCCTATCCTCCTCCCGTAACAACTTCTGCGCCCTACCCTGCTCCAGCTTTACCACCAAAACTCTCCTCTTATGCTTCTGAAGTTGGCAGGACAGCAGCCTTGTCTCCCACAGCTCCATGCAGCTCCATCATCTGTGCATCCTTATCTACATAGCACCATCTGGTCCTATGCAGCCTGGCCCCCTGGGCACCCACCAGAGCCATCATATGGTCCCACAACACCTCTGCAGCCTTGCCTCCTATGGTCTCCTGCAGCTCTGTCATCTAACGGGCACTTTCCACCTCCATGAACTCCTTCACCCGCAGCATCTCACTTCCTCTGATAATCACAGGCAGAATCAATCTTGCTTTTCTTGAGTCCAGTAGTAGTACTTTATACATACTGTGTATTCTAGAACTTTTCTCACTTTATTATAATTATTTGCTTGTAGTCCTTTCTCCCTTAATAAACTATATGTTCTTTGCAATCTAGTTTTTACTCATAAAAAATATAAATCCAGAGCCAGTAAGCAACTCATTAATGCTTATTGGTTTGATTTCAATACATGTTAAAGTTGTCTTGGTTGATAGTTTGGAGTTGGGTGGAGGAAAATGGTAAGCCCAACTTTGAGGACAACTAAGGAGTTTCTGGGGAGCCCATATAGGTGGAAAGAGGCCATCACAATGGAATGGTATGGTCTGCAAAGGTGGACAGCTGTTGGTGAAGATGGTGGACGATTGTCCAGTATGGCAGTACCCAATGGCAACAGAATGTGAGCCCCAAATACAAGCCAAATGGAATTTTAAATTTCTAGTGACCACATTTTAAAAAATAGTAAAAAATGGCTCACGCCTGTAATCCCAGCACTTTGGGAGGCTGAGGTGGGTGGATCACGAGGTCAGGAGATCGAGACCATCCTGGTTAACACGGTGAAACCCCGTCTCTACGAAAAATACAAAAACTTAGCTGGGCGTGGTGGCGGGCGCCTGTAGTCCCAGCTTCTCGGGAGGCTGAGACAGGAGAATGGCGTGAACCTGGGAGGCGGAGCTTGCAGTGAGCCGAGATCGCACCACTGCGCTCCAGCCTGGGCAACAGAGCGAGACTCTGTCTCAAAAAAAAAAAAAAAAGTAAAAAAAATTGGTAGAGTTAATTTTAATAATGTATTTTATTTCACGTAATGCAGTTGACCCTTAAACAACACAAGTTTGACTTGTGTGGGTCCACTTATATGTAGATTTTCTTCCACCTTTGCCACCCCTGAGACAGCAAGACCCACCCCTCCTCTTCCTCAGTCTACTCAACACGAAGATGATGAAGATGAAGACCTTTATGATGATCCATTCCCGCTTAATGAATAGGAAATGTATGTTCTCTTATGATTTTCTTAATAACATTTTTCTTTCTCTAGCTTACTTTATTGTAAGAATGCAGTATATAACGTACAAAAATTTTTTTTTTTTTGAGATGGAGTCTCGCTCTGTGGCGCAGGCTGGAGTGCAGTGGCGTGATCTCGGCTCACTGCAAGCTCCGCCTCCTGGGTTCATGCCATTCTCCTGCCTCAGCCTCCTGAGTAGCTGGGACTACAGGCACCCGCCACCACGCCCTGCTAATTTTTTGTATTTGTTGTAGAGATGGGGTTTCACCGTGTTAGCCAGGATGGTCTCAATCTCCTGACCTTGTGATCTGCCCTCCTCGGCCTCCCAAAGTGCTGGGATTACAGGCGTGTGCCACCGAGCCCGGCCACAAAATATGTTTTAATTGACTGTTTATGTTATTGGTAAGGCTTCCGATCAACAGTATGCTATTAGCAAAGTTTTTGGGGAATCAAAAGTTATACTTGAATTTTCTACTGTGCAGCAGTTGGTGCCCCTAACCCCGTCAATGTTCAAGTGATAATATGTGAAATATTATCGTTTCAATATAATCAATATGAAAAAATCAAGGTATTTGATATTCTTTTACCTTTCTGTATGAAGACTTTGGAATTTGGTATGAATTTTGCACTTACTGTTCATCTCAATTTGGACTAGCCACATTTCAAATGTATTTCAAAGCCACATGCAGCTCACATCCACCATATTGGACAGCACACTCTAGAGACCGAGTAGACCGGGAGAAGGCCAACTCCTCCTTCTATACTTTGGGGCAGGGAAACAAAAAAAAAAAAAAAAAAAAAAAAAGCCAGGTCCCGCCTAAAAGGCCCCAGGTTTACAAAAAAGGAGGGCCATGCCAGAAGAAAAGACTGCCACTAACAGGGGTGCCATGTAACAAAGCCGTTCTTTTAATGAGCCTCCCCACTCGATGCTGGTTTTATACCACTCAGTTTCATTATCCGTGTTATTATGGGATAATAACACACAGGTGTTGCAGATAAATGACCAGGCCAGCAATTTATGAGGGGCCATTCATCTTAGCCTCATGGCAGGACTAAAGGGGAAAATAGACAAGTTCATCCTTACAAATCCAATTAGAAGCAGTAAGTGAAGATCTTCCTATAGCAGGACAGGGAACATTCGAATGTCAGACGCAGTTCAGAAGAGGGAGAAGGTTAAGCATACCCCGAAGCTTTTATGTGGAGCACGAAAGTTCAGCTTCTTGAACATGGAATTTTCTGGAAAACACAAGGGGAAAGCCTGAGCTAACATCACCAAAAGGAAGCAGCAATTTTTCGGGGAGATTTTCTCGAACAATCTATTGCAAAATAACCAGCCACTTAAGGAAAACACTGTATATTTAAGTTATTTATATTCCTGCCTGTGTTTCCGGACAAATAGCAAAGGTATGTGGGAGGAAGGGGAGCCAGGAAAAGCAAGGGGACAACAGAGACTGTTCACCTCTCACTGGTTCAGAAAACAAGTGAGTGTCCAGAGAACACAGCTCTGATCTGGAGACTGACCTCAAGCATTGGGAGACCCCTGTTCAGGATATCTTTTTCAGGGTGAAAGCACAGAAGGAAGTATTGTTTGGTCTTGCAGAACTGTAATAGCAAAACCCTGCACCTGCTCGATCCCTCAGATCTGCTTTCTAGATTACTCAGGGATAGATAAATTCTTAGACTGAAGCAAAACAAAATGTACACAACCTTAAGTTGTTTTCAATATTTAAGAAAGTTCATCCAATAATTAAAAGGGCATCATTCTAGGCAACTGGCTCACCCCTTTGCATTTCTAGCTAATAACTGCCAAACAGCTTTGTTAAAGAGTTGTCAAAATATGGAACGACTCTAGGTATTTTTAGTTAAGGAGATTTTTTAAAAATAAGATTTTCATTTATGTTCTCACTCAGTCACCTTAGTATTTCAAGCCATGCCTAACTAAATAAACCTCCATAAGGTTTGAGATACGAATGCTTTAGATCAACATTTCAGACTACACCTACCCAGTACCTATTTTGTTGATAGACTCCACGCTTCAGAGCCAGATAAATACAAAATAGCACATAAAATAGCAGACCACAGTGCAAACAGCAGCCTGAATGCCTATACTACAATAAAGAGATGAACGTGCCTTATAATATCTTCAAAAAATGAAATACCTTTTAAATCAGAAAAAGCCACTTAAATACACACTAGGTGATTGAAAACACATAGTTAATGACAAGGAGTTTTGTGAGATAAGAAACCAGAAAAGAAGCAGGCCGCTGACCTTGTAGGACCTAATGGCTTCTTTTAAAATAAAAACATGAAAAGATCTTTCTTCCTTTTTTGAGCAGAAAAAAACAAAAAGATTCCTTTGTAAACACACACATACACACCCCAATGTCAGAACTATATCAAGGGACCTAGCTGTTTAAATATTTTATTGCCAACAAATTTCACAGACAAGTACTTCTCTCCCTCATGGAGGCTAAGGTTTCTCCTTGGTTGGATATTAGAACTTGCAGGGTGTTTGGGCTTTTTCAGGTTGTTATGAAATAGCTACTGCTCCAACATGGGTCTTTGTGATTGACTTTTAGGCACAAGTTAAGCTGCCTCATTGATGCAGGAGGTAGAAATAAATTATTTAGGCAGATAGGGTAAAAGAGGCCTCGGCAAGGCTTTCCTTCTAACAAAAAGCAGCCAAGAAATTACTCTCTTTGAACAAAGAGCAGCCTGAAAAATCGAGCTGCAGACATAGATAAGCAAGGTGGAAGCTTGCACAGGTGAATGCCAGCAGTGGTGCCAAAAGAAAAGGGCTACCTGGGGGCCAGGTATGTTCAACATGGAGGCTCCATCTTCCCTTTTCTTTGTCACCATGTGTACAGTAAAGGAACAGGCAACATGGCGCCAGACAGGTAGCGGACCCATCTGCGTAATAAGAAGATCAGGGTGTGGGTGGCCAGCTTTTCGTGCCCTATGCAAATGGCACACCTAGCCCTAACCAGTTTTTCGTGCCTTATGCAAATGGCACACCTGGTCCGACCAATCTTTCGTCCCCTATATAAATCAGACACCACTTTCTCAAGTTCATCTATAAAACACACTACGTTTCACACAAAAATTAGCCGGGCGTGGTGGCGGCCGCCTGTAGTCCCAGCTTCTAGGGAGGCTGAGGCAGGAGAATGGCGTGAACCCGGGAGGCGGTGGAGCTTGCAGTGAGCGGAGATCGCGCCACTGCACTCCAGCCTGGGCGACAGAGCGAGACTCCGTCTCAAAAAAACAAAACAAAACAAAACACTACATTTCACCTCAGAAGCAGAAACCCATTCAGGACCCCTCTCTCTGCGGGAGAGAGCTCTTCTCTTTCTTTCACCTATTAAACTTCTGCTCTTAAGCTCACTCCTTGTGTATCCGTATTCTAGTTTTCTGTGACCGTGAGACAATGAATCTCAGGTATTTACCCCATACAACAATGCTGCTTCATTATCATTTTGGAAAAGCCAGTTTTCTTTCCTAGTTTGGCTCTGGGAAATGGTGGGCTGGTTCAGTCCTCTGTCCCGTGGGTTCCCCATGGGATGAGGATGGGAGGGCTGCTTCCATTGTGTGCTAGTTACTCGCCTAATCCCCAAGACTCCCACCAGCCCATTACCACACAGGTTAGAGGCCGCAGATGTTATGTACCTTTCCAGATTCCTCTTGTAATTAATGTTGTGGAAAAGCTTTTCTGAGGCTATGGTTCCTAAAGGGAAGTTAATAGTATGTGTTACAAAAAAAATAACTAGAAGCAGGAATCTGTGAAAGGATTAGAATAGCTACATTGATAAATCTGGCCTCTCTTTTTCATTCATCACATCTGCCATGACTGGCTCCCATGTCGACTGTTCATGACTCTTTTCAAAGTATCATTTTCAAAAAGTTAAAATCACGGTCAGGTCAAAGGTTTAATTCAATTAATTAATGATGGAACCAATGAGATAATAAAGGTATCTCAAAGAGCATTGGAAATTTATAGACATTAAAAAAGAAGAGTGTTTGAATGAGATTGCTAGGTTGGATACAAAACTGCTTAATGTCCTACAGGGCAATAAAACTATAATCTTTGGGAAAATGATTTGCATCTCTACTAGACGTTATACAACTTAACAAGTCACTTCACAAAGTCTGGGATCTTTAACAAATGGTATATAGCAAGTTATTCAAAGGTATCTTCCTATGGAAGGCCCTGGGGTGGGCTTATAAACCAACATACTATTATGACATTGAAAGGATATCCTGAACTCTCCTGGCCTTATTTCCAAGTTCTAGATAATTTTTCTTAGCACTTTTCTTCTTAATCCTTCCCTGTTCTATTTCCATCCATTATGAAGATGGTCAGAAGAATGTGCTGGCAAGTAGTTTTCAACACATACCAGAAATTCAGAGAATTGAGATGCATTTTGGAGTTGGGGTAGATGGAATAGGAGAGGGGGACTGAGGCAAAACCAACCGACAGATACAGTGGCTTTTTTTTTTTTTTTTCTTTTTAAACTGACTATACCTCTAGGTTTAATGTGCCTTGTCATAATCTGATAAACTACTTTGGGAAGCAGTTTATCAACTGCATTTTGACTGAATAACACATGGAGAATGCACATGCTCATTTTTTCATAGATAAGAGCCTCTTGATTTATCTCATGTTAATTATGCAATTCTATAAATGTTAATTTGTAATGGGCTAGGGACCAATTTGCAGGAAATAGAACAATAGAAACCAAAGTGAAAAACTGAGGTTTGGAGCCAAGCTCAGGGTGGGGGAAAGTGCTGGGACAAGGAAAGGAGAGGAGTTAGAGGTTGTGACCTCCTAGAAGCATCGTGACCTAGAACAGTTAGAACGGAAGCTGAACAAAGGTCTCTAGAAGTGGAGGAAAGCCCCTGGGTATAGAGATGGGGTCACAAGGAGCAGCAGATTCAGAAAGAAAAAATATGTGTGGAGTTCCAGGGCAGCCTGGATATCAAGCTGTGTTGTAAGAGCTAGCTGAAAAAGTGTTACAAGTGGTGACATTGCCAAGGGGGACAAGGTGATGGGAGCAGTCCACCCTTACCTAGGCAGAGCATTGTATCTCTGTAATTTTTCAGAAATTCTGGTGGATGGTGATAATGAAAAGCAAACTGACTCTTAGTTTCATTGTTGTGTGGAAATAAAGTCCACCCAAAAGAAAACAAACAGAAGCTCTTTATTCAGAGCAAGGGAGTCAGCCACCATCACTTGCAGAGACTCCAAGGTGGGCAGAGGAGTAGGAAAGATTTATGGTAGGATAAAAAAGGCTCCGAGTATGCTCTGATTAGAGGTTGCCAGCATGGGGAAGCTGGAGGTGGGACAATTAGAAATGGGGCATCTTACGTGATTGATTTGGGGAGCATATTTGCCTTTCTCTGGTTGGTCCTGAGTTGAAAGTGGAGGCAAAAACTAGGGAGGCTGGCAGTCACTGACCAAGTCCTGACCATTCTTGGCAGAGATTGTGGGTCAGGATTCTGTTGTCCTATATGATCGGACCACTGTCCATTTGTATAAGATATGGCCATTGTCCGTCAGTATCTCAATTGTTTCTAAATATTCTACTTGCATTCCTTTATTGCCTGCACCTTAGCAGATGGCTCTCTTGGTATGCTGCAACTATATAGAGATCTAATTGTAGTGTAGCAGGACGAGCCGCAGACAAAACTCCTCAGACACCGAATTAAAGAAGGAAGGGGTTTTTTCGGCTGGGGGCATCGGCAAGACTCCTGTCTCAAGAGCCGAGCTCTCTGAGTAAGCAATTCCTGTCCCTTTTAAGGGCTCACAACTCTAAGGGGGTACGTGTGAGAGGGTCATGATTGATTGAGCAAGCAGTAGGTACGTGACTGGGGGCTGCATGCACTGGTAATTAGATCGGAACAAAACAGGATAGGGATTTTCACAGTGCATTTCTATACAATGTCTGTAATCTATAGATAACATAACTGATTAGGTCGGGGTCGATCTTTAACTACCAGGCCCAGGGTGTGGTGCCGGGCTGTCTGCTTGTGGATTTCATTTCTGCCTTTTAGTTTTTACTTTTTCTTTCTTTGGAGGCAGAAATTGGGCATAAGACAATATGAGGGGTGGTCTCCTCCTTTATTAGTTGTATTAAAGTTGTACTGAATATGGATCAATGATGTTGACAAAAGAGTCAAACTCTGTAAAATATTTGAAGAGATTTATTCTGAGCCAAATATGAGTGACCAAGGCCCAAGGCACAGTCTCAAGAGGTCCTGAGAACATGTGCCCAAGGAATCCATAGATGGATTCATAGGTTTTCTCATTGCAAATTGGTTGAAAGAGTTAAGTTGTTATCTAAAGACCCAGTATCAGTAGAAAGGAGCATCTGGGTTAGGGTAAAGGGTTGTAGAGACCAAGGTTCTTATTATGCAGATGAAGCCTCCAGGTAGCAGGCTTCAGACAAATTAGATGGTAAATGTCTCTTACCAAACTTAAAAAAGTGCTATAGTCTTAGTTAATTAAGTTCCTGGATCAGGAAAAGACCTGGAAAGAGAAGGGGATTCGCTACAGAAAGTAGATTTTCCTCACAATAGGCAGCTTTTCAGGGCCATTTCAAAATATGTCAAAGAAATATGTTTGGGGATAAAATACTTTGCTTTCTTTCACGGCCTGCTATTTGTCAATGTGATGCTATACTAGAGTCAAGTTGGAATTTAGTTTCTTATTTGCTACAAAGAGTCTGCTTTGTCAGTCTTAAGAGCTCCATTTTAATGTTAATGCTGGTCAGTTGTGCCTAAACTCCAAAGGGAGGAGGGTATCATGAGGCACATCCGACCCTCCCACTTCCCATCATGGCCTGAACTAGTTTTTCAGGTTTACTTTGGAATTCCCTTGGCTGAAAGGGAGGTCCATTCAGTTGGTTGGGGGCTTAGAATTTATTTTTGGTTTACAATGTAAAAAAGAGAAATCTGATTTATCTGGTAGCCATATTCAGGACATCCTGGCCATGAAGACACTCAAACGCTGACACAGAACCTGGGTTCTGGTGATGCATAGACTGAGCTATGATATTCCTGACTTGATGATAGTCTCTTGCACTTTTAACTTGTAATTCTCAGTAACTCTCCAGCCTGCCTGCACATTACTATGACAACCACAGTCTATTAAATCCGAATCTCTGGGCATGGGCCCCAGGAATCAGTAATTTTTAAAAATCCCCCAGGCGATTGTAATGTACAGGAAGTTTGAGAATGAGTGCGCTAACCCCTGCTACTTAAAGCCTGGTTCCCCAGTCACTGGCAACATCCGCGGCACACAGGAGCTTGTTAGAATTGCAGAGCACTGGGCTGCACCCTCCACCTTTGGAATCAGAATCTGCATTTCAACGAAGCTCCAGGTAATTAGCATGCGCCTTGAGGTTTGGGAAGCGCTACTAAACAATTGGTTCAGTGTGGTCTCTTTGTGAAGAGGAGAAACACGAGGATTATTTCCCATTTTGCCACCCGAAGAAGAGATCTCTCCTCCCTGCCTTCACCCCATTATCTGACTGTAAACATTGCTAGAGGTGAAAGCTCAGGCCTTCTTCTCTTGGAGAAACTGAGCAATTAGTCACCAGAGCTAGACTTTTAAAAATTAAAATGCCTAGTGTGGTCATGAACAGTTCAGTTGCTTATCAGAATTCCCAAAAACTTAAGGAGAAAAGAAAACCGAAAGCAAAAGCCACCCCCACCAAAACACAAAGTTGTCTTTTTTTTTTTTTTTCCGAGATGGAGTCTCACTCTGTCACCCAGGCTGGAGTGCAATGGCACGATCTCTGCTCACTGCAAGCTCCGCCTCCCGGGTTCAAGCGATTTTCCTGCCTCGGCTTCCCAAGTAGCTGGGAAGACAGGTGCGTGCCACCACGCCCAGCTAATTTTTTTGTATTTTTTAGTAGACACAGGGTTTCACCATGTGTGCCAGGCTGGTCTCGAACTCCTGACCTCATGATCCACCCACCTCGGCCTCCCAAAGTGCTGGGATTACAGGCGTGAGCCACCGTGCCCAGCCCAAAGTTGTCTTTTCCCAGGAAAACATTTTAGGTCAAAGAGTCAAAGGTTATTCCATTAGATTACCAAAACCCTTGAAGTTTGTTAAATAAATTAGTGTCAACAACAACAACAACAAAAAACCCTCTGATTTCTTCATGTTTTAAAAGTATTTCTAAGGAAGAAAAGATTCAGGGTGGGATTAAGTAATAATGAAATATTTGTGTTTGTCCTTCTGTATGTGGAAGAGCTAACATCCAAAATAAGAATATCTTGTTCTTATTTTGGATGTAAAGTTAAAACTTTTTGACAAGAGTCTTAAACTGAATTAGGTAAGGCATGGATATTTCTCTAGAACCACCCCCCCCACACACAAGAAAGAGTCTAATACTTCTTATCACATCTCATAAAAATTGTAAAGTCTACTTCTAAAGAAGAAGTTAAATTGTGAGGATATGGTATAAGGAAATGACATCAGATGCTAACTCCAATCCACAAGAAGTGACGAGAACCAGAAGTAATAAATATGAAGGTTAATATATAACAAACTCTGTAAAGATATACTTGCTCTCCTTTCTTCTCTCAGCCGCTTTAAAAGACATAAGATTATGTAAAGCAATAATTATAACAATGTATTTTTAGGTTTCTAACATATACAGACACCGCATATATAGCAGTAATAGCACAAAATAGGGGTAGGGAATGGAGCTATATAGGAATAAAGTTTTAATATCTTACCAGAATTAGGTTAGAATATTAGGAGTGAATTATAATAAATTAAGATGTATACTGTAAGCTGTAGAGCAACCACTAAAAAAAAAAAAAAAAAAACCTTAAAAAGTTAAAATGTAATTAAAGGAATTAAAAGGATACACTAGAAAATGTCTACTTACTACAAAAGAGAATTGTAAAGAAGGAAGACAGGAACAAAAAATACCTGAGACATGTAGAAAGCAAATAAAACAAAATGGCAGACATAAATCCAACTGTATCAATAACTGTAAAGTAAATAGATTAGACAATCCAATCAAAAGACAGCGATTATCAGACTGGATAAAGAAAACAAGATCTAACTATATGCTGTCCACAGTAGACACACTTAGGTTTCAAAATTGTAAGGGTATGTTCATGTCTAAGGACTGGAGTCTGTGCTGATTGTGGATGAGTACATTTAATCTACTGTGTGTTGGGCACTGAGGTACGATGATTTTTTTTTTTTGGTCTTAACTATAGCTCTTTTGTATGAAAGATCCTAACCCTCTAATACCAAGACAATTTCAGCTCTTTCAGTGAGCATCCTGGAAGATTCAAATATTATTCTCTCCTAATAAGTTCAAAGAGGAGAGGGAAAAGATGAGGCTATAAACTATCAAATTATAATTTTCAAGAAGTTAAAAGCATAGTTATACATACAATAAATGAACATATTTTGAAGATTTATTTAACTCACAAATGAAGGAGCCAGCAGGATGGTATAGCTGGTCCAAAGGAGAATGCTTGTTCCTTAAGCATTTATAGTCTCTGAAAGAATGCTGAAACAAGATCTCCAAGCTAGAGACAAAAAATGCTTAATGTCAGATGGGGGAAAAAACCCATAATACTTTTCTAATGGAAAGAAATCATCTACATCTCTATCTGACAAAATCTCCTTCCCATCTCTTTCAGTTTATCAATTTTTTTACAAGTTGTCATCTAATTTTATAAAGTCTTGGGTTTAATCAAGTAAATAAGAAATCAAAGTTGCCTACATTCGCTGCACCTTAGGTGGGCATGAAGATAACGTTCTAGATGACACGGAAAGGGCACACTGTAATCTTTCTATGATCTAAGTTTTGGAAAGTTTTTCTTAACAACAGCAGATTCAATTGTGAAATACTTTATAATATGACAACCACAATCACATGGCTAGTATTTACTACTGGTTCCTTTCCAGGCACTCTGTTGAGCACTTTATATACTTTACTTCATTTCCTCCTCCTCACTCCAACAGTAAGGGATGGGTATATAATGATTCCCTCCAATTTTGGATGAGAAAATTAAGACTCAGATAAATTAAGTAAGCTCTCCAAGGTAACACATCCAGTAAAAGGTGTAGCCAGGATTTGAACTTGTGATGTTTTTACTCCAAAAAACTTTTTGTATTTCAAAAAGAGGATTTCTAAAATGTCTTTGTATCCACAATAGTGCCTTGAATGTAACATGTATTCAATATGTGTTTCTGGTGACTTAATTGAAATTTCAACCAACACAAGCAAAAAAAAAAAAAAAAATTAACAAATAAGTTTTTAAAGTCTTTCCTTTTGAATTTCTGTACAATTTCTCCTTCCCCATAGAAAATTCTTCTCTTTAGCCAGATTCCTTCTCATTCCCTTTAGCTAAAGATGCATAAAATTATACAATGATTGTATCACTCCAAAATACTCTGCAAGTCGGGAGCATGTATGGACATAAATCACTCTTTATCACAAAGTACTGGCAGTGGAAATGTACTGGCTTTTGTTGTCACGGGGGTTAATTTTGAAATTCCATCATCTCTTTCAGCAAGGTATCTAAAAACTTCATGGACAACAATCATTCACTAGATCACTTGAGGAATGAGTGAATATAAACTTAAACTTTTCTTTTTTTTTTTTTTACAGATGAAAGACCAGATAAGCTAAACCAGGGTCACAGAGCAAAGCCTTGAAAGAATGCAGAAAAGAAAGCCAAAGTTTTCACTTGAAACTTAGAGTTTAACTATTGAACAATCCCTGCCAAAGTTATTTTCTTTCATTTTAATAAGTCCTTTCTTCAGGAAAAATAATGCCTTAAAGACAGCTGGTTATAAATGGGCAGGGAGAAAACACTTCAGGAAAAAGAATATCTGAAACATGTTTGGCAGTGACAATTTTCTTGATTCAAACAGTGAGTGATTTTTGTATTTCCACATGAGTGACCACGTTCAACAAGATGTAATTGCCAAACACCTGGCATGTGTCACATACTCTTAGCTAAAAACAGAGCCATGGGAATCGAGAGCCCATCTGTGATCATGTACTGGAGAAGGGCTGAAGTTAATAATCAAAACGAGTCTGTCTAGATGTTCTTTTCCAAAAACTATGCACTTACACTTACAGATCTCTTTCCACTTAAATAGCTTGAGTGTGTGCAGGTGTTCTGCAAGACCTGAGCTGCCGTTGTTGTCAAATTCAATCTTATCTTCAGAAGCAGGTTAGAAATGAGCCAAACGAACAATCTGATCATTCCATTTCATGGTGCACATCATGGGAGCACCTGGGTTGTGTCCCAATAATCAGACATATGACAAAGGTGGGGCAATGGTGAGCATGGCACTGGCCCAATTTGTCCTTTATTCAGAAAGTCACAGAGCTTGTCTGTATTTGGAAAAGGCCTTGATATACAGGCCTGAGCTAGGGCAAGAGGGGACAAGGAGTGAAGAGGACAAAGAAGTAATGCAACAACATCAGAAGCTTCTCAATCAATCAGAGCAGATGGTTTTGGGGACCACACAAACTATTTCACTATTGAACTCTGCTGGTGCCAGGAGAAAGCAATCATAGATAATGTATAAACAAATGGGTGTGGCTGTGCCCCAATAAAACTTTATTTACGAGAAGAGACAGCTGGCTGAATTTTGCCTGCAGACTATAATTTGATTACCACTGAGTTAGAGGAATAGACGTCCACACATGACTTCATCTTGAGCTTGAACATTAAAACTACAGATGTCATGATCTGACCTGGGATGTTTTTTTGCCATCTCAACACATCACAGAAAGTAGACGTTTTCAAAATCTTTTTTTTTTTTTTTTTACACATAAGCAGATTTCCACAAACTGAACACACCCATGTAACAAGCAGTCAGATTTCAAAACACAGAAAGATCATCACCAGCCCCTCAGAAGTCCAACATTATGTCTGCGAGACACATCCCTGTTGCACAGTTGAAATGAGTTGGAACTCATTCAATGCTATTTCTGTATAGTGCTCCACTGTGTCAATATTGTATTTATCCATTCTATTGCAATGGACGTTAGGTAGTTTCCAGTTTTTTTACTATTATGAATAGTTCTGCTATAAAAACTCTAATCCATGTCTTTCAGAAAACATACAGTCATGTGTCACTTAATGATAGGGATATGTTCTGAGAAATGCATTGTTAGGCAATTTCATCGCTGTAAGAACATCACAGAGCAGACTGACACAAACCTAGATGGTACACCCTACTATACACCTAGGCCATATGCTAGAACCTGTTGCTCCCAGGCTACAAACCTGCACAGCATATTCCTGTACTGAATGCTGTAGGCAATTGTAACACAGTGGTAAGTACTTGTGTAACTAAACATACTTAAGCATAGAAAATGTACAGTAAAATATGGTATTATAATCTTATGAGATCACTGTTGTATATGTGACCTGTCACTGACCAAAACATCATAATGCAGGGCATGGCTATGTGTACAAATATTGTTAGGTCCGTATCTAAGAGTGCAGTGGCACTGCTGGGGTAGGTTTAGTAGACTGCTTTCTACACACCGTTTTCAAAAGTAGTTTGCTCAAGTGGTATACCCCACTGTGGTATGTGAGAGTTCCATTTTCTCCACATCTTTTCTAAGTGGTATTTTTCATCTTTCTCATTATAGACATTCAGGTGGGTGTGCAGTGGCATCTCATTGATGTTTTTATTCATTTCCCTAATAGTTAATGAAGTTGAGCAACTTTCATTGAGCTTATTGGCCATTTGGTTATTATTATTATTCTGTAAAGTGTCTCTTTAGGTCTTTTGCCCATGTCCCTATTGTGTTGTTTGTCTTTTTCATGCTGATTTTAAGATTTCTTTTTCTGAATTCTAGTTGTATTGCTGTGTAACAGGTTGCTTAAAACAATAGCGTAACAATAAACATATATTCTCTCTCACATTTTCTGTAGGTCAGGAATTGGGGAACAGTTTGATTGGGCTAGTTCTGGCTTGTGATCTCTCAGGAGATTGTCAGATGTCAGCGGGGGCTATAGTGATCTAAAGGCTTGACTGGGGCTGATAGATCTACTTCCAAGATAGTACACTCACATGGCTTATAAGTTGGTGCTGTCTGGTAGGAGGCCTCAATTCCTTTCCTGTGTGGTTCTCTTCACAGGGCTGCTTAAGTGTCCTCATGACATAGTGGTTGGCTTCCCTAAGAGTAAGAAATCTAAGAGGGCAAGGCAATAGGCATAATTCCCTTTGTGTGTTAGACTAGGAAGTCATATACCCTCACCTCTGCCATATTCCATTGGTCACACAGACCAGCCCTGATTCAATGTGGCACTACACATAAGCACAAATACCATGAGGGGAGAATCCTTGGAAGCCGTATTAGTCATTGTTCTCTAGGGGGACAGAACAAGTTATATATATATGAAAAGGAGATGATTAGGGCGAATTGGTTCATATGATCACAAAGGTGAAGTTCCATGATAGACCGTCTGCAAGCTGGAGAATGAGAGAAGCCTAGTAGTGTGGCTCAGTCCAAGTCTGAAAGCCTCAGAGCCAGGGAAGCCAACAGTGTAGCCCCCACTCTGAGGCTGAAGGTCTGAGAGGCCCCAGGAGGCTCCTGGGGCAAGTCCCAGAGTCCAAAAGGCAAAGAACCTGGAGTCTGATGTCCAAGGGCAAGAAGAAAAAATGGTGTCCTGCTCCAGAAGGGAGAGAGGAAGCAAGAGCCAGTCGAGTATCCCCCTTCTTCCACCTGCTTTGAGCTAGCAGGGCCCCGCACCCTGCATTGAAGGTGGGTCTTCCTCTCTCAGTCTGCTGACTCATGCATCAATCTCCTCTGGAAACACCTTCACAAACACACTGAGAAACAATGCTTCACCAACCATTTAGGTATCCCTCAATCCAGTCCAGTTGACACCTAATATTAACCATCACGGGGGCAATCTTGGAGGCTGGCTACCACACGAGTCAGTTATACCAAGTCATTTTTGAAGAAGAAAAAAAAAAAAGGAAACGGTGAGGAAAAATCCTTTGGGATGTGCTTTCAATCATGCTAAAATGTCTTCCCTTCTCGTCTGACTAATTAGCCATTCTTCAAAATTCAATTCAAGTCCCCAGTGCATCAGTTTCCCCGCGGTTCCACGTTTATGTGCTTACACATGCAGAGTGACATGAGACGCTGCCTGCCTACTGATACAGTTTTCGGGATCCCCAGAGGTTGCTGACCCCCACGATACTCTGTTCTACTAAGTCATGCCTGAAATCCTGCTTTAGTGCTTTTTTAATTAAGATTTTAATCCTCTTTTAAAGCAAGCATCTTTAGAAGCATGTAGTGTTATGAGTCATTTATCCCATAGTTATTAAAGGGGCATCCAAGAGACGGTTTTCAGGTTAAACAGAGGCACCAGGCACCTGAGAGGAGAGGAGGAATTTCTCAGCTGGATAAGGGGAACCTGGCAACAGGTCTGGGACTGAGAAGAACCAAGACAGATGCCTTGGAAACAAAATTTAAGGAAATATTTGCTCTCAGAGTCATGCAAGTATGGAGCTGGCACCTGAGAATGAAGACCCCCTTAAACGTTGCACCCTAGGTACCAGGGCTCAGCCTATGTACACACAATCATGGTAACAATCCCAGGGCTGACAACTTTAGGTAAAATGACTAGTTATTGCCATTTATTGGCAGTTCCATATGATTCAACTTAATATTTATTTACTAATTTACTAATTGTCAGGCACTTTGCTCAAACAATTATTAATCCTCTCAAACCTCTACAAAATAGGCATCGTCCCCATTTTATAGCTAAGGAAAGTGAGGCTCATCAAAGCTACAAAACTCGCCCAAGTTCACACGGCTCGTAAGAGGTAGTGCCAAAAATCCAAAGTAGGTTGGCTTAAGTCCCACCCCTACGCTTTTTCCCTCTCACCATGTTGTATATGTCTAGAGGAAGATAGAAATTGACAGCTATGGGTGTGGTGTAACTTGAGGCCAGCTGAGCAGAGGTTTACTCTATTATATTAGCAATGACCTGCAATGACCCACATTATACAAACATATTCATGCCACCTCTTAAGTGAAGCATAAACATTTGTGTCTGCAGAAGATGGCATGTGCAGAAGGAACTAATAAAAAGTTCTCGTGAATGAGTAACTGCAGTTGAGAGAGATGTTATAGATGGAGCAGGGCGGATCTATGTCCACAGAGAGCTGCAAAATCTTTCAATAGAAATTTCTGTTTCAGGACCAGTGAGCCAGTCTAGTCTTTGTCCATTTCCTGTGAAAAGGAAAGAAGTTTTTTTTTAATCTTTTTATTTTTTGGTATATGAGAAAGTGATTTTACAGATAAGCGTAGCTATTGTGAAATTCTGTTTTGAGTCATAAGAGCCACTGCAAATTTTAACCTGCAAGAAAAGAAATGCCATTTTTTTAGTGGAATCACTATCCTTTGCTTTTTAGAATGAATTTATGAAAGTGTAGGTCAAAATTGCCAAATGGTGGCAAATTCATATGGTACAACCTAATACATAATCAAGAGCAGGGTCAGCAAAATTTCCCTGCAAAGGACCAGACAGTAAATACTTTACGCTTTGCCAGTCAAAGGGTCTCTGTCGCACTACTCAATTCTATGAAAGTAACCGTGGAAAATATGTACATGCATGGGCATGGCTGTGTTCCAATAAAACTTTATTTATAAAAATGGGCAGTGGGCTGAACAGGCCATAGTCGGGCAGTCCCTGATCTAGAGGCAGTACTCAAGTGTAATTTAGTATTTTTCTTTGCTCTTCAATATTTTGATTGTTTTTTTGTTTTGTGGTCTTATTGTTTTTCTTTTTTTCTTTTTTTCTTTTTTTAATTATACTTTAAGTTCTGGGGCACATGTGCAGAATGTGCAGTTTTGTTACATAGGTATACACGTGCCATTGTGGTTTGCTGCACCCGTCAACCTGTCACCTACGTTAGGTGTTTCTCCTAATGCTATCCTTCCTACTTTTTTAAAAAAACCAAGTTTTTAAATGCTAAAGTGATGAGAATAAAAAATATCCCAGACAGTGCAAAGCATCTTTGAAGGGTAGAGAAACGGTTTGGCCACAGTGCACACAATTTAAAGGGCCAGCTGTTTTCACTCTGCATCGCTAGCTGAAAGAGCCATCCGGTCTCATAACAAGTTCCAGGCTTCAATTTGGTATTTCAAAAATAGAACTTGTTGCTGGAACATCTCTATCTTTAAACATTTGGAGGGGATGCTAAATAAATCACGGGCCAAATATGTTGTGTGTCCAATGCTATTGTTAGGTAATACATGAGAACCTTTGATTTATGTGTATAACTATGTGATCTTGTGTATGCAAATAAGAACACTGTATACAGGGGAATTAATGCTGAAAGAATAAATAAATGAATGAATAATATAGCTACACCTGAAAGTACTAGAGGTACCTGTGTGTGTATATTGATTCAAACTGACATTGTGATCACTGTCACAGGCTTAGATTCTAGATCTGGTTTCCCTATTAAACCTTAGGCAAATCTTTTGGCCCATATCATAGCTCCTTCCTCATCTATAAAATAAAGAGGTTAGATGAGATCGGAAGGTTGCAAACTCAGATGCCTCCAGGGGCCATGCTAATAATACAATAACTAAGCATTGTGTAAGACAATGGACAGATGTTAAGCTAATTGTGCTATAATCTGCTTTTTGGTTTGGCCTATTAGAACAAGGTAGAGGACAAACGTTACCACTTGCAAAGTTCATCTTTGGCCCGTGGGTTACCATCTCGTGACCCTAAGAACTAAAGTAAGGTTTCTGCACTATTGATATCTTGAGCCAGATAATTTTTTCTTTTGGGGGCTGTGTTGTACATTATAAGATGTTTAGCAACATCCCTAGCTTCTGCTTCCTACCTCCCAGTAGGACTCACTCCCACCTCTCCAATTAGTGGCAATCAAAAATGTCTCCAGACATTGCCAAGTATCTCCTAGGGGGCAAAATCACCCCTGGGCTAAAACCACTGATGTTTCGAGATAACTATGCAAACACGGGTTTTGAGGCCTGGATGGTATCAGTGCTACTCAAAGTGTGGTCCCTAGACCAACAGCACCGGCATTATTTGGGCATGGGCTGCACTCACCCTGTACCTACTGACTCAGACTCTGTGGGGATGGGACCCAAGAACCGGTGTTTTAGCAAGACCTCCGGGTGACTCTGAGGCTCACTGAAGTCTTAGTGGCATTGGAGTTGATTCTTCGGAGAGCAGTTTAAGTTCTTCCCTCTTGAACGGAGGTGAAGATAATGGGAGTGATCAGGATTCTGACAGGCAGGTTGGAGAGCAAAATGCTGGGGGAAGAGAAGAAACAGGGTTCCACTTGGTTTTTCATCCATGAGAAGGGGAAGAAGGGAGTGGAGGCCTGATTTTAGTGGCATTTGATGAATGACCTTTAAGGATTTTAAATAACATGGGGTTCCGGAGATGAACTTTATTCACCACTTACTTGTGTACAGTAGTCCCCTTATCTGTAGGGGGATAGGTACCAAGACCCCCAGTGGATGTCTGAAACCACGGATAGTACCAAACCATACATATATATACATATATGTATACACACACACACATATATACACACACATATATATATACGTATACATACACACACACGTATATATACACGTTGGTTTTTTCTTATACATACATACCCATGATAAAGTTTAATTCATAAATTAGGCATAGTAAGAGATTAACAACAATAAATAGTAATAAAAGAGAACAATTATGAGAATAAATTGTAATAAAAGTCACGTGAATGTGGTTTCACTCTTCCTCTCAAAATATCTTATTGTACTGTACTTACCTATTTTTGAACCGTGGTTGATTGACAGTGGGTAACTGACACCTCGGAAATCGGCACCTCCCGTATAGGGGGGCTACATATAGAATCCAGGCTCTCTTCATACATTTGGGCCATGTATCTATAGTGAGTTGATGCTAATCACAGTGACTGCCACTCCAGAATAAAGCCCCACGCATGACTGCAACTCTTCACTTCCTCTGCTTCTGCTGATAGAAACTTACATTCTATTTTTTTGAGACGGAGTCTTGCTCTGTCACCCAGGCTGGAGTGCAGTGGCACAATCTCGGCTCACTGCAGCCTCTGCCTCCTGCATTCAAGCGATTCTTTTCTTTCCTTTTTTCTTTTTACTTTAAGTTCTGGGATGCATGTGCAGAATGTGCAGGTTTGTTACATAGGTATACATGTGCCATGGTGGTTTGCTGCACCTATCAACCCATCATCTAGGTATTAAGCCCCGCATGCATTAGGTATTTGTCATAATGCTCTCCCTCCCCTAGCCCCCTACCCCCCAACAGGCCCTGGTATGTGATATTCCCTTCCCTGTGTCCATGTGTTCTCGTTGTTCAACTCCCACTTAAGAGTGAGAACACGTGGTGTTTGGTTTTTCTGTTAGTTTGCTGAGAACGATGTTTTCCAGCTTCATCCATGTCTCTGCAAAGGACATTAACTCATTCTTTGTTATGGCTGCATAGTATTCTGTGGTGTATATATGCCACATTTTCTTCATCCAGTCTATCATTGATGGGCATTTGGGTTGGTTCCAAGTCTTTGCTATTGTAAATAGTGCTGCAATAAACATACATGTGCATGTGTCTTTATAGTAGAATGATTTATAATCCTTTGGATATATACCCAGTAATGGGATTGCTGGGTCAAATGGTATTTCTGGTTCTAGATCCTTGAGGAATTGCCACACTGTCTTCCACAATGGCTGAACTAATTTACACTCCCACCAACAGTATAAAAGCATTCCTATTTCTCCACATCCTCTCCAGCATCTGTTGTTTCCTGACTTTTTAATGATCACCATTCTAACTGGTGTGAGATGGTATCTCATTGTGGTTTTGATTTGCATTTCTCTCATGACCAGTGATGATGAGCTTTTTTTCATATGTCTGGTGGCTGCATAGATATCTTCTTTTGAGAAGTGTTTGTTCATATCCTTCACCCACTTTTTGATGGGGCTGTTTGTTTTTCTCTTGTAAATTTGTTTAAGTTCCTTGTAGATTCTGGATCTTAGACCTTTGTCAGATGGATAGATTGCAAAAATTTTCTCCCATTCTGTAGGTTGCCTGTTCACTCTGATGGTAGTTTCTTTTGCTGTGCAGAAGCTCTTTAGTTTCATTAGATCCCATTTGCCAATTTTAGCTTTTGTTGCCATTGCTTTTGGTGTTTTAGACATGAAGTCTTTTCCCATGCCTATGTCCTGAAGGATATTGCCTAGGTTTTCTTCTAGGGTTTTTATGGTTTTAGGTCTTACATTTAAGTCTTTAATCCATCTTCAGTTAATTTTTGTATAAGGTGTAAGGAAGGGGTCCAGTTTCAGTTTTTTGCATATGGCTAGCCAGTTTTCCCAGCACTATTTATTAAATAGGGAATCCTTTCCTCATTGCTTGTTTTCGTCAGGTTTGTCAAAGATCAGATGGTTGTAGATGTGTGGTGGTATTTCTGAGGCCTCTGTTCTGTTCCATTGGTCTATGTATCTGTTTTGGTACCAGTACCATGCTGTTTTGGTTACTGTACCCTTATAGTATAGTTTGAAGTCAGGTAGTGTGATGCCTCCAGCTTTGTTCTTTTTCCTTAAGATTGTCTTGGCTATACAGGCTTATTTTGGGTTCCATATGAAATTTAAAGTAGCTTTTTCTAATTCTGTGAAGAAAGTCAGTGGTAGATTGATGGGAATAGCATTGAATCTATAAATTACTTTGGGCAATATGGTCATTTTCACGATATTGATTCTTTCTATTCATGAGCATGGAATTTCTTTTTCCCTTTGTGTCCTCTCTTATTTTCTTGAGCAGTGGTTTGTAGTTCTCCTTGAAAAGGTCCTTCTCATCCTTGTAAGTTGTGTTCCTAGGTATTTTATTCTCTTTGTAGCAATTATGAATAGGAATTCACTCATGATTTGGCTCTCTGTCTATTAATGGTGTATAGGAATGCTTGTGATTTTTGCACATTGATTTTGTATCCTGAGACTTTGCTGAAGTTGCTTATCAGCTTAAGGAGTTTTGGGACTGAGACGATGGAGTTTTCTAAATATACAATCATGTCGTCTGCAAACAGAGACGATTTGACTTCCTCTCTTACTATTTGAATACTCTTTATTTCTTTCTCTTGCCTGATTGCTCTAGCAAGAAATTCCAATATTATGTTGAATAGGAGTGGTGAGAGAGGGCATCCTTGTCTTGTGCTGGTTTTCAAAGGGAATGCTTCCAGCTTTTGCCCATTCAGTATGATATTGGCTAAGGATTTGTCATAAACCACTTTTATTAATTTGAGATACGTTCCCTGAATACCTAGTTTATTGAGAGCTTTTATCATTAAGAGATGTTGAATTTTATTGAAGGCCTTTTCTGCATCTATTGAGATAATCATGCGGTTTTTGTCATTTGTTCTGTTTATGTGATGGATTACATTTATTGATTTGCATATGTTGAACCAACCTTGCATCACAGGGATGAAGCCAACTTGATCATGGTGGATCAGCTTTTTGATGTGCTGCTGGATTTGGTTTGCCAGTATTTTATTGAGGATTTTCACATCGATGTTCATTAGGGATATTGGCCTGAAATTTTCTTTTTTTGTTGTGTCTCTGCCAGGTTTTGGTATCAGGATGATGCTGGCCACATAAAATGAGTTAGGGAGGAGTCCCTCTTTTTCTGTTGTTTGGAATCCTTCCAGAAGGAATGGTACCAGCTCTTCTTTGTAATTCTGGTAGAATTCAGCTGTGACTCCATCTGGTCCTGGGCTTTCTTTTGGTGGTAGGCTATGACTGCCTCAATTTCAGAAGTTGTTATTGGTCTATTCAGGGATTCAACTTCTTCCTGGTTTAGTCTTGGGAGGGTGTATGTGTCCAGGAATGTGTCCATTTCTTCTAGATTTTCTAGGGTGTGTGTGTGTGTGTGTGTGTGTGTGTGTGTGTAGAGATGTTTATGGTATTCTCTGATGGTAGTTTGTACTTCTGTGGGATCAATGGTCATATCCCTTTTATCATTTTTTATTGTGTCTATTTGATTCTTCTCTTTTCTTCTTTATTAGTCTGGCTAGTGGTCTATTTATTTTGTTAATCTTTTGAAAACACTAGCTCCTGGATTCACTGATTTTTTTTGAAGGGTTTTTATGTCTCTATCTCCTTCAGTTCTCCTCTGATCCTAGTTATTTCTTGTCTTCTGCTAGCTTTTGAATTTGTTTGCTCTTGCTTCTCTAGTTCTTTTAATTGTGATGTTAGGGTTTCAATTTTAGATCTTTCCCACTTTCTGATGTGGCCATCTAGTGCTATAAATTTCCCTCTTAACACTGCTTTAGCCATGTCCCAGAGATTCTGGTGTGTTGTCTCTTGTTCTCATTTGTTTCAAATAACTTACTTATTTCTGCCTTAATTTAGTTATTTACCTAGTAGTCATTCAGGAGAAGGTAGTTCAGTTTCCATGTAGTTGTGTGGTTTTGAGTGAGTTTCTTAATCCTGAGTTCTAATTTGATTGCACTGTGGTCCGAGAGGGTGTTTGTTATGATTTCCATTCTTTTGCATTTGCTGAGGAGTGTTTTACTTCCAGTTATGTGGTTGATTTTTAGAATAAGTGCTGTGTGGTACTGAGAGGAATGTGTATTCTGTTGATTTGGGGTGGAGAGTTCTATAGATGTCTATTAGGTCCACTTGGTCCAGAGCTGAGTTCAAGTTCTGAATATCCTTTTCTATCTCATTGATCCGTCTAATATTGACTGTGGAGTGTTAAAGTATTTCACTACTATTGTGTGGGAGTCTAAGTCTCTTTACAGGTCTCTAAGATCTTGCTTTATGAATCTGGGTGCTCCTGTATTGGGTGCACATATATATTTAGGATAGTTAGCTCTTCTTGTTGCATCGATCCCTTTACCATTATGTAATGCCCTTCTTTGTTTTTTTGGATCTTTGTTGGTTTAAAACCTGTGTTATCAGACTAGGATTGCAGCCCCTGCTTTTTTTATTTTATTTTTATTTTTTTGCTTTCCATTTGCTTAGTAAATACTCCTCCATCCCTTTATTTTGAGCCTATGTGTGTCTTTGCACAAGAGATGGATCTCCTGAATACAGCACACCTATGGGTCTTGACTCTTTTTCTAATTTGCCAGTCTGTGTCTTGTAATTGGGGCATTTAGCCCATTTACATTTAAGGCTAATATTGTTATGTGTGAATTTGATCCTGGCATCATGATGCTAGTTGTTTATTTTGCACATTAGTTGATGCAGTTTACTCATAGTGTTGATGGTCTTTACAATTTGGTATGTTTTTGCAGTGGCTGGTACCAGTTTTTCCTTTCCATATTTAGTGTTTCCTTCAGGAGCTCTTGTAAGGCAGGCCTAGTGGTAACAAAATCCCTTAGCATTTGCTTGTCTGGAAAGGATTTTGTTTTTCCTTCGCTTATGAAGCTTAGTTTGGCTGGATATGAAATTCTGGGTTGAAAATTCTTTTCTTTAAGAATTTTGAATATTGCCCATCTGCCCTCTGAGTGGGCTTGTAGGGGCTTCTGGCTTGTAGGGGGTTCTGCAGAGAGATCCACTGTTGGTCTGATGAGCTTCCCTTTGTAGGTAACCTGACCTTTCTCTCTGGCTGCCCTTACCATTTTTTCCTTCATTTCAACCTTGGAGAATCTGAAAATTATGTGTCTTCGGGTTGCTCTTCTCGAGGAGTATCTTAGTGGTGTTCTCTGTATTTCCTGAATTTGAATGTTGGCTTGTCTTGCTAGGTTGGGGAAGTTCTCCTGGATAATATCCTGAAGTGTGTTTCCAACTTGGTTCCATTTTCCCTGTCACTTTCAGGGACACCAGTCAATCTTAGGTTTGGTCTTTTCATATAGTCCCATATTTCTTGGTGGCTTTGTTTGTTCCTTTTCATTCTTTTTTCTCTAATCTTGTCTTTATGCCTTATTTCATTAAGCTGATCTTCAATCTCTGATATCCTTTCTTCCACTTGATCGATTCGGTTATTGATACTTTTGTATGCTTCACGAAGTTCCTGTGCTGTGTTTTTCAGCTCCATTAGGTCATTTATGTTTTTCTCTAAACTGGTTATTCTAGTTAGCAGTTCCTGTAACCTTTTATCAAGGTTCTTAGCTTCCTCGCATTAGGTTAGAATATGCTTCGTTAGCTCAGAGGATTCGTAATTACCCACCTTCTGAAGCCTACTTCTGTCAATTTGTCAAACTCACTCTCTGTCCGGTTTTGTGCTCTTGCTGGACAGGAGTTGTGATCATTTGGAGGAGAAAAGGCATTCTGGTTTTTGGAATTTTCAGCATTTTTGTGCTGGTTTTGCCTCATCTTCGTGAATTTATCTACCTTTGGTCTTTGATGCTGGTGACCTTTGGATAGGGATTTTGTGTGGGTGTCCTTTTTGTTGATGTTGATGTTAGTGCTTTCTGTTTGTTAGTTTTTCTGCTGTCAGGCCCCTCTTCTGCAGGTCTGCTGGAGTTTGCTGGAGCTCCACTCTAGACCCTGTTTGCTGGGTATTACCAGTGGAGGCCCCAGAACAGCAAAAATTGCTGCCTGCTCCTTCCTCTGGAAGCTTTGTCCCAGAGGGGCACCCACCTGATGTCAGCCAGAGCTCTCCTGTATGAGGTGTCTGTCAACCCCTGTTGGGAGTTGTCTCCCAGTCAGGAGGCATGGGCATCAGAGACCCACTTAAGGAGGCAGTCTGTCCCTTAGCAGAGCTCTAGTGCTGTGCTGGGAGATTTGCTGCTCTCTTCAGAGCCAGCCGGCAGGAATGTTTAAGCCTGCTGAAGCTGTGCCCACAGCTGCCCCTTCCCCCAGGTGCTCTGACCCAGGGGGATGGGAGTTTTATCTATAAGCCCCTGACTGATGCTGCAGCCTTTCTTTCAGAGATGCCCTGCCCAGTGAGGAGGAATATAGGGAGGCAGTCTGGCCACAGCCACTTTGTCGCACTGCAGTGAGATCTACCCAATCTGAACTTCCCAGCTTCCTCAACACTGTCAGGGGAAAACTGCCTACTCAAGCCTCAGTAATGGTGGACACCCCTCCCACCACCAAGCTTGATCATCCCAGGTCGACTTCAGACTGCTGTGCTGGCAGCAAAAATGTCAAGCTAGTGGTTCTTAGCTTGCTGCGCTCCATGGGAGTGGGACCCGTAAGTGAGACCACTTGGCTCCCTGGCTTCAGCCCCCTTTCCAGTGGAGCGAATGGTTCTGTCTCACCAGGGTTCCAGGCATCACTGGGGTACAAAAAAAAAAAAAACAAAACAACTGCTGCAGCTAGCTCAGTGTCTACCCAAATAGCTGCCCAGTTTTGTGCTTGAAACCCAGGACCCTGGTGGTGTAGGCACACAAGGGGATCTCCTGGTCTGCGGGTTGCAAAAACCATGGGAAAAGCATCTGGGCCAGATAGCACAGTCCCTCATGGCTTCCCTTGGCTAGGGAGGGAGGTCCCCGGCCTTTTGCACTTCCCAGATGAGGCGATGCCCCACCCTGCTTCTGCTTGCCCTTCATTGGCTATACCCACTGTCTAACCAGTCCCAATGAGATGAACCAGGTACCTCAGTTGGAAATGCAGAAATCACCCACCTTCTGCATTGGTCTCACTGGGAGCTGTTCCTATTAGGCCATCTTGCCAGATCTCTCAAGCAATTCTTCTGCCTCAGCCTCCTGAGTAGCTGGGTTTACAGGCGTGCACCACTGTACCCAGCCAAAACTCACTTTCTCTTTACCCGGACCCACACTTTCCAGCAGAACATATTTCTACCTCCCCTCCCCCAAGCAGGAATGAGCACATGACTCAAGCCAGACCTATCAGAATCCTCCTGCCATTTTTCAAACTAGATCTAGTGTGCTGGCTTGTGAGAATGATTCCCACGCCACAGAAAGAAGTAGGGGGAGAGATATGGAAAGCTGATGGTGTTTGAGCTGGTTCCAGTTGCTCCTACATCCTTCCTGTGGTTTGAGTGTGTGTGCCAATAAATGCCTCCTCTTTTTGGCACAGGTTGAGTCAGCTTTCTGTCAACTGCAACCACCATGTCCTGACTAATACACAGTTCAGTAATAGTAATCTAGAAAATATGACTGCCTGTTACCTACTAAGGATTATGACCTGGGTTTAGGGTTGTAAAATACGTCATAGAATAATCCTAATCCATCATTTTTCTTTAGACTGACAGACCTTCACGAATATTTATAAAAGGAGCAAAATGCTAAAAGAGGTTTTTGAATAATACTGTTTTAATTTAATTATGATTTGATTATGAAAGACGCTTTCCCTCTATTCTCATCTCCACATTGACTTAGAAAAAATAATTTCCATATTGTTGTTTTTGTTTAAAGAATTAGACCCACCAAATATCCTGGGAGTAGGGGGAGTTTTTGGGATGTGTGTGTGTGTGTGTGTGTGTGTGTGTGTGTGTAATAAATATTCATTGAAGGACATCTAGCAAATCCAGAAATGAAAAAGAAGAAAATTAAACTGCTCCATAATCCTACTATTCAAAGATAACCATGATTAACATTTGTGTCTTTCAATTTTTTTCCCCTTCCATATAGAAGTTTAAAAGCCCTATTTACTTAACCTCTGGAAATCACCAAACACATCAAGATGTACTTATTAGGTGTATAGAGTTGTGCTGATTTCTTTACAAAATAATCAAACTAAACCTGTTCTATGATCTCTAGATGCTTATAGTCTATAGGGGGGTTACAAATTTTTTCCTGTAAAAAGCCAGATAGTAAATATTTTAGGCTTTGAGGGTCATATGATCCTGTCACAACTATTCCCTTCTTGCTACTGTAGTGAGAAAGCAGCTATAGACCATATGTAAAAATACATATATATGTGGCTGTGTTCCAATAAAACTATTTACAAAAGTAAGCATGCAGACTGAGCTACCATCCCCTACACAAATCCAGCAGGTCAGCATTTTAATGCCAACTAACAGAATATTTTCTTTTATTGTAGATTAAAATGTAATCATTATTGTGTTTTATTGTCGATTAAAAATTTTTCTTTTTAATATAGATTTCTACATTAAGCAACTATCATTTCACTTGGTGAAGAATAAAGAGGACTATAGTAATCGATAGTACCCTACAGAGCCACTGACAAGAGGAATGAATGTTATTTGGAATAAAATCTGCATCCTCAAATATTCCCACATCCTCAGGAACACATATATGTGCCAGGAAAAGATTCCAGGACAATAAGCCAAGTGGGATTGTCTTAAGGCTCAGATTCGTAGCTAGACTAACTAGAACTTGACTTATATACATCTGCTAGCAAAGCCAGCAGAAGCTGTATTGGTACTTATCTATGAGACAAAGGCTCACTTTATTAACATATATTTCTGTCTGTGAAAGCTAAGAACAGAGAACATTGCTGAGGCCTGGTATGGATGAAACATCCAGATGTGACCTGAGTGGTCCCTAGTTTCCACTGGTTCTAGGATGGTGAAAATAAATGGGAACTACTCTGCATTGGATCAATTTCAGAACTCCCTAGAGGTCTGAATTGTCCTCTGCAATGAGTTAGGAGAAGAGTGCTTATGGGCCACTTCTGTGCTCATTGCTGGAGTCCTTCTGGCTTCCCAGCAAGCAATGGGGTGGGGATGGTTTGTCACTGTACCTTCTTTCAGCGTGAAGAGATGATCCCCACAGGACCTGACTTGTTGGTGAGCCTTCTTTTCCCCTAACTGGGCTGACTCATGGGATGCATTGTAGCCCAGACACCCTAAGAGCTAGCTCAAAAAGAGAAGGCTGTGATAATTACTCCCCAGGGGGCAGGAGAAGCTTGCCTGAGAATTTAGTATGGGGATCCTGAGGGCACACTTTAGGAGGAAAACCTGAAGGAAGACTAAAAGCTGAGGCTTCAGGGAAGGGCACCCAGGAGGTCTAGAATGACAGCCAGATAGAGAGAAACTAGAGTAAGGATTGAAACTTACAAATGGGAGACTGCGGAAATCGAGCTAGGACTGGAGCTGAGAAGAGCAGGATTTGGGGTTTGGGGTTTGGGAATGAGTAGAAAAAAAGTCCAAATTGTCTATGAGGTCGCCCTGAAGCCTAACCCAGCAGAGGTCAACCAACCACCCCCATGGTAGGGACTGCAGTCTGGTTCTCAAAACTTCAGTGTGCATAAGAATCATTTGAGGGGCTTGCTTACAATGCAAATTACTAGACACCCACCTTCCTCTTCAGGGATTCAGATTCAGTTACAGCTAAAATGGGACTTGAAGATTTACTTTTTTAAAAACATGTCAGGTGATTCTGATGCACTGGTCCCTGAATTATGCTTTTGCGAAGACTGGACATAAGATAAAATTATGTCTTCTCTGCTATCGTATCTATAACTGCTACTGGGGTAGCTTGATCTCCAACCTGGCCTTTTTCATTTGTTTCATATTTTTAATCTTAAAATAACTTGTACTATTTGCCCTAATTTTCTTTTCAACCATGTTCTGAGGTAGGAATTTTTATAATCACTTTTAATTGAGGTTCACAACACTTCATGTGGAGTAATCAACAGCTGAGCTCACAGCACTGAGACCTTCTGAGCACAATGTCAGTGCTCTCGCCCTATTACATCAGATATTTGTGCAAAAAAAAAAAAAAAAAAAAAAGAAAATGTGTAGGATCTAGTAATCCTACCCAAATCTCCTGGGTCTTTGAGGACCAGAATGACTCAGGACTAAATCAGAAGCTGCTCTAGCTTATATATAGGAGGCATGCAATATGACAATTCAGTAGCACAGCCCCGAACAGAGATGAAATCTTTCAAGGTAGAGTCAATGTGGTTGGAGAGTGTAGAAGGGGAAAATGGCATTATTGAAAAGGCCAGTGTTTGCACAGCTGCTGGTCCAGCTCGCAGAGCCTAGGATCAGAAAAACCAAACTTGGCAAGATTCACCCTGGCAGAAAAGATGCAAGAAGGGCCTGCAGCTGGTCAAAGAGAGCTTCGAGCAAACTGGTGAATGTGGTTTTCTTGCTGCTCCACATCACCTAGGCCTGAGTCCTTCAGATCCACAGAGGAGGCTTTAGGTTCAGCAGAGGAAATTAAAGAATCATCTTCTGGGTAGACTTAGGGTAAAATCAGCCATCTCCAATGGGACTCTGGTTTGCCCTCAGAACTGAAGGAAGGAATTAACCTCAATCTTGTGATTATCATCCAGGAACATGGGAGAGGTCCCAGCAAATAAGATTCCCAGGGCACACATCTTAGAGCTACTTCTATCTGACACCTTGTTACTCATAGTGTAGTCCATGGACCAGCAGCATTAGCATCGCCTGGGAGCTTATTAGAAATGCAGAATCTCAGGGGTACCTCAGACTGGATTAAAATCTGCATTTTAATAAGACTCCCCTAGGTGACCTCTGTGCACATTTAATTTGAGACTTTAAAGCAGACACTCCGACCTTAATATGTATTCAAAATAATACATGGGCTAGAACCTGTTGGGATTAGATCAGCTGCCAACATCAGAAGCAAGAGATAAATTTTCATAAATTTTAATGATTTTCCTGGTCATCCCACGTTACTTGCTTTACTAGAAAGTAAAGATGTACAACAGGTTTAGAAAGAAAAAAAAGTTATTTATTTATTTATTATTATTTTTTTTTCTTTGCGATGGAGTCTTGCTCTGTCACCCAGGCTGGAGTGCAGTGGCTCAATCTCGGCTCACTGCAGCCTCCACCTCCTGGGTTCCAGCAATTCTTGTGCCTCAGCCTCTGGAGTCGCTGGGACTACAGGCATGTGCCACCACATCCAGCTAATTTTTGTGCGTGTGTGTGTATTTTAGTAGAGATGGGGTTTCACCACATTGGCCAGGCTGGTCTCGAACTGCTGAGCTCAGGCAATTCGCCCACCTCGGCCTCTCAAAGTGCTAAGATTACAGGCATGAGCCACCATGCCTGGCCCAAAGCCATTTACTTCTAATAAATATCCTTATTAATTTGTTAATTATTAATTCATGCCCAACTCTCTCCACAAAAAAATTAAAACTGTTTTTAAAAGTATGAGTAGAGTTGTAGCAGCTTTTATTTTCCAAAATAGCCACAGCAGTATTTCCCATCCCTTCCAGAATCTTCTCATTTCTCGATTGAAGGATGGGCTCTATTTTCCTTCCCTGGGAAGGACTGCGTTTCCACCCTGAGGAAAAAATGTGGTAGCAGTAATGCTACCTAACTTCCAAAGCTAGGTCATAAAAGGCAATGTAGCTCCTGCCCAGCTCATTCTATCTTGGGATAGAATCTTGTGGTACCCAGTGGGTACCCAGCCACTATGTCAGTCATATGGACAGGTAACATGTAGGTGTTCTGGCCATAGCCCCAGTTGTTTTGGTCTTGTCGTCAAACAGCATATAAGTGAATATATTAGTCCATTTTCACGCTGCTGATAAAGACATACCTGAGACTGGGAAGAAAGGTTTAATTGGACTTACAGTTCCACATGGCTGGGCAGGCCTCCGAATCGTGGCGGGAGGTGAAAGGCACTTCTTACCTGGTAGCAGCAAGAGAAAAATGAGGAAGAAACAAAAGTGGAAATCCCTGATAAACGCATCAGATCTCGTGAGACTTATTCACTATCACGAGAATAGTATGGGAATTACCAGCCCCCATGATTCAATTACCTCTCCCTGGGTCCCTCCCACAACAAGTGGGAATTCTGGGAGATACAATTCAAGTTGAGATTTGGGTGGGGACACAGCCAAACCATATCAGTGAGCAAACCTTCAGATGATTCCAGCTTCCAGCCTTTGAGCGGCCCCAGCTGATGCCATGTGGAGCATAGACAAGCTGTCCTGCCAAGCTCTGCCCAAAGTGTATATTTGTGAACAAAATAAATGTGGACGTTGTTTTAAGTCACTATGTTTTGGGATAGTTTGGTATACAAGACTAGATAACTGAAACACTACTATAAACTCATACCATAGTTATGAGAATAAGGTAAAAGGAAAATAAAACTAGGAAAGGAATAAACCTAGCAATAAGAAGAGTTTTGGGAGAACCAAAGCTTTTTTTATTTCTGAAATACGAGGGTTTTTTTGTTTGTATGGTTTTTGGTTTTTGTTATTATTTTTGTCTATGCTTTCTGGCAAAGAAGAATATAGTTTAAGGCAATGTTTGTCAAACTTTAATGTGCATACAGATCACCTGGGGGTCTTGTTAAAAAGCAGATTCTGACTCAACAGGTCTGGAGTAGGGTCCAAGATTCTCTATTTCCAACAAATTTCCAGGTGATGTCAAAACTGCTGTTCCCAGGATCACATTTTGAAAAACAAATATGTAAGGTAGCTTCGGCAACTCTTCTGCAACACATAAAAATGAGCTTCAATAAGCCTGTTCACCATAGAGTAAATGTATAAGGCAGATGAAAATTCACTAAGTGATCTGTGTGGGGCCAAAACAATGATGATCAAATACAAAGTGTGCTAATGGATTAACTTGGTCCAAGGAAAAAATTTTAAATATCTGAGGTTGGACTTCATTTATGTCTTTTCGTTTCTTTCTTTCTTTCTTTCTTTCTTTCTTTTTTTTTTTTTTAGATAGAGACAGAGTCTTGCTATGTCGTATGTTGTCCAGGTTGGTCTCGAACTCCTGGCTTCAAGCAATCCTCCTGTCTTGGCCTCCCAAAATGCTGGGATTGGACTTCACTTCTCTTAAGCAATGCTCCAAAAATATTATTTCTTGTAAAATGTGCTTTTGATAAGATTTGCAGAGCAGATTGTGAACACAGTGCCAGACATTTTCTGTTGCCAATTAGGGAAAGATCCATATGTTTCAACCATCAAAAAGATAGGGTAGTGCTATGGTTTGAATATTTGTCCCCTCCAAAACCCATGTTGAAATTTAATCTTCAATGTGGCAGTATTGAGAGGTGGGGGCATTTAAGTGGTGATTTGGTCAGAGGGCACAGAGCTGATTCATGGATTAATTCATTAATGGGTTAATGGATTAATGGGTTATGGCAGTGGGGAGTGGTGGCTTTATAAGAAGAGGCAGAGAGACCTGAGCTAGCATGCTCAGCCCCCTTGCCATGTGATGTCTTGAACCACCTCAGAACTCCACAGAGTCTATACCAGCAAGAAGCCTCTCACCAGATGTGACCCCTCTACCTTGAACTTCTCAGCTTCTTTAACTGTAAGAAATAAATTCCTTTTCTTTATCAACTATCCAGTTTCAGGTATTCTGTTATAAGCAACAGAAAACTGATTAAGACAGGTAATGTTAAGTTAATCTTAGGAAATTTAAAATGCCAATCCAAGACAGGCATTTGGATGAAGGTCCACACAGCCATCACATGCGGAAGACAAACCAAGTAGGATGTATATGGACACATAAGAGGAAATGTATTCTGGGAATCAGCTCACGTGACAATGGAGGTTAAGAAGTCCTATGATCTGCTGTCTGTAAGCTGGAGAACTAGGAAAGCCAGTGGTGCGATTCAGTTGAGTCTAAAGGCCTGAGAACAAGGGGTGGAGTGGGGAGTAGGGTGGGAGTTGGGGGAGTGGTGCACTGGTGTAAGTCCTGGAATCTGAGATCCTGAGAACCAGGGACACAAATAGATGGATGCCTTAGCTCAAGAATTGAGAGCAAACTAGACCTTCCTCTGCCTTTTGGTACTATCCAAGCCCTTAATGAATTGGGTGGTGCCCACCCACATTGGTGAGGGTGGATCTTCTTTGCTCAGCCTACTGATTCAAATGCTAAGCTTTTCCAGAATCTTCCTCACAGACACAGTCAGAAATAATGTTTTGCCAGCATTTCTGGGCATCCTTAACCCGGTCAAGTTGATACATAAAATTAACTACCACATCCATGGAAACGGATCAGTAGCTCCCTCAAGAAACAGTTCTGGACTATTCTGAAGTACAGATAAATGAATAGCCAAAACCTCAAATATGGGCCACTTAGTGTTCAGGGCAACCCTACAAGATAAGTATTATTTGCTCTTTTAGGGAACTTTTTGCGCCGAGCTTGACCTTCAAGATTACACAAATATAGGTTTTGCATGAGTAGTCAGTATAATTTAGCACTTAACTGATTTCCATCCATAGAAGCAAAGGCTGAGAAATGACCAAAGAAAGCTGCAGACAAATGAATGTTTTTCTTCACACATTTCTCTCAAAGTGCTAGGGCTATAACAATTGTCAATTACAGACAGAAATTCCTAAAGTCTGCCTGTTCCTCACAGAAAATTATGAACTGAGAAATGCAGGCTTCTAATCCAAAGGAAGAAATAGGCAAAAAATGAAAAACGGTTATCTAATGAATGAGGCTGGATCCACAATTAAGGGAATGAGAGAATTCCACTTTCTAAAAACAGAATGGGCTATGGTCTGGGCCCAACCAGATGGAAATATACTAGAATGTAAAATAGACTGGATATAATACTTCCTTATGGAATTTATTCAGTAGTAATTCTAAATTTGCACCTAGCTTATAGATAATTCAAAAACTGATGAGGATAGAGGGAAACCAGTTGGGTAAGGGGAAAGTGGCTGAAGAGAAGTTGACCGTGACCAACTTTTTATACAGACAGAAGTAACATCTTAACATTCAAAACATTCAAAAGGTTTTATCTGTCATCATTTTAGACTCATTAGTGCTTCAGAAAACTTTGAAAATTCTTTAGCATAATGAAATGGTGGCGTTTATTATCCAAAATGAGAATGTTCTCATGTTTCAGTAATTAATGAAATACATGGTTTGTAAATTTAACCTGAGGATCAAAGCCGTCTCTCAAGGAATGGGCAGCTTCACCAATTAGTGAGAGCCTGTCTGGAGTTTCGCGTGGGAATCATGTTCCTTGGAGATTTCTACCACCACTAACTTAGATTTCAGCTTTCAAGTCTTTTAGGTCAGTTTCCACTCATGTAACCATTGTCCCCTTTCCAAAATTTACTATCATCTTTTAATTTACTATCATCTTTTTTTCCCATTCTATCTTATAGAGCTATACCTTTAAACAAATAATCTTTTGTGTTTCACCTTAGCAGGATTTTGTGAGGAGTAGACATAAATGTGGGTGTTCAATCTATCCCATTTAATCAGAAGGTCAGTATATCTATCAACTGTTTATGTTAATGGCTATATTTTTATTTCCTAATTTTTACTGTGTGATTGTGTGAGTGTGTGTGTGTTAATTGCAGTTGTCTTTATATCTGTTAATAGCTTTTATCCCTGGGATATGTTATTGCATGATTATTCACATTCCACTTCATATACTTTCTCCTGTTTTAACATTTTGTTTTGTGTTATTCAATAAACACATATTATTTTTACATTCTAAAAAGAAGTTTTCATCTTGGAAAACACTAATGCATCAATGACATTTATTTCTTGTGGTTATTCAGGGAAGACAAAAACAGTTAAGGAAGAAGAAAGAAAATAAGTAAGATAAATGAAATGAAATGTTCACAAATATCAGTACTGGAATTTAGAGTGTCCTGAAATAAAAAGAGAATAGTTTCTTTTGCTAGTATTTTACTCATGTTACTACACTAGATTCTGAAGAAAAATAGTGTACATTAATTCATTAACAATTCATTGACACTTGACTAAGTGCCAGGCATCAAGGTAGGTCCTAAGATTACAAAGCCATAGGAAACCCAGTCTAGTGGAGGAGAGAGACACATAGATCAATGATTGCATTACAGATTTATGAGTGCCATGGTGAAAACACAAACAAAGCTTTGTCTGACACAGAGACACAAAATATTAGTTCTCCTGGGGCAGGAGTGGGTAGGGGTGGGTTAAGATCTCCAGAAATGTGACATTTGAAGTGAATCTTTTACCAACTTCCCTTTGTGTTCCAGTGCTTTCTGCTAATGTACTGAAAAGAACAAAGCAGGTTTTTATTTTTCCTTTTCCTGAGTTTCTTTTTTTGAAAAATGGAAATATATTAATTTTTCAAGCATACTTCCAGACAGAGTAATGAGAGTTAGTTTCGGAAAGATTTGTTTCTCTTGGCTTGGATTTCCCAACAATATTTTAAAAATGAAGTTAATTCTTCTAAGGTTTACCATAGCTAAAATTTACTGGTGAATGTAACTTTTTGGTAATATATTTGCATATTACACAAAAAAGAATGTGTAACTATTATACAGTACAAATCTTCCTGGCATTCCTGTATGCCATATCCTGGTTCCTACCACCCACCTCCATCCTCAGGTAAGTACTCTCCTTAGTTTCACATGCATCTTTTTTTTTTTCTGAATTTTGAGCAAACAAATCAGTGTTGATTCTTACCTCTTCCTTTTTTATACAAGAGTTATTTCTGGCAAATGCTAAGTTTGGCCCAACAATCTATCACCTAGAATTTAAGTTAACAGCAGACTTTTAGTTAAACATTAAAGACTGAACACCCACATTGATTTCTGATCCTCCTCCAATAAACCCACGAAAATTCTATTAAAAAATGAAAACAGCGTAACTTCACAAGATAGAGAGAACAGGAGAAATGAAACCAGTCAGCATGAGATACCATGAGAGATTTTATTATTTGTTCATAATCATTTCCTCCCTGCCTATACTTGTTCTGCTTTCCTATAGGTAGAATTACTTCTCCACCCCATGTACTTTGGGCATGGCCATTTGACTTGCTTTGGCCAATGGAGTGTGAGCAAATAATACATAAGATATGCCTGCACAGAAGGATTAATGCACTTCTGTGGTTCAGTTCTTTTCATTGTGCCTCTGTCCTTTACCAGGAGAATAAAATTCCCCAGACGGTGTCTGCTCTCAAGCTAGAGAGCCAGAATGCAAAGTCACGTGGAGCCAAGCCCAGTGGAGCCTAGAGGAGCCACAGCTCTCATGTAACTTAAACAAAAGATCAGTGCTGTCGTAAGCCATGGAGATTTGGGCGGCATTTGTGGCTATAGAAATAGCTCACCAATATAAATTGTGGAGTGGTAACTGGAGAAAGTAAATGTCTCACAGAAAGATTTTATAGATATTAATATCTAGAGGTCCACCAACATTAAATATAACTCAACAAAAAATCACCCCACACCCCACGATGAAAGTCAACTGTCATCAAGTTCCACCTCTGCTCACAAAGCTTTGAATTTTATTTTCTGTGCTTTAGTCTTAAATATGAACATACAACTGAGAAAAGCCTGCAACATGACAGACAGAAAACAAAACACACACAAATAAAGGAAGCTGAAGGAGATGGAGACAAATCAGGAGGAATACAAAGTTTAAAGAAATTAAATTAATATTCACAGAACCATAAGTTATGAACGGTACTTTATACATGAAACAAAACTAGGATAACATGTTAAAAAAAGAAACAGAAAAATGTTCCTTAGCCCAAAGGAAAATATTCAGTGAAAATTTTAGAAGATAAAGTCAAGGTGATCTCCCAGCCATACTGCTCTATTGAACAAACTCATTACCATTGGAAAACCACTGCCATTATCTGGTGTCCCATGAAATTGTACAACTAAATAATCCATAGGGTAAGAAAATCCAAAATCAAAATGGATGGAAAATGTGAGAGAAAGGATAAGAAAAATCTGTCTGGGCACAGTGGCTGGGCACAGTGACTTACACCTGTAATCCCAGCACTTTGGGAAGCCAAGAAAGGAGGATCACTTGAGCCCAAAAGTTCGAGACCAGCCTGGGCAACATGGTGAGACCACATCTCTACAAAAAAAAAAGAAAGAAAGAATGGGCGTGGTGGTGCATACCTGTAGTCTCATCTATTTGGGAGGCTGAGATGGGAGGATTGCTTGAGCCTGGAGGGTTGAAGCTGCAGGGAGTCATGATTACATGATTACACCAGCCCGGGTGACAGAGTGTGACCCAGTTTACAAAAAAAGAAAAAAAGAAAGAAAAAAAAAAAAAAAAAAAAATCTGTCTCGGCCGGGCGCGGTGGCTCAAGCCTGTAATCCCAGCACTTTGGGAGGCCGAGACGGGCGGATCACGAGGTCAGGAGATCGAGACCATCCTGGCTAACACAGTGAAACCCCGTCTCTACTAAAAAATACAAAAAACTAGCCGGGCGAGGTGGCGGGCGCCTGTAGTCCCAGCTACTCAGGAGGCTGAGGCAGGAGAATGGCGTAAATCCGGGAGGCGGAGCTTGCAGTGAGCCGAGATCCGGCCACTGCACTCCAGCCTGGGCGACAGAGCGAGACTCCGCCTCAAAAAAAAAAAAAAAAAAAAAAAAAAATCTGTCTGGCAAGTCCACTATCTAATAAATAAAAGCTCTAGAAATAGGGAATGGGGAAAGCAGAGGAAAAAACTCATAAAATAATATATTAATATGTTCTAAAACAGAAGGGTCTCCAGACTAAAACTCACTGAGAGCCTAGCATAAATAGATAATAGATAGTAGATAGTAAGTAGATACATAGGTAGATAAACAGATAGATAAGACCTGAGTGACATCAGGGCATTGTGAAATTTCATACCACCAGAAATTTTTTTTTGAAAAAATGCATAAAGCTTCCTGTAGGAGGGGTGGAAGTGTGAAGATAACATATAATGGATTGGAAATCAGATTACCTTGTAATTCTTAATAGAGACATAGGATGCTACAAGTGAAAGGGACAATGCCTTAAAATGTTCAAATAATTCTATATCCAGCCAAAGTATCAACCAAATGAGTGGTTAAAATAATAACATTATCAGACAGAAAAATACATAAAAATTTACCTCTCATATATTCTTTCTCAGAAAAACACTGATGGAAATGTTCTACCAAAACAAGAGAATAAACATGCAAATAAAAAGGACAAAAGAATGAAGAAAAATGTGATTTGTTGGTTATATATCCCAATAAGTAGGGGCATGAAAAAAATTATTATGTGGTCCGGGATCCAAAAACAGCAGAGCAAGGATGGCTCTTTTCTCCTTCATGATATCTTGGGTCTCAGTTGGGATAATCCAAATGACCAGCAGTAACTCAAATGGCTGGAGGCTGAAATAGCTGGAGCCAGAGAATCTATTTCTGTAATGGGTTCTTTATCCACATATATGACACCTGGGTCACCATGGCTGAAGAGGCTGTCTACTGGAACTGTCTACTGTCTACTGGAACTGTCTGCTGTTTACTGAAACTGTCTACTGGGACTGTCTACTGGAACATTGTGGGACTGTCTACTGGACTGTCTACTGGAACTCTACTGGAACATTGGCATATGTTATACATGTGTTCTTCCAACATGGTGATCTCAGGGTAATTGGACTTCTTACATGGTAGCTTAGGTCTCTCAGAGCAAATGTTCCCAATTAACAAGACAGAGCTTCAGAGCTTTTTATTACCTAGCCTCAGAATTTACATAACATCACTTCTGTCTCCTCTATTGTTTAAAGCTGTCACAAGCCCACCTGATTAAAGAGGACAGGACACAGATACCATTATTGATGGAAAAATTGTCACAGAATTTGCAACCTAATATGGTTTGGCTCTGTGTCCCCGCCCAAATTTCATGTCAAATTGCAATCTTCAATGTTGGAGGAGGGGCCTGGTGGGACATGATTAGATCATGGGGGCAGACTTCCTCCTTGCTGCTCTCGTGATAGTGAGTTCTCACAAGATCTGGTTGCTTAAAAGTGTGTAGCACTTTCCCCTTCACTCTCTCCTTCTTCTCCGTACACATGAATCCTTCACCTTCTGCCATGTTTGTAAGTTTCCTGAGGCCTCCCCAGCCATGCTTCCTGTACAGCCTGTGGAACTGTGAGTCAATTAAACCTCTTTTCTTCATGAATTACCCAGATTCAGGTAGTTCCTTATAGCAATGCGAGAACAGATTGATACACAACTATGTTTTAAAACCACTGCATATGGGATCAGTGATTCAGGGGATCTGACAAAAAAGTGTAAGAGAAAGAAATCCTAGGGAGATAGTCATGTCTATGCTAAACTTTAGAAGAATTAACTTAAATTTTCTATATTGTTATGACTAAACTACAAAATCGAATTGCTCTCTTCCCAAAAGCCTTACACAATGGTACCGGAGTCCAGTTGCCTAACACGTAACACCAAAGTGTTTATTTAATTTCAAACATCTCCTTCGCTTTCCTATTGATATAATTTGAAATCCTTGTTGGGTGAATAATAGATTTTCAAGTCAGAATGGAGAAGCAAATATTTCCTAAACTAACTCTCATTATTCTGTGTGGAAGTATGCTTTAACAATTCATATAAAAACCATGGAAACTAGTGGATTTTCCCTACGCTCTCATTCCAGGTTGCCGAGAGGGCAGGATAGGTGGAGACCAGAATGTAAACTCTGGAAAGTCTCCACAGTCAACTAAAAGTTTGGGTAAAGAAAGGAGAAATATAAGAGCATTTCAGAGGGCAGACTTCCTCTGAGAACAGGAAGCGGAAGGGTTCACAAGTTCAATGCAGAAGGATGTTCAGAACAGGCTCCACTGGAAACATTATCACCTTCATCAGGGATGTATTCTTCATAATGAAAAGCAGCTGTCTGCCCTTGCAGGGGTCGGGGAAGTTTCTGCCCCAGTGGAAGCCAGAATGTACCATGATACACAGAGACGGTCAAAACTACTTTTTGCCTTTAAACTACAAGGACACCTTTTTTTTTCCTGTGAGTTTCCAGTGGGATAAGGAAGTCTGCTCACCCAAGGCTAGCTGTTGATTTCTTCACGCTAAGGCCTCACTGATGCCAGTACCCATTGTTCTGTTGTGTCACTTCTCTTAAGTAAAAGCGAAGCTGTCTGTAATTAGAAAGGCGATGATGTCATGGAGGAAAGGGCCAAGCAGCAGACTTTGCACAAAGCCCCAGGCTGCAGCTGCAACCTACACTGTAATTTTAAATTTAAGTCCAAATTACAAGCTAGCATAACCCAGCAACAAAGGGGCTTTCTCCTACTAGGGACACACAGTAGCCAGCAGGCAAGCCTCAGGTTGTTAAAATTCTACCTTCCCTCAGGGAGAGAAATTTTATTTAAATCTGGGAGAGTGGATGTTTTCAAGCAGTTGCATAAACTTGCCAGGCAAAGCCAGGGAAGGCTTTTGCGTGGCTTGGTGAGCGAATGGAAAGCAGCTCATTCTGAACAAAAATTGGTAAAAGTACACTGACTTCTGGCATCTAGTTTGGCTTCCTACCTAGCGTCATTGAGAGTTAAAACTCAAAGGGCCTGGGAGCAGTGGCTCACACCTGTAATCCCAGCACTTTGTGAGGCGAGACAGGCAGATCACCTGACGTCAGGAGTTTGAGACCAGCCTGGCCAACGTGGCAAAACCCTGTCTCTACTAAAAATACAAAACATTAGCCAGGCATGGTGGCTTACACCTGTAACCCCAGCTACTCGGGCTACTCCGGCTGAGGCAGGAGAATCACTTGAACCTGGGAGGCAGGGGTTGCATTGAGCCGAGATTGCACCACTGCACTCGAGCCTGGGTGACAGAGCGAGACTCTGTCTCAAAAAAATAAAATAAAATAAAATAAATCCCAAAGGAAATCCTAAGATTTAATAGACATGCCCTTTTACTTTCTGACATATGTGCTGTTTGGGGATGGAGAATTTTAAAACTATAGCCTATGTGCCCTTAATCCCCAGCCCTCTGGCCATTCCACCTCTTCAGTGGAGAATCACTCCCAGAGACACACCTCCCAAGCTCCTCATCTGCCAGCCTGTGCCCACCATCCCCAAACTCCCTCCTCTCACCCTATTTCTAAACTTCTCAGGAAAATGGCCCACCATTAACCCAGGTGTCCCTCTAGAGACCTTGAAGTAATGTTACTTTCCTCTTCCCCTTTTCAATGGATTCACCAAATTCTTCCAGAATTATTGCTTGAATGAGCCCCCTTCTCTCCACATTCTTCCTTAGGTCGTATCTTCCGTTCCTTGCATTACTATAATGGCCACATTTCTGGTCAACCAGTCCCCAGGCTGCTTGAGACTCTGGGTTCTTTTCCACATGACACTGATTTCATGATTTGTCATCTAAATCATATACTCAAAAAGTCTAAATTGAGGCTAATGTGTAAAGCAGGCCACATGATAATTGGCACAGAGCCCACCCTCAATAAATGTTACTATATGGATTATGGATATTTTTCTCCTTGACGCTCACAACCCAATGAGAGAGACAGTACAATAGCCCATGGTATTGTTTTTCCCATTTAATGGATTTTTAAACAAATTCATAAATATACGCTGAGCATCTTCAATGTGTCAGGTCCAGTGGTAGGGGTGGCATATAGAGAAGAAGCGACAGATACAAGGCCTGCACGGCCTTGTCTAGTGGATAAAGCAGACATTTGCACGTAGTTAAGCAATTGAGAGCAGCGTGTGATAGGAGAAAGACAGGGCGCTGCAGACTAGTGGGACACACAGGACATTTGCCTTTCAAATCAAACTCCCTTGCATTGTTATAAGAAAAACACAATAGAGACAAAGTAGCTTAGAGGCCTGGCTGCGAAATCTGAATCCCGGTTTTGATTCCTGCCCTCAATACTTGCTAGCTCTGGGTGCCGGGAAGTCACTTAACCTACCTGTTCCACAGTTTCCTCATCTGTAACAACAACAAAAATACTGATGGTGAGGATGAAGTGAAATAATAAGTGGGAAACATCTTGCAAGAAGTAAGCATTTGATAAATGTCAGATGATATTATTGTTTATATTGTCATTATAACATTAAGAGCTCTTCTCACAGATAGAGCAAAGGCTGTAGTTAGAATACTCTCTACAAGGAATATATGTGGCTCATTAGGCCTCCAGGAACCTGGTGCATAAATCTTAAAATCTTACTACTAAATACGGCTAGGAAACACTTTCAGTTGTACATGAATAATATCAGATTTCTGTGATTCATTAATTGAATATTTATTTTCTCTCTACAATGTGCCATTCACTGTGCCAAGTCTTACTCAATGTTAATTTCCCTGTAATAACAGCACAGTTCCTAGCACATATCAGAGATAAAAAGACATGTTTAAAAATTTTAAATAGCTGATGTTTCGCTCTCTGAAACCAAACAAAATTAAACACAAATGTCATAAACTCTAGAGAAGTTTAAAAAAATACAGTTCATACTTCTCAGAGATTCCTACAATCCCACCTAAATGTTTCCAAGGCCCTAAAAGGAATTTTCCAGAACATGCTGGGTAACACATTTTTCCCAGCGTAAGTAGCCTTCTTAGATCTGGATTTTAAAATAAACTAGATCCCAATATCACTAAAACCTTTATTTTCCTGTTTTCACAATCTTTGGATTCAAAGCTTATTTTTATTTCATGACATTTGTAGTAGCTGAGATATATATCACAAACAGTATTTTAGCCTTAAGAGTACTAAAAGGAATTTTGTTAAGTAATTCGTAGATAAAACGATGAGCTAAGTTATCTTGCTAGCTAAATGATTAACACATCAAAACAGCTAGTTTCCCAGAGCTAAAAGAAACGGTTTGGATTTGTGTTGGTAGCTGTTTGCAATTCAAATTAGTTTGTCAAGTGGTTTCAGATTCTTCAATCAGGGTCCTGAAGTTAACCTGGGGACACTGAGTGAAGGCTGTAATTGCAAAGATGTTTTCACATGGGTGAATTGGAAGCACTATCGATGAAAAGCAAACGACGGAATAGGGCCCTGGATTGCTGTGGCTGAATGGAAGGGAAAATGAAACAGTGAGTCGGTTGTCATTTTCTCGCAAGCAAGGCAAAGTCACTGAAGGGATCAGAGAAAGGTTTAAATGTGGAACGATCAGTCTTAGATGTGATCTGGACTTCAATTGAGTGGAATTTCTTGAATCCTTGATGTGGATGAGGAATGCGGAGGGGCCCAAGCGAAAGCAGATTTACTGGAAAGGAGAACTGGAAATTTCAAGGGGTTTGTTTTTGTCATTGTCAACCCTTTTAGCAAATAACATTGATGATTAGGGTGGGTGTTATTCTTGTTGTTGTTTAAGGAAGTACGAGAATTTGTAAAATGCAGAGAAGCAAAAGTTAGAAAACTAAAATTGCTTGCCACCAGAGATCAACTACAGCATTTAGGCCTTTTTCTTCCTTACCTTCTTTCCTTTCTTCCTTCCCTCCCTCCTTCCTCCCCTCTTTCCTTCCTTCTTTCGCATCCATTTATCCATCATCTACCTAGCTCTTTTTATATAGCTATTTCTTTATTATTATATAGTTATATATCTTTGTCATTTGTTATATGAAGTTTGCATTGTCACTGCTTTTAAAATGTTTTGACCTGTAATCTTTAACTTGCATCCTTTAACCCAGGGGGTTTTCTGGCTTTGTTAGGCAGGGTGGCTCATGGGAATTCATGGCCTCTTATTCTGTTAAAAAATTCCTTGCAATCAAGAATATGATGTTTTTTCTTGGTTTAAAACAAACAGAAAATCACACAGAAGTAGAGTTTGCACTAAATATATATTTTTAAATTTCTGCCTGCAAAATTACGTTCCACTGCCTCCTCTTTGCTCAGTTTCCCCCTTATATCTCTCCAGATGTAGCCTCTGGAGCTTCCTTGAGTCTCTGAGAGATTATTTCATAGGACAGGATCAGAAATGACTTGCCAAGATCCCTGCAGAAGTATCTAGAAGGATGGATAATTTATAATTAGAACAATAAGTAATGGTGGTTAACATCTTGCAAGGTGTTATATATTTAATTTTTTTTTTTTTTTAACAAAGTCTCTTTTTACATTCATGAACTCAACCAGGAGTGGTAGAAAGATAGTTTGGATCATGAGTCAAGGTGCCTTCAGTTCTAGTCCTAGTTTTTTCTCAACTATTACCTTCTATAAGCACTTAAATTCTCTGTGCCTCCATTTTCCTATACATAGAAGGAAGTGGGAGGGTTTGATGGTTAGCAGACCAGATGCTTGCTGAGATCATTTCCAGGTCAGCAACTGCATTGTATTATGAAAGTTTTGGTGGCCCCATATTGGATGGGCATTGAGGCATTATTTCCATTAACTACCAGTAAACAGTAGATTTGCCATGGGTGCACACTTAGATGAAACCTGAGGATATACTAATTTGGTGAGGTTGGGGGTGGGGGGCAGGGGAATCCAAGGTCTGATTTCCCCCAAGCAAAGTCTGCTAATGTTTTTCCTCTATGCTGCTTCTAGTTTTTTGGATAAGCTAAGTGAGTATGGGTGTGTGCATATAGATATGCAGGATAATTTATCACACACATACTTCATGGGGGAACTGGCACCAGTTGGTACTTCCTGACCAGCTCCAGTCAGTGCTTTCAGAGAAGAAAATAACTTGTGCAGATGCCTTTACGTGTATTATTCCACTTAATTCTCACAGCACCCCATCAGGGTAGATCCCCCGTTTTGTAGATGTACAAACTAGGGTTCAGAGTGATTTAGTAACTTGTTCAAAATGTGAACACGAATCTATAGGACTCTAGGGCCAAAGTACATTTCAAAGGACTCCGCTTTGACTCACTCTACTGAGGCAGAGGGAAAATAAGAAAACAAGGGCAAGAGGAGCAGGTGAAGAAGTGGATTAAAGGAGTTTCCTCTGCATGGTGCTGTCGCAGAACTACTCTTACAGATAGTGCAGCACAGGTGTGGGTCAACAAGTTCCTTTCCTATGCTCCTTTGCCATGTTCTTTTGCCTTTCTTTTGGGATTATCAGGTTTCCCAGGGCTCCCAGGCTTTCCTATCACTCCCACAAGCACCCCATCCTGATGAGCCATTACCAATATTTCATGTTCTAGAATCATCTTGTCTTCTGTCTCCTGCAATAGAAACTTCCTTTTCTCTATACGATTGTTTCAGCTAAGTGGAAAGCAATCTGATTGAGTGGATCTATATTAGAATGTGAATGCCTAAAATGTTCTCATTATTAAGAAGGATGTTGATATATGAAAATCTGACAAACGCCATTATAAACAGAAATTGAGTGAAGAAAACAAAAATTCGGGCTTTTGGGAGAAGGTGAGATATTTGGGGACTGAGAAATGTCAGGAGCCAGTCAGTAGGAAGTGGAGTGGATGTTCCAGCTACAATTCCATGGCATTAGGGGGATCTGAAAAGGAAGCTCAAAGGTCCCTAATAAGAAAGGAGCTCCTGTGTAGGAGAGCATCTGCGTATTAAAAATAAGGCTGATCCCAAGCTGAAACAAAAAACAAGCAAATTGTGATATTGTGGTATCTATTTGGTCTTTGACCCTGTTTCCTGGCATACAAATCCTAAATTACTTAGAAATTCTAAAACGTTGTCTTTTTGTACCCTAATGAGTTGACTGATAGCAGGCAGCCCCTAGGCAGCTTCAGGATGGGGGTTTGTCACCCAGAAAGACTAACTTTTAGCACCACTCCCAATCTCCAGGGAAGGGAGAGGAGATGTTGAGTGTATCACCAATGGCCAATGGTTTGATCAATCATGCCTAAGTAATAAAGCTTCTAGAAAAAACCAAAAAAGACAGGATTCAGAGAGCTTCCAGATAGCTGACCATGTAGAGGTTCCTGGAGGGTGGTGCCCAGGGAGGATATCAAAGCTCTGCACCCCTTCCCTCATACCATGCCCTAGACATCTCTTCATCTGTATCCTTTGTAATGTCTTTTATAATACATGAGTAAACGTAAGTGTTTTTCTGAGTTCTGTGAGCAACTCCAGCAAATTAATTGAACCCAAGAAAGGGGGATTGTGGGCAACCTGATTATAGTCAGTCGGTCAGAAGCACAGGAAAAATAACCTGCAGCTTTTAATTGGTATCGTAAGTGGGGGTGGGGGCAGTCTTGGGGACTGAGTCCTCAACCTGTGGGATCTGACACGCTCTGGGTAGAGAGTGTCAGAACTGAATTAGAGGACATGCAGCTGGTATCTGCTCCTTGATGTGTACAGGAACGCCTCCCCACCCCCACCCCCCCCCCGCACCCACTCCCCCACACATATTTGATCACAGAAGTTTTCTGCATTGTTGTTGAGTGAGGAAAAGTAAAAGTGCTTGGAGTGTGTGTGTGTGTGTGTGTGTGTGTGTGTGTGTGTGTGTGTGTGTTTTCGTTTTCCCCACGTTCAGACAAACGAAAGGTGGAGCAGTGGTGAGAGAGAGCAGGCAGTCCACTGAATTTGGGCCCACAAAGGCCCCCTGCAAGAGCTGCTGGTGTTTGCTCCCAAATTGCAGAGTACATGAAGACAATGTGTTTCCTGCTTTCCAGGGCATAGGTTAGTACTCATGGCCCTGGGCCTGGGCATTCAGCCACATCTGTTGGCCCTGCCGCGTACTCAGGGGTGGGAGGGTAAAGCAACTTCTGGGAATGGCTTCCTGTTCCCTACTCCAGGAGCTAAGTCCAAGAAAAGAAAAAGAAACTAATTTCACCTTTTCCTCTAAACGTCATTGTTATTGACACAGCCAGTCTGCAGTGATCAATTAAGCAAATCTGAAGACTCAAATGCTTTTATGCTTCTTATTTAAAAGTTGCTTAGAATTTATTCCTTAATTCCAGATAAGTTACCAAAAGAGAACATTTAAGCAACTTATCCAAGATCACTGGACAACGGTGTGGGTCCAACCCCTACATACGTAGCACATACAACTGGCCTGATTGGAGGGACCGTCCAAGAATCATCCTCCTCCATATTCTCACACAACTCTCTGCCCCTTTCCAAGTGCCTACACTTTCCAGAATTGAGAGTCATTCCTCAGTGTCTTGAGAGTCCCCTTATTCAAGTCCAAATCCTAGGGCAGGAATTGCACTTGATCTTTTATCAACAGTTTACCTAGTGGAACATTCTGCCTCATACCTCTTTCTGATACAAATGTCTGGAAGCCGGGCCTTCCGGGGATAAGGCAGGAATGGGATGCTTCACCCTATTGTGGGAGAAAAGAAGACTGGAGGTAGGAATTTTCCAAAAACAAACCTTGTTAGGGGCCTGTGCTGCTTCCAGCTGGATAGCTATCCCACGTTGCAGCTTTATTAATTAATCTTCCTCTTGGGAGTGTGTTTTAAGTACCAAGCAATAAAATAGTCTGGGAATTGACATGTTTAACTAAATTGAGGTTTATTTCAACTTATTTACTATCTTCACTGATTCTTTTACCTCTCTCTGGTCCCCAAACATAAGCAGCCCCAAAGACTGGCCCTGGCTCCTTTTTTCTATACACTATTAATTTGGATCACTCTCACTCTTTCAGGTTTAAGAATCACAATTGGGAGGCCGTACCTCCAAAGTTTGTCTCTAATCCAGGGGCCAACAAACTCTCTCTGTAAAAGACCAGAGAGTAAATTTGTCAGGCTTTGCAGGCCATGCAGTCTATTGCAACCACTCAACTCTCCTATTGCAGCATGAAATCAGCCAAAGACCATACGTCAATGAATGGACATGGCTGTGTTCCAATAAACTTTATGAACACTGAAATTCCAATTTCATGTAATTTTCACTTGTCACAATATATTATTCTTTGGATTTTTTTCCCCAACCACTTGACAATGTGAAAACTATTCTCTAGCTCATGGACCTTAGTAAAGCAGGCAGTCAACCTCTGTTCTGACCGATACCGTTCTCCAAGTTCCAGGCATCCTGCTGTCAAAAACACCCTCAGACTTGAAGTTTCTAATATGAAAATTGCTCTGTCTTTTATCCACCCCACGAAACAGCTGTTCTTCTTGACTTCTTTGTCTTAGGAGACCAGAATTCTCCCAGAGTCCCAGCTGGAACTCCAAGGGTTTCCTTGGTTTCCATTTGTCATCCCTTGTGCAAAACCAGTACCCCAATGCAATGCATCCAGCATCTGTCTCTCTCTCTCCTGTCCTCAAAGTTCTGCATATATCCAAATTAATTTTCCTAAAGCAAGATTTGTATTAAAGAACACCCTTCAAGGCCTCTACTGTTTCCTGCACACAGTAGCCCAGCCTGCAGCACCCTGCATTTATATATATGCAGTTTTGCCTCTGAGGGAGTTTTCTAGTTTCATTCTCCACTATTTTCTGACACACATTTTCTGTGCAAACCAAAATGACTTGCCTTCAACAGGTGAAATTAACATGCTGGGAGCAGGCAGGGAGTTCCTACCTCTATGCCTTTGTTCTTGATCTTTTCCTCCATTAAATCCTTTTCCTGCACCCCTGGATCTATCAAAAAGTTCATGACCAACCATACTGAGATACCACTTTACTTATATATACTAGGGTGACTATCATAAAAAGACTGACAACAACAAGTGTTGACAAGAATGTGGAAAATTGGAACCCTCCTATGCTGTTAGTTGAAATGTAAAATAATACAACTGCTTTGGAAAAACAATCTGGCAGTTCCTCAAAATGTTAAACATAGAGTTACCATGTGACTCAACAATTCCACTCCTAGATACACACTAGCAAAATGAAAACATATGTCCACACAAAAACCTGTACACAAATATTAATAGCATTATTCACAATAGCCAAAAAGTAAAAACATCCCAAATGTCTGACAACTGATGAATGGATAAACAAAACGTGGTCTATTTATACAATGAGATAATATTAGGGCAAAAAACAGAGCTGGGCACGGTGGCTCACACCTGTAATCCCAGCACTTTGGGAGGCCGAGCTGGGTTGATCACGAGGTCAGGAGATCAACACCATCCTGGCTAACACGGTGAAACCCCATCTCTACTAAAAATACAAAAAATTAGCTGTGCGTGGTGGCATGCACCTGTAATCCTAGCTACTCAGGAGGCTGAGGCAGGAGAATTGCTTGAACCCGGGAGGCGGAGGTTGCAGTGAGCCAAATTCATGCTGCTGCACTCTAGCCTGGGCAACAGAGCGAGACTCCATCTCAAAGAAAAAATAAAGAAAAATGGAATGAAGGTTTGATACATCCTATAATATGGATGGACCTTGAAAACATGCTAAGGAAAAGATGTCAGACACAAATCCCCACATGTCATATGATCCTATTACTATGAAATGCCCAGAACAGGAAAATCTATAGAACTTGAAAGTAGATTTGTGATGGGCTGGGGTGGGAGTGAAGGGTCAAGAGAAAATAGGAGTGACTGCTAATGAGTAGAAGGTTTCTTTTAAGGTTGATGAACTATTTGAAAATTGATAGTGGTGATGGTTGCACAACCCTCTGAATACACTAAAAATTATTGAATTGCAACTTTAAGTGAATTGTATGGCATATGTATTAAAGCTCAATATATATTTTTAAAAGGCTTGTGGCCAAATCATTGTAATTTGACCTTTAAAAATATTATCTTTATTTTATAACTACATTATCTGTTTTACTCACTTGACATTATATTTTACTCTGTAATATTTTTCTGCCTATATTTTAATTTTCCAACTACATTGTAAACTCATACTTTTGTTGTTGTTGTTGTTTTGAGATGGAGTCTCGCTCTGTCACCCATGCTGGAGTGCAGTGGCGCGATCTGGGCTCACTGCAAGCTCCGCCTCCCGGGTTCATGCCATTCTCCTGCCTCAGCCTTCCGAGTAGCTGGGACTACAGGCACCCGCCACCACGCCCAGCTAATTTTTTTTTTTTTTTGTATTTTTAGTAGAGACGGGGTTTCACCGTGTTTGCCAGGATGGTCTCAATCTCCTGACCTCATGATCCGCCCGCCTTGGCCTCCCAAAGTGCTGGGATTACAGGCGTGAGCCACCGTGCCCGGCCAACTCACACTTTCATATATGTGTGTGTGTGTATAAATATGCTTGTGTTTGTTGATTTAATTCAGGAGACAATTCTGAGTAGTCAAAATAAAGTACAATAATTTAAATTACTAGAGCTGAAGACTATAGGATGTCAACTGTGAATATATCAAGCAACTCACAAGCTACCATACTGATGTGACATGATGAAGTGGGAAGGAAAGCCATCTGGAGTTTCACTGGTGAATTGATACATCTTGCACTTACCATTGTGTATCCCCCGGACTTTGATCAAATGGACATGGGCCTTCTGATCCGCAGAGTGCCTGGAAATTAAGGTATTTAGTTATGCTTATTTTGCAGCTTCCCCATGTATAAACCCAAAATATAATGGAGTCATGTATATTTTTTAAATTTATTTTTTAAATTTTAAATTTAAATTTACTTGAACAACTATTGATGAAGAACCTACTGTGTGCATGGCATTGGACTCAAAGATGATCTGAGTAAATTCAATAAGCAATAAATGACCATGCTAGTGTGGCTGTCAGCTTGCTGCATACTAAGCATGTGGTACTCTACATTCCATTTGCTAAGAGTTTTTCTAAATGCTTATATTTGGCACATGGGTTCTTGAAAAATATCAAAAAATACACTTCAAACTGTATATCATCGGTCTATATTCAACCCATATTGATTAGGTCAGCAAGAAATTAAGTATATGGAAACCAATACAATCCTGTTTGTGTTTAGCATTTTCTCTGGAGAGCATCCATGATCCATCCATGAATTATATCCAAGTAAATGTTGTCAACACAAGGGTTAAAGTACATTAATAGTAATCTAGGGCCCCAAAAGACTTTCTACCCAGGAATACTATTCAGAGTAAAGTGGCAGCAATATATTAAATTACTCTAAGGCTTGACTTTGGGGGAGCGCAGTCAAACACCATTTGTCGCCCAAGTGTCTCTATTTGAATTACCTAATTCTCAGCAGGTGAAAATAAAAAGTCAAAACTATAGGCAAAGCAGGACCCTTGAAAGGCCAGTTTTCCACAGATTGCTTTATACCCTCATTTTCAAGGTTACTCAGCCCACAGTTAAAAGGCTCACCAAAGCTCACCAAAAGCCACAGTGTCCACCTACAAACATGGGACCATGGTTGTAGTTAGTAAAAACATCATTGATTTGCTTGGAGTGTCCTCTCTTTGTATCTCCTCTGGGAACTCATAATAGTTGTGACCAAGGATTCAGAAATTGGAATCCTAGCCAATTGCACTGGCTTTGACTTAGAGACTCAGTTTCCTCTTTTTGCCATAACAAATTACCACATACTTAGTGGCTTACAACAGAATACATTTGTTATCTTACGGTTCTGGAGGTCAAACCTGAAATGGCTTTCACTAGGCTAAAATAAAAGTGTCAGCAGGTCTGGTTCCTTCTGGAGGCTCTAGGAGATAATCCATTTCCTTGCCCTTTTCAGTTTCTAAAGGCTGCTGGCATTCCTTGGTTTGTGGCCCCTTCCTCCATCTGCAAAGCATAACATCTTTCAATCCCCACTTTTTATAAGGATCCTTGTGGTACATCAGGCCCACCGCCAAGGTAATCCAGGATAATGTTCCCATCTCAAGAACCTTAACCACATCTGTGAAGTCCAATTTCTCAGGTAAAGCAACATATTCACAGGTTTCAGAGATTAAGATATGGTCATTTTGGGGGGCCTTTATTCTACCACAGAGACACAACAAAGAGGAAGACTCCTTGACTAGTGATCATCACCATCATCATCATCATCATCATCATCATCATCATCATCATCATGGAATCAAAGGAGATCATTTTGGAGCTTTAGGATTTGACTGCCCTGGCCATGTGCAGTGGCTCACACCTGTAATCCCAGTACTTTTGGAGGCCAAGGTGGGTGGATCACCTGAGGTCAGGAGTTTGAGACTAACCTGACCAACATGGAGAAACCCTGTCTCTACTAAAAAAAATTAGAACATTGGCTGGGCTTGGTGGTGCATGCCTGTAATCCCAGCTATTCGGGAGGAAAATTACAGTCAAACGGGGTTGTCCTCTGGTGGGCAGGAGTGGAGGTCAAAAGGTGCTCAGTGGGGGAGCTTTTTGAGTCAAGATGAGCCAGGAAAAGGACTTTCACAAGGTAATGTCATCACTCAAGTCAGGGACCGGCCATTTTCACTTCTTTTGTGGTGGAATGTCATCAGTTAAGGCAGGGCAGGGCATTTGCACTTCTTTTGTGATTCTTCAGTTACTTCAGGCCATCTGGGCGGGCGGACGTGCAAGTCACAGGGGATGCAATGGCTTGGCTTGGGCTCAGAGGCCTGACACTGTTCTCATGATAGTGAGTTCTCAGGAGATCTGATGGTTTTATAAATGGCAGTTTCCCCTAAACTTTTCTCTCTCTTCTGCTGCCTTGTGAAGAGGTACTTGCTTCTCCTTCACCTTCCATCATGATTGTAAGTTTCCTGAGGCCTCCTCAGTCATGTGTAACTGTGAGTCAATTAAACCTCTTTCCTTTATAAATTAGTCAGTCTCAGCTACTTCTTTATAGCAGTGTGAGAATGGAGTAATAAACCATCCATGACAATATTCTTTGATTTTTACCTGGTTCACTAATTTTAACTTAGTTATAATTTTAAATAATTATAAGTAAAGATACTTCCTGATTTCCAGGGGATAAACTGGGGCACAGAATGGTTATTCGGTCCAGAAAGAGGAAGAAAAATAACCCAGGGGGATGCCAGTCTGAGGCAGCCACTTCCAGAGACTGTAGGCCAGCTCTGAGAAATGTCCAGATTAGATAGACTATATCTGGAAAGATAATCTTGTCCCATGACTGCAACAGACCACTTGAATTTACATGCCAGGTTTATTCAGAATTTATGCCTAGAAATCCCCAGAATACACTAGAAAATCCCAAACTGTCCTGAGACTGAGCACCTAAAGTTGCTGGGTCAAGAAAATATTTTTTTAAATGAAAGAGACTTGAGCATATCTCTGTATTAAGGGGTAGAGGCAGAAGAGGGAAAGCAATTAAAGATAGAGGAGAAACAATAGTCACAAACTAGAAACAGCTCGACCATCATGAAAATGCTTAAACAAAAACTGGTGCATCCATACAATGCAATACAACTCAGTAATGAAAAGGCACAATCAACTGCCACTACCCACAAAATGGATGACTTGTAAAATCATTATGCTGAGTAAAAAAGCCAGACATAAAAGAGTACGTACTACATAAGTACACTTACATGAAATTCTAGAAAATGTGAACTAACTTATAGTGACAGAAAGGAGATCAGTGGTTGCCTAAGGTTAGAAGCAGAGAGAAAGGAATGAACAGCAAAGAGGCACAAGGAAACTTTTGGAGGTGATGGAAATATTGTATCTTGATCATGGCAGTGGTTTCACGGATGTCAAAACTCAGCAAATTGTATACTATAAATGGATACCATTTACTGTACATAAATTATACTACAATAAAACTGATTTACAAAAAGAGGGAAGCTTCTTGGGGGCCCAAGGACTGGATGAGGAACCCCTTTTCCACTGGGAAAGAAGGAAAGTACAATCACCTGATGGGTTCTTCTGGCCTACTGCACAGATAAAACCAATTCACTGAGAGAGTGGTATTGCAGTAGAGAAAGACTTTAATAATCACAGGGCCAGCTAAGTGGAAGAACAAGAGTTTAGTACTCAAATCAGCTTCCCCAAAAGCTTGGAGGGTAGGGTTTTTCAAGGATAGTTTGGCAGGCAGGGGGCTAAGGATTGGGAATGCAGATTGGTTAGGAAAGAGATTGTAGGGGTGTGGAAAACAATCCTTATCTGCTGACTCAGCCTCTGGGTGGGGGCCACAGGACTGATTGAGTCATGAGTCATGGGTTGGGGTAGAGTCAGTTGGTTGTCAGAATACAAAAATCTGAAAACCATCTCAAAAGACCAATCTTAGATTCTACAACAGTGATGTTATCTACAGGAGCAATTGGGGAAGTCACAAATCTTGTAATTTCTGCCACATGACTCCTGAGTAGTAAGGGATTACAGAAAAGCAAGCTAGGAGGCTGGGCATGGTGGCTTGCATCTGTAATTCCAACACTTTGGGAGGCTGAGGTGTGAGAATCTCTTGAGCTCAGCAGTTCAAGGCCAGCCTGAGCAATATAGTGAGACCCTGTCTCTTTAAAAAATAAAAATAAAATAGCAAGTTAGGGAACAATGGCTGGTTATCGTTTATATCTATATCTCAGCAGAATTCAGGCCTCTCCCATAATCCTAATCTTGTGGCCCTGTATTAGTTTTACAAAAGTAGTTTTAGTCCCTGAACAAGGAGGGGGTCTGGGAGGGACTATTATCATCCTTGCTTCAAAGTTAAACTGTAAACTAAATTCCTCCCACGGTTAGCTTGGCCTATGCCCAGGAATGAGCAAGAATAGCCAGATTGTGAGGCTAGAAGCAAGATGGAATCAGCCATGCTAGACTTCTCTCACTGTCATGATGTTTGCAAAGGCGGTTTCAGAAGGAGGCCAAAGCAGAAATGGTCACAGATCCATTCATAGATGAGAAGAGGCTTCAGAGAGAAGACAGTGGTTAGCCACGATACTCTTAATGTTTTCTTAGGATGTAATGGCCCAAGGGGTTCTTTCCTGCCCCTGCACAAAGAAAGACCATGGTATTGTAGCAAAGAGTTTAATAGACAGGCTGGCCATACCACATGGGAGATGGAGTCAGTACTCCAATCATTCTCCAAAGCTTCCAAGTTAGGGGTTCCTCAAAGGCAACTTTGGGGGAAGGGGGTGGGGGTGGCTAGGCTTGCAGCTGGTTGGTTGGAGCAGAGATGAAATCATAGCCAGTTGCAGCTGTTCTCCTGTGTGCTGAATCGCTTCTGGGTGGGACCACAGGAGCAGGGTTGGAGGGTCCAGGTGGAGCCATGGGTGTCAGACATACAAAAAGCCTGAAAAGATATCTCAAAAGGCCAATCTTAAGTTCTACAATAGTGATGTTATTTGCAGGAGTAATTGGGGAAATTGCATATCTTATAACCTCTGGAATAATGGCTGTCTATGGTTCATGTTTGCATCTTAGCAGAACTCAGGCTCCTCTCCTCCCTGCAGCCTGATGGCCTTCCATTAGCGTTACAAAAGCGATTCAGTTTTATGGGAGGCTTTTCATCATTTAAACTATAGCCTAAATGTCTCTCAAAATCAGCTTGGTCCAAAAGCCCAGGAGTAATTAAGAGAAAGGCAAAATGTGGGGTGGGTTAGCTCAGCTCACTGTTAAAACTTTTCTCACTGATATAATTTTCGCAAAGGCAATTTCAAGAAGCTCCCTGCATTACTGCCCACAGCAACGAGTCTCCTTTTAACATGCAGATTCACATCGATCATAATGAGCTCAACTTGCATCTGAAGACTGGAGACTCTCACACATCTTAACCCACAATGTGTGCTATCCAGACAGAATATTTGCAAGGTCTAAACTTCTTTTAAATCAAAATTCAGCCCACCTTCAGCTTGGTATTCCTGCCACACACAACCCCTGACAGCTTCAGCAGAGAACTGGCTGATGTGTTCTGAGTGTTATTTTCTTTGATTCCTTCTGAGTGGCATTTTCTTTCATTTCTTCCTGTGTCTCTTTAATTACTGGGAGCTCCAGAAGCAATAAGAAGCTGGGAGGAAAGATTTTGTCAGAAAGCTTCAGGCTGAGAGGAGAACCTGAAAGATAGGGATCTGCCAGCACCTCTGTGGTTATCGACTCTTTCATGTAACCACTTACCAGAGTATATCAGACGGTATTTTGCAGTAACGAAGACAGAGCCATAGCAACCAGACTACAAAGAGAAGCCCAGGCTTCTGGAAATGGCTCCAAGTCTCTGAAGAGATGTTAGCATTTCACAGCTTCCATTTCTTTTTGTGTTTGTTTCCTTTTGGTAGCCACTGGAGATAAGCCGTGTTTTCTTTACACACCCCAAAACTAGGGAAATTTTTATTTACCACAGCTGGGTACATGGGCCTAAGACTGGAATTCTTCAGTTAACAGTCATGTTAAATGGAAATTCATTTTCTCAGTCATGAAAACTATTCTCAGAACATATTTTCTGAGCTGCTGTCTAATATCTGGGGCTTTTTCACACTAATAATAATCTTTTTCTCCTTCCTGAAAAACTGGAAGTTATAATTAAGTAGAGGAAGCAAAAAAACCCTTCCCTTGACACTGTGCTAGTTTTGTGGAAGTCCTTCATCAGGAATGAGTCACTCATGTAAATTGAAAGCTGCTCTGGGTCCCCACCTTTGAGTTAGAGTCCCCGCAACTTCTCCACTATAGCTATTTGGGTTTTTACAAAAGAATAATGATGTGAGACCCCAAAAGAGGACAAAATATGTGACTATGTTTGTGAAGGTAAGCATGACACTGCATTGTCCATTGGGGGCCACCCCTCTGGTGAAATAGGTGCCTACTGTCCCTTATCACCCACCAAAACATGTATCCACCCTATGTTTAAAATTGTGTAGGCTACCAAAAGAATTGAAAGTAGGGACAGAAACAAATACTTGTACATGCGTGTGCATAGTAGCACCATTCGCCATAGCCAAGAGGTAGAAACAACCCAAATATTCATCAGTGGATGAATGGATAAACAAAATATGGTCTATCCATACAATGGAAAATTATTCAGCCATAAAAAGTAAAGCAGTACTGATAACACTATATAATTAAAGCCGACTGATAGACAGGTGTATTCAATTCATTCTGTTAATATTAAGCCTTCTGTTCTCAACTAGAGGGGGAGAGATAGGCAAACAGACTGCTCACTGCTGTGATAAGGACAGGAGCAGGGGTGGGAAAGTGGGAGTTGGGATAGCTGCTTTGCCCAAAGAGCTCATAGAAGACAAATATTGACAGCATGCCTTGTACTAGGAGGCCACACCCTGCCCCAGCTTGAATCTTAAGAAAAGTTAATGAGAAAGGCAAGGCAGAATTTGGTTTGGAGTTCAAAGGAGTGATAAAGAGCATAGTAAATATTAATGAGAGTTTAGAGATGGAAGAGCTCTCAGAAGCTGGATGCCTCGCAGGCTGAAAGCACAGACTAGGCCTGAGTTCTAACTGAGAATCAGGAGTCAGTTAGAACTGTCTAGACCTTGGTTAGGTCACTACATGACTATGAACTTGGCCATGCCATGTAACTTCCTGGGTCTTGGCTTTCTTCGCTAAGTGCTTCCCCAGACTGAGCTGGCATCACAAATGTCTGTGGAACATTTAAAACATAGACTCCCCTATGGCTGGAGAGACGGCACCTTGGAAATGAACCAGTAGTTCACAGACTTGAACCCCCTGGGACTTGCGAATACTCAGATTGCTGGTTCCCATTTCTATAGTTTCTGATTCAGTAGGTCTAAGGGGGAGACCTGAAATTTTCCATCTCTAACAAGTTCCCAGTGAAGGTCATGGCTCATCACACACTGAGAACCACCAAGGAAAAGCTAAACTAGTCATTACCAACTCTGGCTGGTCATCAGAATCACCTGGAAAATATTTAATAAATACCAGGGCCCCACTTCATATGTAGTGAACCAGGGATCCTCTACAGTCTAGACACTTCTGTCTAGCTCTAGGTCTCATGATGCTTCTGAAAGATGAGCCTGGGATTGGGCTCTTATAGTGAGTGGGATTTGGAGTAAGCTAGAGGAAGACACTGGCATTCTGTTTGGGTCAGAATGAGCAGTAGCAAGTTCCGGGGCAGGAATCAGCAAGCTATGGTGATGGTTATGGGAACCATGACCCAACTCATCTTAGGTAATATTTATTAACCACTCACTGCATTTATTTATCACCTAAAGAAGTGGGGGAGGGAGATACAATAGGAAAAGAAAAGTGACTTTTGCACAGAGATGCTTGGGAGAGGCCTGAGGAAACTTCACAAAAAGTTCCAGACAATGTCAGTGCTAGTCTGCCAATATCTATTCCTGTATTCTTTTTATTTTCCCCCAGAACTAAGTCTAAATAATAACAGAAGCATTTCAAATAAAAATCTTGGGGCATAAATTCCTAAGGAATGAAATCCAATGTACTGATGTCTTGGCAAAAAATATGTCCTTAGATGCCATTTCATGGAGGACCTGGTAGAACAATTGCTCGTAGAATATTCAGTTGGTGGAATGGAGTGGAGGAGTTGATCCGTTCCCTCTGGTTACTTCATAAACCAGACATCTTACAGCACAGATACAGACCTCTATAGCTGATCCTCCCTAGAGCTGCTTTCACCAATTATTCAGATATTTCACTTTGGGTTGCCTGCTTTAACTTAGATCATTTTCTTGAACAGATATAACAGGCAAGAAGCTCCTATTTCTTCAGGAAAAAAGCTCAGCATGTATTCACTGACAGGCACACATAACATGGGCACAATGTGCCTGGTAAGCATCTGTAACGTATAATTTAAAAATTCTTCCAAGAGTTTACTTAACTTGGGCCAACTGACAAGCTCCCTCCTTGCCCCCATCCTTGCAATAGGACTAAACTTCCTTAAGTGTCTTCTATACTACTGTGAATGATGTGATCATGCAGCTGATGGCATGGCTATTGTGGGAATTCTTCCTAGTAACTACAGTTGTTTTATAAAACTTCTTTCCAAGAAAAGTGTAAGTTATTTGAGGTCACACTCTTATATACTTTAGCTACTTACAGCACTTAGCACAGTGTTGAACACATAGTACATTTCTTTTTTTTCCCCCAAAGAAATACACAATAGAATCCCTGGATGGTAGAATTGGTTTGCTCACTGATCAGAAAATGGTGCCTCACTGATCAGAAAATGGTGCCTCGAATATAGATGTTTAATAGCTTCACAGCAACCATATTCTAGACTTCCACCATGTCATCCCTAGATTTTTCTTGTGACTTTGATTGTCTCTCTTTTCTATCTAGTTTATTCTATAGCCATAGAATACAGCCAGTATACACCTCACTCCTGTACAGTCAATTAGAGTCAGTAGAAAGAGGGTTGACCCAGAATCAGAGATCTAGTCTTGTTACTTTATATCCATTGAACTAAAACTCCCCATTTCCTCTCCTCCCTCCCTTCACCAACCACTGTTTTATTCTCTAACTCTGTATATTTCACCTTTGTTGCTTTTTATAGATTCCACACATAAGTGAGATCATGCAGTATTTGTTTTTCTGTGCCTGGCTTATTTCATTTAGCAAAATGTCCTCCAGGTCTGTACATCTTGTGGCAAATGGCAGGATCTCTTTTTTAATGGCTGAATAATAGCAGTTAGGTAGGATGAACAAGGCTAGAGATCTAATGTACAACTATAAGGACTATAGTTAATAAATTGTATTAAGGATTTTTGTTAAATAAGTAGATTATAGCTGCTTTTTTCATTTAAAAAGTAACTATGTGAGATGATGATATGTTAATTTGCTTCATTATAGTAAACATTTGGCTGTATATATCTATCTCTTAACATCATGTTATAAACCTTAAATATACACAATAAAATGTATTTTTCAAAAATGGGATGTCTGGGTTTGAGTCTCAGCTGTATCTTGGGCAGCTGGGTGACCCCATACCAATCAGTCAAGTTCTTCCAGCCTCCACTTCTATATCTGAGAAATGTGCATAATGATGTCCATCTTAGCCTTGTCTTATTGCTCTAACTTAACTATTACTAACTTAAAAGCAAAGACTGGGTTTTCTTTGCTTTTAAAATCATCTCTTTCTTTGCCCATTTGGTCTATTTCAAGTTACCTGTTAGAAGAATGAAGGGAACAAAGGGATGATTCTGGGGTTCAGGAGAAATGTAAAAATCAGAATTGTTTTTTGCCATTTTCTTCTATTTTGTATTTTCTTAGCTTAAGGATAGAGTATAGCACCAATGTTTGTGCAGCTAGGGAAACTTCAGGGAAGCTCGGAGACTTTGGGAATTCACTTGCCTGACAGCCATCTAGTGAGGCTTCTAAGCTCATAGCCTTATGTTGTCCATTTTTGAAGGCGCAGAGAAACACTTGCTAGTGAATTATATTTTCTAGGTATTAACAATTCCTTAGAAGTATGATGTGATGTGCTAACATTTCAGATATGATTATTGTGTTTATCATAGGCCACTGAGAGGTAATTATGGGAAGACTTCTATTAAATGCCACAGACTAGACCATTTTCCTGCCTTCTCCTGTCAACAGGTCCCATGTGAAGGTTACTATGGGAAACTCTCCCTACTGAAACAGTAGTCATGTCTGCAGCCTGGGAGGTTCCAGTAACAACACAATTGTGCTCACAGACATGGCCCTCTGGGATTTCATCCAAGCTATAGAAGACTGCCTGGTTGGGGAAAGAGCATTTTATAAACAAAACTAAAAGAACAGGGTGTTCATTTACACTCCTGGGGAAAGAATCAATAAGGGCTATGACTTGGTTGGCTCAACAAAACTGACTGACTTTTGAGTTAATTTGCTAAGGATTATAGATGGTCCCTGACTTACGATGGTGAACCTATGATTTTTGACTTTACAATGGTGCAAAACCATTGTGTTTTCACTTTCAGTACTGTATTCAATAAATTATATGAGATATTCTTGTAGTATTACATTATTATAAATATCAGATTCTAAAGATTATAAAATAGGCTTTGTGTCAGATGATGTTGCTCAACTGTAGGCTAATGTAAATGTTCTGAACATGTTTAGGGTAGCCTGGGCTAAGGTATGGTGTTCAGTGTATTAAATGCATTATCAACTTACAATATTTTCAATTTACAGTGAGTTTATTGGGATGTAATCCCATTGTAAATTGAGGAGCATTTGTACTTGTGTTTCACCTATTGTGGGGTCCGTCCCACAGGCCCTGACCCAATGATGGATGAATAAAATACATTGACACAGATATTCTGCCTGTCAGTCCAGTTAAGGGTCTAGGCCCCTCACAGACACAAAGGAAGGTATAGTAAAGAGTAGCAGCCATGGCCCCGTTCAGCCAGTGAAGCTTGCATTTATTCAGTATAGATTAAATGACAAAGGTCTTGAGTAAACACCACTAGAGGGTAATTGACCTGGTTGCCACCCCCCAACCCCCCAGTAGAGAGCAATTATGCACCCACAGTTCATCAAAGGTTGGTTTTAGGACCACATTTGTAAACAAGTTATTTAGGTAAACTACTTTACATTTCTTTGTATCTAGGCCCTAAGCTTTTAAGAGAATTCAGCTGCCTTCAGCCAAATGCTATGCAAACCCCCAGGCATTCCAAGAGGGTTTGTGTTTATTTCCTTATAATTTTACAATTTCTTCCACCATCCTGATTGAATCCCCATAACCTATATAGAGAGAGTCATTTTCCAGTCATTTCTTGGGGCCATTTTGTATGAAAAGTAGAATCTAATCAAGATGCAAGTAATATGAGAAGCACCAAGGTAATTTTAAAGAGCAACATTTGGTATAAAAATGAGTGTTTATGCCGGGCGCGGTGGCTCACGCCTGTAATCCCAGCACTTTGGGAGGCCGAGGCGGGCGGATCACAAGGTCAGGAGATCGAGACCATCCTGGCTAACACTGTGAAACCCCGTCTCTACTAAAAATGCAAAAAATTAGCCGGGCGAGGTGGCGGGCGCCTGTAGTCCCAGCTACTCGGGAGGCTGAGGCAGGAGAATGGCGTGAACCCGGGAGGCGGAGCTTGCAGTGAGCCGAGATCGCGCCACTGCACTCCAGCCTGGGCGACTAAGCGAGACTCTGTCTCAAAAAAAAAAAAAAAGAAATGAGTGTTTAACCAGGAGACTGATGATGCTTGTCTTGGTATAGGAATCACAGAGCACAATAGTGACCAGAACTTTCAAACTCTTTGAATTGAGGAATTGCTCTGAAGCAAAACCATAGAAATAAGCAGAAGGAAGCTAAGAAAGTGTAATGTCTTACATTGGGTTTTCTAGAAGCAGACCCTGATATCAGGATTTAGGTGCATGAGAATTATTGAGTTGACACTCTGGATATTCTCAGGAGAAAAGGAGCAAGGAAGCCAGCAGAGCAGGGGAAGGAACAAGCCAAGGGGCTAAGCTTAGTTTCAACCTTGCTTTTGGACTTCCCAGCCTCTGGAACTGTGAGTGTGTGATCAGCATGGAGAGCTCTGGTGTATAAAAAGCACTGTAGAGTCATGTCTTGAGGCAGGAGGGTCTGCTTTCAGCATCCCCCCAGCTGTGGGCTGCAGGGAGGTAGGGAGGAAACAAGGCAACTCCCTTTGACCAGAAGCAATTCTCTGGAGAAGGGGACAGCTGTGAGCACCTAGCATTTGGGGGAGGAGCCCAATAAAGAGAAGGTGAGTAGGGGGCACCACCAGGATCTACTTTAGTTGCTTACCCAAAGCCACAAATTAGTGGCACAATCGAGACTAAAACCCATCTCTCAGCCTTGGCACTGCCTTGTCAAGTCTACTTTTTACAATGGCAATACCTACCAGTATGCCATTCTTTATGAAGCATTTTCAGAGCTACTATTTCATGCCCACCATAATCCTGGGAGATAAACAAGGGCAGATATCTGTGTTCTCACTTCATGAATGAGGACATGGGGGCTAAGAGAGTGATCTGGCCCAAGGTCATGCACCTGGAAGCAACATAGTTGTGAATAGAACTTTGTTCTGTGGGATAACAGCACTTTTTACAGGTCAGAAGTGATATCTAAGAGAGAGCACAGTCTAGCTCTTAGTATCTGCTGGGCACAAGCTCATTGTCAATTTGGTTTTGTTCTGTCTCTCATTTGCTTTGTCATTTGAGCCTCAAACAATGACCCTCATCTGAACAGGGACTTGCTCGAGGAACATGTAAGTCCCTTGTCATGTATCACCAGTCCTGGAGTGGGGTTTCTGGTTTCCATTTCTAACTTTTGATACCCACTCTTAGTAATAAGAAAAAAAGTCTATTTTTATAAAATGACTCAAATGTCTCTGGAAACATTTATAATGTTTGGAATGTTGTGTTTTAATAATTTCCTTATCTGTATGAAGTAAGGAATTTTAATGCAAGTGCTAATATGAAATTCCTCATCACTGTGGGGTTTAAATTTTGCTTTAGGTTTTCCTTGCATTTAAATTTAATCACAGTTGATCCTCAAGCGAGCTGAATTTGCTATAACTTCCTCGGCTTATTGCTTATTTATGGGGTGCTCTCTCTGATTTTCATCTTATCTTTCTCCTCCATTTTCTTCAGCCTCAAAACCTTCCTTATGACCTAATGGTTTCCTGCACAGGCATCTGGATATCCACAGCCTGCTCCAAATTCTGCTGTGAAATGTTCAAATCTTTGATGAGGTCACCTGCACAAAGGCATCAGGAAGTTGTGGAGTGAGACGATATTAGTTCCAGACCACAGTCCACCTTGCACTGACCCTGTAATCTTGTAGCAAAAAAAATCATGGGTGTTTACAATTGTCCATACCCTTTGACCTAGCAATTATATCTCTTACATCTATCCTAGAGAAATAATTGTAGATATGCCCAAAGGTTTGGTTATAAGGATGTTTATGACCACAATTTTTTTTTTTTTTTTTTTTTTTTGAGACGGAGTCTTGCTCTGCCGCCCAGGCTGGGGTGCAGTGGCCAGATCTCAGCTCACTGCAAGCTCCGCCTCCCAGGTTTACGCCATTCTCCTGCCTCAGCCTCCCAAGTAGCTGGGACTACAGGCGCCCGCCACCTCACCCGGCTACTTTTTTGTATTTTTTAGTAGAGACGGGGTTTCATCGTGTTAGCCAGGATGGTCTCGATCTCCTGACCTCGTGATCCGCCCGTCTCGGCCTCCCAAAGTGCTGGGATTACAGGCTTGAGCCACCGCGCCCGGCCTATGACCACAATTTTTACAAGAAAAAAAATATTGTTTAAGGGCTGCTCAGTGGCCTGTTTTTGTTTCCCCCACATTCATATGTTAAAGCCCTAACCCCCAATGTGATAGTGTTCAGAAGTGGGAGCCTTTGGGAGGTAACTAGGTTTAGATGATGTAATGAGGGTGGAGCCCTCATCTCCCTCTCTTCCTCTTTCTGTAATATGAGGTGGGAAGATACAGCAAGAAACATCTGCAAGCCAGGAGAGTGTCCTCACCAGGAACCTTGATTTTGGACTTCCTAGCCTCCAGAATTGTGAGAAAAAAATATCTGTTGTTCAAGCCATCCAGTCTGTAGTATTTTGTTATAGTAGTCAGAGCTAAGACGTATATGATAAAATACTATACATCAGTGGGGCTCAAACCAGAAAGCTTGTTAAATAAAACACAGATTGCTGTTCCTCTCCACCCCCTCAGAGTTTCTGATTCAGTAAATCTAGGATGGGGTCTAGGAATTTGTATTTCTATCAAGTTCCCAGGGGATGGTGATGCTGCTGATATTTGGACCACACTTCAGGAAGCACTGCTATACAGGAATATGTGATGACATAATCTCTTTATATTATTACCCTTAAAAGATAATTTATGTGACAAAAAGTACTTTAAACCTATTTTGTGAATTAATACCAATATGTCAAAAGTTGAACGGTGGTTAATTTAGTTATCTTTGAGTGGTAGGATTATGGAGGTGAGGTGCATAGTATCTTCTCTCCACACCTCATTTTTTTGCATTGATTCAGAACTCATAGACTTGGGTTTAATCCCATCCTTAGTTCTCATCTACTGGATGATCTTGAGCAAATTAGCTAATTCACAACAGCCAAAGCTTCCTCGCCTGTAAACAGATAATGACACATACCTCAAAGGTTATTTTGACTATTAAGGAAAATAATGTAATCTTTATGTATTCGTTCATTTAGCACATATCTGGGAACCTCTACTATACCCCAGGCACTAGGCTGGGGACTGGAGGTGAAATGATGGAAGACTCAGTGTTTTGACCTCACACAACTTCAAGTTTATTGAGGAAAAAAGATATTCAATCCCCCTCATCGTTCTCCCCATACAGACAGACAGACTTCAGTGATAGCACATCTGAAAATAATTCTAATTTTCCAAATTGCTGATTTATAGGGGTCTCCCTGGTTTTTCCAATTATGAAGGAATACAGTTCTGGATTCTTCTAAGCAGCTAGTCCTTCCAGAACAATTTGATTTAAACAGAACTTTTCAAGAACAAGGTTGCTACATGAAGTGAGTCAAATGTCCCTCACAATGTGCCATTCCTGGACTGTAGGTGTGGCCCTGTCCCACCCTGGGTGAAGGGCCATCCCTGCTTTACAGAGGGCTTGGGACAATTAAAAATTCCTGACAGAGAGTCCCCAAACTCCCTCATGCAAAGTGAGTCTGATTCCTTATTGAACTTTCCACGCACGGCTCAAGGAGAAAAGTAACCTCTCCCTCCCCTACCCGCCCAAGAACCCGGAAGTAAATGCCTTCTCTGTCCATCAATGAAGGCACTTGGGGCAAACTTCTTGACATGACAAACCAGTATTTGAATGTTTGAGATCCTCAAGACATGTAGTCTAAAAACCACACAGCAGAGGGGAGCACAGGCCTCCAGTATCGGCTCTCACCCTGGAGATGCCTTGCTAATAGAAGAAGATTCTTTGGAGCTGTGGTCATGATGAAATTGGCCCTCCCTTGTGGGGAGTGGGAGAGGCCCCAGGATATGGTTTATCATGGGCAAACCCTCACCTTCCGGGCACTGCCCTTCTCAGCCTCCCTCTGGGCCAAACCTCTGGCTTTATCTTTTGATAAGGCAATCTGTTTACTCTACCTGCCTCTGTGCCTGGGAGGTGCCTCGCAGCAGCAGCAGCCGGCAGTGGGAGTGTTTTACTGCCCTCACTACAATCTCTGGGCCTATAACTATAAAAAGAAAGAAGCTGGATTAGCCCTTTCAAAAAAAAAAAAACCCAAACCATAAAACTTATACAACTTCAAAATCAAAAATACAAAATAATTACTATATTTTAGGAGACCATTTTTCACCAGGTATCTTAGGCTTTATATTTCCTGGCCTTTATTGAACTTCCAGAAGAAAGTTGTAAAAATGCTCACCAAATGTCACTGTGAAAGGAAGGGAACACAACTCATGAGACAGAGGTCAGTAAAAACCATGGTGGATATAAATACGATGTCATTTCCATTTAAGGGACTATTAACATCTAAGTGAGAACTATGGTGAAAAAGGAACCCTTACAATTTTGTAAAATACAGAGTTGACTTTGCTATAGGGCTCTAGTCCTATAATATATAATTTAAAAGATAACCAGTCTAAGAATCCATTTTTAAATTGAGATATAATTCACATATCATAAAATTCATGGTGTTAAAATATATAATTCAGCAGTTTTTAGTAGGTTCACAAAGTTGTTCAATCATTACCAGTTTCTAATTCCAGAATATTTTCATCACCCCATGAAGAAACCCCATACCTGGTACAATGTGATGTTTTGATATTTGTTTATAACATGGAATGATTAAGTCAAGTTAACTAACATACCAATTACCTCACTTATCTATCATTTTTTTCGGGTAAAACGTTTGAAATATACTCTTAGTTATTTTGAAATACACGTGATTGTTTACTATAGTCACCCTACTGTGCAATAAATCTCAAAACCTACTTATCCTGTCTATCTGAAACTTTGTACTCTTTGATCAACAACTCCCTATTCGTCTCCACCATCCCGAGTCTCAGGGAATCATCATTTCACTTTCTACTTTTTTGAGTTCCAGTTTATTAGATTCCATATATAAAAGTGAGTTCATGCAACATTTGTCTTTCTGTACCTGGTTTATTTCACTTAGCATAATGTCCTCCAAATTCACCCATATTATTTCAGATGGCAACATTCCCCCCTTTTTAAGGCTGAAGAGTACTCCATTGTGTATATATACCAAATTAAAAAAAAATTAAATATATATTCATGCATTGATTGAAAAACTCCTGAGTAATAAAAGGATATTTCTGTATTAATGTGTTAATAAAAGCATGTGTTAATAAAATTGGGCATATAAATATGTTATTAATAGCTAATTTGTACTAAGCACTAACCATAACACAATATATGTGTTAATAAATTTAATTCTCACAGTAATGTGATAACAGAAAAAGAAAGATAATTACAGAAAAAGAAAATTAAAATCACCCATGGGTCCTTCTTATTCAAGATAACCACAAAGAATATTTCGGTGGTTTTCCTTTCAGTCTTTTTGACATTATTTATTTTTAAGTTTATCTTTTTCCTTGGACTGTGAATGCCATTTGTTTTATTCCTATCTTTCCAAAAAGCCTGTCACTTAGCAAATATCCAATGAATGTTTGATGTAATAAATCAATTAAGTTTGAATGGCAGAATATTTTAAATTCCACAGTATTTATATGATTTATAGAAATAATGGATAATGTGCTTAGAAACAGTTGCTTCATGTCAAGAGCCAATCTTAGTTTTGGGAACTAAATACATGCTTAATTTTGAAGAATTGGCCATTAGAAGATAACTTTTAAAGTCTTTGGTGGGGAGAAGGTTATAGAGGCTGTTGTGGTTCCATAAGAAAAGCCAGAGACCAGCCAGGCATGGTGGCTCACGCCTGTAATCCCAGCGTTTTGGGAGGCTAAGGCAGGAGGACCCCCTGAGCCCAGGAGTTTGAGACCAGCCTGGACAACGTAGTGAAACCCTGTCTCTACAAACAATAAAAAATTAGCTGGGCGTGGTGGTGCATGCCTCTAGTTCCAGCTGCTTGGGAAACTGAGGTGGGAGGATTACCTGCTCCTAGGGTGCAGGATCACCTGCTCATTCGAGGCTGCAATGAGCCGTGATCATACACACCACTGCACTCCAACCTGGGTGACAGAGTGAGACCCTGTCTCAAAAACAAAAAACATTTAAAAAAAGAAAAAAAGAAAAGCCAGAGACCAGAACTCAAAGTCTCTGGGATTTCACAGAGAAGGTGGCATTAGTTGACTAATCAAACTTCCATAGACACAGCTCTTTTATTGCTTCGTGCACATTGTATGCTTAGTGTTGTGTTCAGCTGCAAATAATTGAAAACCCAACTTGAATGACTTAAACCTACAGGTTTTTTTTTTCTTATGTAACAAGAATTTTGAAGATAGGCAGTTGTCAATGTTCAGATCAAAGCTGTGCCCCATTCTGGCTGGGTCCATGTCTGTGCAGTTCTCTTAGTCTTTCCCTCATTTTCATGGTAACAAGCATCCCTTCTGTATTCAAGCAGGAGGAAAATAGGAAGAGAAAAGGGAAAGGCCACACCAGCTGGCTCAGTCTCCTTTTATTGTCATGGGATCTTAGGGGTGTCGCTTTTCTGGCCAGAAACCTCTGTGGCTGGTGGTGCCTTTGCCTGACTTTTGCTCAGGCCTGCTCAGCTCGTTCTGCTCACTTGGCGTGGCAGGCTGTGCTTGGCTCACACTACCAGCCTGGATTCCACACCTGCCAAGGGTGAGCCAGGCAGGGAGTGGCGGGGGTGTGTGAATGAGCAAGCCTGGGGTCTGGCCACTGCACACAGTCAGGTACGCTGGGTGCTGCAGTGGGGCAGGCAGCTCCCGGTGCTGAAACAGACACTGGCTGTCTGCGAGGCTGTGGCTTGATCAGGTGCATGGCAAGCAGCTTCCCCAGTTGGCACCAGGGAATGTGGTGGCATTCAGAAGCTCAGCGACACCAGAAACCACAGGACCTCCAAGAGGAAGTCACAGCCCAGGCTCGGGGAGCTCCCGGGTCTGGGTTCCCTGAGTGGCTGCATCTCTTCTCTCCTTCTCTTCACCCACAGCGTGGTGAGCATGGGGCACATTTCAGCCCTGTTTATGTTATAGCTCTTTTAGTTCTGCCATTTGGTAGGTCCTGAGTCCTTATCCCGCAACCAAGAAGAATGAGGTATGCAGATAAGTGGAGGGTGAACAAGATGAAGAGGAACTTTATTAAGCAATAGAACAGCTCACAGAAGACCTGCAGGAGCAGCTCCTTTCACAGCCAAAGTGTCCCATTGAGTGTTCAGCTCTTAGCAGAGGGGAGACCCTGGAGTGGGAAGCTCCTTTCTGCAGGCAGTTCATCCCATCATCTCTGGACGTCTCTGAAGCTCTTACCAGAGAGGAGGCCCTAGAGTGGGTAGCTCCTCTATGCAGCTGGTCATCCTGATGTCTCCTGCTATTAGCAGAGAGGGTGAGAGGATAGGTCCTCTCTGCAGATGGTAGTCCCCTCGTCTGCTCTGCCCTGTCTGCGCCTGGGGCTTTTATGGGCCTCAGAGGGGAAAGTGTGTGCTGATTGCTTCATGTGCAGCCATGGGCGGTCCCAGGAAAAAGCACCACAACCCCCCTACTCTGGTCCACAGGACTGGAAGCTGGGTCCCCAGGCTTCAGGTCTTCCCCAGCCTGAAGGTGGGGCTTCATTGGGGACCCACCCCCTTCTGCCCAGGAACCTGTCTGCCTCCCACTGTTGCTCATGGTGCCTGGGCTCGGCCCAACTTTGATCCAAAATTGGAGCAGGTGCCAACAGCAGGGAGAAACCAGGCAGTGGGACCGGGCACTTCCAAGCCTGTGAGAGCAGGGCGGGGGCCTTCCCAGGCCCCCAAGAGTGCAGGGATGCCTGGGTCTGCAGCTGCGGTTTGGGCAGATGCAGCTGTGCCTAGGAGGGCAGGGCTCCCACCTGCTCCTTGAAGTGGGAGGCCTGGGTCTGCAGCCAAGGTTTGGGTGGCTGCTGCAGCACCCAAGGAGCTCCTGCCCCAACTCAAAAGGGGTGGGGTCCCACTGGCTCCACAGAGCTGCAGCCTCACCTGCACCTCCCTGCTGCAGGCAATGTGATGGTAGCAGCAGGCCATCTGGAGTGGCTGCTGCCATTATTATCACAGAGGCAAAGGCTTCGTGGAAGATTTCTGTTTAGGTCTCATTGCCCAGAATCAGGTCACATGGCTTCTCCTAGCTACAAAAAGGTCTAGGGAACAGAGCTGGGCATACTGCTACTGCAAAGAGAATTGAGGTTATGTTAGCATGGAAGAAAGGGATCAAGAGATATTGTATGCAAGTGACAGTATTTGTCATACATGCTCCTAATAACCAACAGCTGTGGGGCTCTTTATGTGATCCCAGTTAATGTATAAAAAGCACCCTTTACAGTTGGCATCCAGAATGGGGTAGCTTTTAACAATAAGGATAACTATGTTTACTACAGCAAGCCCTTTGAACACATATTTTTGTTTGATCTTAAACCAATTCTATAGAGTAGTAAGTTAAGTCTTATCATTCCCACTGTACAGATGAAAAAACCAAGACTCAGGGCAGGTACAGCTACATAATGTGTACATGGTGGACACAGAACTCAAATCGAATTCTTGTGCCTCCAAATCCTGCGGCAAGAACTGTATTTCTGGTTCTGCCTGCTCAGTTGGCACTGCATGTTGAACCTTTGCTAAGGTCATAGACTTAAAATACTAGACACAAACAGGGTCAACTAGAGTTGGGAGCCTGTGGAAGACAGTATGTCTGTCTGTGGTTTCCTCTGCCTGAGATGGCCTGTGGGCTTTTGGTTTTGTTTGTTGCAACATTCTAAAAGGCTTTCTGGCTGCAAGCGTGGGCTAGCAAATGTAGATGGAGGAGCTGTGGCCAGCTGTGGGCGGTCACACCCCTCAGAACCTCAGCACACAATGGAGCATTGACCAACAGTCCACGGCAGATTGCAGCCCTAGAGTCAAGTGAGGTGCTGGGTGGAGGGGGGGGCCACCTTTGCCTTGGGTGCATGACAAAAGCTTGTTTTTAGAAAGACAAATCCTTCAAGAGTTCCATTTTGAAACATTAGCATTTTCCTTTGGTTGCTGAAGCTTTTTATGATGTAGGACTTTGAGGGAAGTTACAAGGGTATTTCAGTGACCAAGACCCATAAAACGCCATCCACTAAACTGTAGACAGAATGCCTTTGTGTGGCTCTGTGAAGAAAAGTCATACAATACTTGGAAATAAGCAGAAGGATGACTGCACGTCCTTGCCAACTCATAGTGAAGCACTGTCTACCAAAACCATCCAAGAATATTTCATTCTCTAGGGAAATGTATCTTGGTTTGACTTACCTATTTATCACTGACTAGGATCTGAAGCATCTACTCTATGAAGGTAGATTGTAACTGGTAGTTTGATAAGTTACAAATGACTTTTGCAAAGTAGAGTTGCAGCTCCTTTCTATTTGGTAAAAAACAAAACAAAACAAAACAAAACAAAATAAAAACCCCCCAAAACCCAAAGGTTACAGTTTTATTGCCGTGTAGGACACAAAAGTTTTGTATCTATCTTTGCAATCACATTTTAACTTTTTTCCCACTGAGTGTGTGTGTGTGTGTTTATGCTTCTCCTACATGCTGGTTTCCTCATTAATGAATTAAATATGTCTTTGATACATGCTCACCATATATTTGTTTAAAAGTCATGTTTCTAGCTTTTTGAAGTTGACTTTGACAGTGTCTTGGCAATTCTTGTAGAGAGAATCAATTGTAGTTTAAGGAATTTAGCAATGTGAAGATTATAAAAAGTGCAAAGAGGAAAATCTCACTGGGAGTATATGTGCTATTTAACTTGATCCTTGCCTTCAGCTGTTCATAAACACTGCCTACAAGCTATTCCTCAGTGTGTTGGTATTGGACTACAGAACAAAATCAAAATAAACAAAACAATACAAAATGAGAAAGCCCAATGCGAACAAATGGATGAACACAGAAATCATAATTTTAGAAATAAAATGGAATCTGGTAGTGGTGGCCACCCAGAGAAGATCCTTCTTGCTTCTGAATTCTGTCTCTCTGCAGGTACTTACTTTTTCTTTCCAAGCCCAGCATCTATTTTCAAGGCCATGTGCATTTGATGGAATTTCTGGTGCAAAGGAAAAACAAGCTGAATCAAGTGCATTTTATCCTAATCTCCACAGCAGTCATTTTCTCCTTCAGGAGAGGGGAGACACATTGTAAGGATCCAGAAGCCAGTGCCATCTCAAATGAATACAAGCCTTAAACAGTCTTTATTTCTCCCATTTGATGCCCCTGTCCACTAACAGGGACTCGTCTGGTTTCAGGTTCTAGAAATGGTTTCTCTGTGATCTAGTGACAAAGGATTACAATTGTGTTTATTTATTTCAACCATCTTGGTAATGGATCTGACAGTTTGGTGAGTGAGAAGTGTTAGAGAAATAAACAAATTATGTCCTGCTATTTATCATGTGTGTATCGTGTGTGTGTACATGTGCACATGTGTGTGTAAAAGAGGGCTCCTATTTGAGGTTACCCTTCAGTGTTGGCACTTCTCCTTAAATTTAAACAGAGATAATTGAAGATCCATGTGTTTTGTTGGTAAATTTGTTCCAAGAATAGTAACCACTTAGAGGCATCTTCACATGAGTTCCTCTGATCTTTGGCCACATGTTTCCACTGCTGAGGCAATTGCATGTGGGGAGACTGGGAATGTCCAAATAGTTGGTTTGTTTAACTCCAGTAGTGTTATTCCTCCCAGCAAAAACACCTAACCTCTAGGATATCTGGGATGATTTCCACCAGATGGGTCACAGGAAAGAGCTCTGGGGATAATCCATGTCAAATTTCTGTTATGCATGCTTCGTGCAATTTCCAAATGCCTATAAATAGTAAGTTAACATGATAATATTTTTATTTCTGTCTGCAATCTATTTACTATCTGTCGCTTCATGGGCCCTCAAACAATTTGCCTGTCATTCCAAGAAAAATAGCAAGAACCATATATATAATCACAAGACTTTTTAAAATAACATTGGTGGTGTTTAATATAGGGCCTTTCATCTCTCTCACTAAAAATAATATTTTATGTATTTTGTCATATTCCTAGATACCAACCAGTAGGAAATCATAAATGTGTTGGAGAATCTTTGAATCGTGTCTGTTGTAAAGCAATGGGTTCATTGTCTTCTCCCTGAGTTTATCCTATCACTGTCCCACCAATGTAATAACTTTATATTTTTAAAGATATTAGGTTGGTCTGACATTACTCCTCCCAGAGAACCCTCACTCAGTTCTGATCATAATTGCTTTTTCTATTAGGAGTTCAGAAACCAAACCTTTGGTGATCATGTTAGACTCTTATCCATTAGAATCCCAATTCTTCAGTCATCCAGTGCCCATTCCCTTCTCTTTGAGTCTTTGATGATGGGTAAGAGGGCTCAGGTTAAGCTTTCTCAGTGCCTGAACATGTCTCTTATCCCAATAAGGAGACTCAAAAATATTTACAATATATTAGCATGCATACATTTTGGAAATATTTGAAAAAAATGAGACTACTCTGAAGTATGTCAAATAATTCTCACCAAAACCGAAACTCTCTCATCTGTCTTTTAAGGTGTTATTTCCATATATCCCTGTCAAAAAGCTTCCTTCTCTTGTCTAGTGATGTAAGAAATAAAAACACCTTATTTCTTAGGTGTTTTTACTGAAATAACCATGTTAGTTCTATTGCTTGTCTCTCTGATCTAAAATACAATCATCGTGCTCTCAATTTTCTTTTCCTGGACAGTAGTTTCTTTAACAGTTCATGAGTGGGGCATGATGGCTTTGTGTCTTGCTACAGATCCCCCAAGGCATAGTATGCCAAAAAATCAAAATCTAGTTTTTAAAATGGGATTTGACCATATTTTTTTCTTAAAATAGGGGAACCTATTATATAATAGTCTCTGGCATAACTTCTGACTCATAACTTCTGATATTTTGCAATAGCATGTTTCCTTGACTCAATCAAGAGAAATAATGGTCTATGTCCTTTCCCACAGCCATTCTCCATGCAGAATAAAGTCACCAAAGGCTAAGAGATCAAAATGATCAAGGAACAAGGTTGTTTGAGGAGACCTGTCCACTCCCCCAAATCTAGCAGCTTTTCTTTTCTAGCACTGTAAGATGAAGGGGTAAAACCAAGATAAAACACCTCACATCATCATTGAAGGTTTCTCTAGTTCAATTTGTACTTCGATGAATTCTTCAGGTTTTCTTTAAGTTTTCTGAAGAAGTATTTGAGCTTAACACTCCTCTTTCAAAAACCTAGACCAAAAGTCCTTTATGAGTTTTCCCTGATACAAAAGGTTCATGTGCCTTTCTGTCTGTTTGCTTTCTTTGACTCCATGTTTCTCATGATATTTGCTTTAACTTAGCAATGCTTTGGATCTATATGGATGCATGGAAGGATCCTTCCATTGTGAAACTTGCACAAGTTTTTGTTGTTGTTGCTGTTGTTTTTTAATTTTTCTAAAATGACCGGAGACACGGACCACATTCAGGGTTGTGTGCCAGACCCTCGTCTCCTTGAGCCAGCTCATTCCAATATTATAACCTCCACGAGAGTAGGGACTGCTTCTCCTGCTAATGCTGAATCCCTAATACTTAGCGCAGTACCTAGTACACAGTAGTGCTCAATGTGCATTTTTGAAATAATGAAATTAATGCCTTCCCATAAAGATCATTAATACAGTATGAGCCACTATTCCAAGGATCTCGAAGTGCAGTTAACCTCTGATGGGCTAGGGCCTGGAGATTTGTGTGTATACTAAATCCCTCTGGATATGCAGTGAAAGCTGCGGACATTCTGCTGAGGGAGGTTTAGATGCCCACAAAGAGTCAGCCAATAATTCCAAGATTTACCCTCTTCTCTCTACTGTGGATGAGTGATTGTCTGTGAAGAGACAATGCCCAGGACTGAGGTCCCAGAAGGGGGCTTCCTGAGTAGTGAGAATGTGGTGACCGGCAACAGAGACTTGGAGATCACCGATGGCCAACAAGGACTGTGAAAAGCTAGGCTCACAGAGAAAGTTGAAGAAACACTATGAGGAAGAAAATGTACAGAGCTAAACCTTCCCCAGGACAGAAAAGTTCCTTCAAGCATATACTGTGAGCAAGATTCTGGAGGCACCCTTGAGTTAAGATATTTGTGTATGAAATGGAAATTGGCATCTGAAACTGAGCCAGGACTGGGAATCTGAAGCGAAGGTGTCCCGGTTACCAAGAAAAGTGAGTCAACAGTTTCTAGACTTTAAGTGCACAGTGGAAAGAGAAAATGCACAGGAAAAAACAAACAAACAAACAAAAAACAAAAAACAATGTAATTCAACTAATCACCAGGCTAGGAGCTAGATATAAGGGAGGGTCACTTTCTTCATGGGGATGGCAGTTTAACTTGCATGACTGCCTGTCCTATACTTCAAAGGTCTGGAAAAGAATGACTGGTGATTCAAACTGAGCCAAACTGCAAGAAATAAGATTGGCTGCCCTGTGTACCCCCACAATTCTCTCATACCAGAGCAGTGGTGGTCAATCAGGAGCAATTTTGCCCCCAGGGGACATTGGGCAAAGTTCCATGACAATTTCAGTTGTCATAAATGGCAGGGGCAGGGGCAGGGGCGGAAAGTGCTTCTGGTATCTAGTGGGTGAAGGCCAGGGATGCTACTAAACATCCTACAGCACACAGGACAGTCCCCCGGCCCCAGCAAAAAATGCTCCAGCCCAAGATGTCAATAGTGCCGAGAATCCTGCACTAGAATAAAGGGCTTTGTGCACTTTCGACAGATGACCAGACTTGTCCACTGATTTCTGCTTCAGTTGACACATTGTGTGAATAAGGGGTTGTTACTACAAAAAAAGCAAATGGGAAAGCGCATGATTCCTGGGCACGGTCTTTAGAGAAGAAATCTTGCTGCTCCTCTGGTCATAGCAATGAAAAGTTCCTCAAGCTGCAATGGGACAGCTCTGGGAACTTTGTGTTTGGGTGCATTTCATCAGAAGGTGTGCTCAGGGAATAGCAGTGCACCTAACATTAGTCTAACGCAAGCATCATTCAAAGATCAGAAGGGTACATCTGGTGCAACTGATACCATGTAATTAATCTTGAGCTGGCCAGGTGCAGTGGCTCACGCCTGTAATCCCAGCACTTTGGAAGGCCGACACAGAAAGATAGCAGGAGGCCAGGAGTTCGAGACTAGCCTGGCCAACATGGCAAACCCCGTCTCTACTAAAAATTCATGGTGGCATGTCTGTAATCTCAGCTACTTAGGAGGCTACGGCAGGAGAATCACTTGAACTCAGGAGGCAGAAGTTGCAGTAAAGCCAAGATTGTGCCACTGCACTCCAGCCTAGGCAACAGAGCGAGACTCTGTGTCAAAATAATAATAATAATAATAACAATAATAATTAATCTTGAGTCAAACAGAAATGACATCACGTGTGTACCTACCTCCTCCAGGAGGGTAGCTAATTGAGAATAATGGGGATGTTCCTTCTTGATATGTCCACCATGGGTGGAAATTTGAAGGACAAACCTGAAGTGACAGGAGTTCTGAGCTACAGTTGCTTATAAGCAAAAAAGCACTTGTCTGTATTTTAAGATGACTGTGTTTCTCTTCCAAGCAACTTTCTTCAAAGCATTAATCACTGAAAACAAGGAAGATGTGCCAGTGGATATGCTTTTATTGTTGTTGTTATAGTTTTAAAACTACATTTTTTTCTGTTCTGTGAATTTTCAATAAAACAGACATTAACTAGCTTGACCCTTATGACATTGCAGATTTGCTTATTTGGCATTCTTCTTGTCCATTTTTTGTTCTTTCCTCCAGAATGCTGTCCTTTTATTGTTAGGCCACCCAGGGACGTCCTTGATCATTCAGGGTGTTGTGACATAGGCTTGCATTCTTGGGAGTGCTACCCCTTAGCCAGGGAAGGACTAGGAAAAGGTCAGGCCAGAGGAAACACAGATGTCGGAGATCTGAAAATTTGTGTGGGGCACTTCAGCTGGGCCAAGGCTGCAGCCTTCACCCTCCTACATCCTCCTCCTCTTCTGACAAAGCCTTTATGTCTCAATGTCTTTTCAAAGGTACAGCAAAACCCAAGCACATTATCTGAAGAGGAGATGACCAATGTTCCCTTCTTCCATTGGCAGAGGCCTGACCAAATCTTTTCCAGGTCTGTGGGCGTCCTTCGCATTCAGCAGCTGAGTGCTAGTCAATTCCACTATCCTCTCTCCTGAAGGAGCAGAGAATTGGGAGTGGTTCTGAAACAATGTTATTTTTATGGAGTACAAGGGATGTTCCAAAAATGATTATGATTCAGATGTTTCTTACTAACCCACTCCCAAAACACACTCTTGGGGGCAGAAATAAATTAATTTTATGGTATCAAAAAAGATGCTTTGGTTAATAAACTTACTCTGAGTATGCAATCTGTCAGATCAACAATTAGGTGATGGTTTACAGAAGTCATAAAAAAAGAATCTCAAGTCTGAAAGCTCATGTGCCTTAAGTTCGTGTCACTAAGGGGAGGGATAAATGAATGTGGTGTTTGGAGAAAATTAATTTTGTGACTTTGCAGACATTCCTACAGCTAAAGCTATTGAAGTTAAAGGGCATGTGTAAGGTAATGGTTGAAAGGAATCTGTATATGATGTGACAAGAAAGATACAAAAGCTTAGAACATCTAACAGAAAAGTAGCATAATTGCACGTACTCAGAAAGCATACATGCGTGTTGAAGATGCATGTTGCAAAGATAAATTCTACACTTAAAACAGTTCCTGGGCTATGCATGAAATTCCTCCATGAAAAAAAAAAAAAAAATCCAACTACCTTTTTGTAGCCATAAAATGTACAAGCCAAAGGGCTAAAGAACTTCGCCACAAACATTTAATAGTTCTAGAATAAAAGTTCATGGTTTAGGAGGTTTCAGTGAAATGATTCGGTCAGAATCTATTTCTTTGCAGAAAATGACTACTCACATTGCCAAACTCTTACTATGAATATGGTCAGTCTTTGGAGCCAAAAGAAATAAATATAAGATGAGGGTCCACTAAAGGAATTCAAACAAATAGGAAAACTTAGCTACTTGAAGTTGACACAGGAAGTTGACGGTTTCACATTCACAAACTAAACAGCCCTAGGAAATGAGAATGTATTATATACCAAAGACAAACACGAAAAAGCATTTACAGAATACCCAGAACAGTCCCCAGCACACAGTTTTGGTTTCCTGTAAAGCTGTCATCATAAACGCAGGAAATCTGGAGGTCTATTCTCCATCTGATTTTTAACATTATGTTTTATGAGAATGTTGCATTTGGCTGTACTTGTATGACTCTAATATGTATAAAGGTAGACAAACTATGGCCTGTGAGCCAAGTCCTCCTGCCTGCCGCCTGGTTTTATACAGCCTGCAAGCAGAGTGTTTTTCACATTTTTAAATGGTGAAAAAAATCAAAAGAAAAATAATATTTCATGACAAGTGAAAATTAATTGAAATTAGGATTTCAGTGTCCATGAATAAAGTTGATTTGGAACGTAGCCACGCCCAATGGTTTACATATTGTCTGTGGTTGCTTTTGAGCTCAAAGGGCAGAGTTGAGTAGTTGTGACAGAGACTGTGTATGTGGCCTTCAAAGCCGAAAATATTTACTGGCTGGCCCTTTACAGACAAAGTTTGCCAACCCCTTCTCTAATATGCAAAGGCCAGCTTAATCTGAAAGTGAACACTCAAAAGAACACTATGGAGAAACCAGAAGAGGGAAGAATGCACTCTTCGTGGTGAATCTTCCGAAGTGGCACTTGAGCCTCTCTTACACATCTGCACTGGCTCCCATGCTGTCCCAGCCACATCAGATCAAAGAAGGCAGCCCTCCTCACAAAAACCTCGCTATTCTTTCTGCTACTTGATCTGTGCAAAGCTCAGGTGTGGTTTGCCATTTGGGGTCTGGAGGTTGGAATTAGTTGATAATTTTAGCTGATTTAGGTTACCTAGGTTACACCACAAATCAAAAATAGCTGAAATATCTGTGTAAATGAAAAACAAATGTACAGAGAGAGGGAGCAATCAATTTTCAGAAGATAGAGAAATGTTCTTTTGCATGGAGCCCCCATTGGTAATGAACTCCCTGGTGCTAAATGAAGGGAAGGAGGGAAGGGACTTTTGTGTCTCCCAGCAGGACCTCCAATCAGGCAACAGAATAGAAACTTTTCATTGATTGTGGGTCTTGGCAAAATTGAGGGTTGCCTGTTTGTACTGACACTTTGAAGTTCGATGGGTCTTTTGGTAATAAACTCCCTTCACAGTAGTGAGATTATGATACCTTTGGGAGTTATCTCATTATGTGTTTTGTGATTTTTTTTTTTTTGGCACACTTTTTTTTTTCTTTGAACTCTGATGAAAGATTAGCTTCAAGGCATCATAAGTGCCAGAGGTTGATGAAACCAGTCATAGACCCTCGCTGTTCCAAGTGGGATCCATGAACGAGCAGCATTGGCGCCTTCTCAGAGCTTGTTAGAAATTCAGAATTTCGGCACCTCCCCCAAACTTGCTGAATCAGAATCTGTGTTTTAACAGGATTCCCAGATTGTCTGAGTATACATTAATTTTTGAGAAGCACTGGTGGAAAAAAGTGCATGAGACTTGGGGTCCTGGGGATCCAGTTCCAGATTGAACTGATGCTAATTCACTGGTGACCTTGGGCAAATTTTTCACCATCTTTTTGCCTTGGTCATCTTCTCTTTAATGTGCTGCTAAATTCACTGTCTTAGTTCAGGCTGCCATAACAAAATACTATAGAACGGGCTTCTTAAACAACAACAACAAAAAGTTATTTCTCATCGTTCTGGAGGCTGTAAGTCCAAGATCAGGGTGCCAACATGATTGGATTCTGGTGAGATCCTTCTTCAGGAGGAAAGAGGGTGAGACAGCTTCCTGGGGTTTCTTTTATAAGGGCATGTGTCTCACTCATGAGGACTCTACCCTCGTGACCTAATTTCCTCCCAAAGGCCCTACCTGCTAATACCATCACATTGGATGTTAGGATTTCAATATGTTAATTTGGGAGGGACGTAAATATTCAGTTCATTAAAATCACCTTCTCCTACGTTTTGAACAATACTCTCATTGTCAAATGAGACAATAAGCATAAAACTGCTTGAAAAAGTATTACCTCCACTGTGGTTGTGAGATATTAGGAATAGTAATGGCTAATATCTACAGAACCTCAACCATGAGTCTTGCTCTGTGCCGACTTCTGAAGATGAACTTTCCTTTCAGTCACTAAAACTCTCTGATGATAGTAGTAACATCAGTTTTACCATACACGTGGAGAAACAGCCATTGAGAAATTAAGTGTCTCACCCAAGGTGACATATCTAGTTAGTTGTGAAACTGGAAATTGAGCCCCAAAGCCATATCCTCACCCCCGCACCATGCTGCCTCCAAAATACAATATTGAAGAATGGCAACAAATACTGTTATTTTCACAGATGACAGTCTAAACACCACTGCGCAGTGAGGACAAAGGCATGACATGTTTTAAACTCTGTTTTTGTACACAAAAAGGGAAGAAGAATAAACAAAGAGAAATTCCCTAGAGATGAATGGCCCAGAGAACACAAATCAACTTGAATGTGTTATCAAAATGGCAGCCAACAAGTTTCCATTGTGTTTGCCTCTAGTAGTTAAGTATGAAACACTGACTAGCACATTCAATAGGCAATGAGATTTCCCATTTTATTTCTGAGACTCATTGTATTTCTTACTTCTACATTGAGTACTTGAAGTCACAACTGAAGGAAGGTAAAGTCTTAAGAGTAGAAGGTTACAGAGCTGACTGGAAACTTATAATTCAGTTCCAAAATGTTGGAAGTATAGAGATGTTTTGTACATATTGCAAGATCTACTCTGATCCCTTTGGCAGCAGAAACATAAGGCATCCAAATAGTTCTAAACAAATGTGCTTGAATTTAGAGACTTTTTGAAAATCCTGTACTTCTTGGCTTGGAGCTAATGTTTATATCTTGCTTACTTTGTGCTGGGAACTGTTCTAAGAGCTTTTCAAATATTAACTCAAATATTAACCCTCTCAACAACCCTATTCAGCAGGCAGTATTATTATTATTCTACATTCCAATTTAGATTACTTGGATCATTACATAGCTGAGGGTGCACAGAGAGGTTAGGTAACTTCCCCAAGATCACACAGGTGGTTTATGGTAGAACAGGATTTTAAACTGAAGCAGTTGGTTCCACACTCTATGCTCTTGACTACTACCCCAGAGACCCTGCTAAGTAAACCTACCTCTCAGGGATTCAGGGATACTTTAAAAAAAACAAAACAAAAACAAAAACAAACAAACAAAAAACTTTGGTTTTAATGTGATTTTAAAATACGTGTCTAAAGTAGAATCTGGTTGTTACATTAGTAAAATGTTGATGCTTTCTTCTAAAAAATAAAAATAAGGGACAATTTTGATAGCTTTGGAGAGTCCCTGTGATTAGAGACCATGTGGACTAAATCATTCAACCCATGTTTTTCGTATTACTCTGCAGCAGTGGTTCTCAAGAGGTTTGGGGGAACGGCGCAGATTTTGCTCCACAGGGGACATTTGGCAATGCCTGAAAACATTTTCCACTGCAGTGATTTGGGGGTGGGGGGTGCTCCTGGCGTCCAGTGGGCCGAGGCCAGGGCTGCTGCTAAACATCCCACAATACATAAGACAGCCCACACCTAAAGAATGATCTGGCCTCAAATGTCAAAAGAACTGAGGTCGAAAATCCATGTTCTATGAGAATAAGAATTTAAATTCTGATAGAATTTATCTACTAGTTAACACACTAGTGCTAGTTAAGAATATACACAAGTAACACAGACTAGAGGAGAGGATGCTAGATGTTAGTGGTGAGAGACAAGTGGACAAATAGTTATAAAACTATGAGGAATGTGCTGGAACAAAGACTGTGCAGGGTGCTGAGAGGTACCTGGGACGGACAGGCACAAACTCAGCCTTCTCAGTGACTCTGGAGCTGCGTATTCTAGACTGAGGAGGCTGAGTTTACCAGCAGATAAGAGCCTGCAGAGCAGAGGAAAGGGCAGCCTGGGTTTGTTTTGTTTGGCGTTGTTTTATTTGGCTGCTAACTCCTAGAAATCTTTTTCACTCTGGCTGGCCTTAGCGCCTGTCTTCTGTCTTGTCTCTAAGACTTTCCCTTTTTCATCCTTAAGGAGTCCAGTGGGAAACTTTTGGAAAACCCAAGTTCATGCTGAACCAGAATTGTGAATTTTTCAGAAGATCTCCATGGAGGGTAGAAAGACTCAGCAAACCCCGTTCAAAAGCAAATGATCTTTTAAATTTGTTCGATCCTAGATTAGGACAGAGTATTCAGACTGTAGAAAGTGGCAGGGTGATGTGAAAGCTCTGATTTATCTGGGAGCATTAAAAGCTTTAAGGGAGCAAAATAGAGCATCACGGTAAAGAGCTAAATGGTAACAACAAGAGAAGCTTCTCCATTCCTTCCAATCAGTTTTATAAATCAAATGGATGAAAAGATTACTAAATCCTCTGGAGCTAAATGTTCTCCATTATTCTATTTGCTTTTCAGCCTCCAAAGGGGAGAGGTTAAGCCAAAGGGTTTTAGAGTCTGAGCTGCAGATGGAATGTGAACAGGCATGTGACTAACCCGCCTGTCATCGTGATGGCCTGCTTTGGTTGTTGTTATTGTTGTAAACATGACATCCTCTTCAGCAGAAGTTTACATTTTTAGAGGGAAGTTTTGGGGTTCCAAGTTTTCTCTGAATCCTCACTTTTTACAGAAATAGAGGAGAGGTAATTTGCCACATGGGTCCCCCCAAAACCAAGGTGATCTTTCGAACCTTTATTCCCAAAGTTCAATTTCAAAGCCAGAACAGTGCAGGAGTGTATACCTTTGAGGAAAGCGGCAGTTTGTTCTAATCAAATTGAATTTGTCATTTTCGTGAAACCTTAGGTTTCCTTCATTTTAGTTACTTTTTTGAGCGTTGACATGGAGGGGTTTGGTGATGAGGCTGGGAGACAGAAAGCGTCATCATCCATTTGTCACATTGCCCCCACTGCTGAGAGTTTTGGTCAATGTTGTTCATTTTCAGTTTGTACATACAAAGTGGCTCGTGCAAATAGATTGTTGATGGAAAACAGTGTCTTCTTCATGGGCAAAGGAGGCATCAAAACCACAAGCTTGAGAGCCTTTCTGCTTTTTCTTGGGATTAGTTCTGGATCCCTCAAAGAAAACCGTGGGCTACGAGGACCTACCAGTCCACCGCATATAACATATCCAGAAAACAGTTCCACAAAACAGGAATTGGTTCAGAATTTTGCATTGTGTACACTCAGATTGATGTTCTGTCTCCTTTTAATATAGGGAAAGATTGTTCCCAACTATGAGTAAAAGTTTTTAAAATGAGATCCTTCTACTATTAGAGATCTTTTAAAGTTCTTAGGTTTTCTGGAAGTGAGGGAACATGAAGACCCACCAGATAAACACGTTTGGCATCCTATACAGAGCTGCCAATGAACTGCTTTCCTTAGCGTGGAAAAGAAGGTTGAGACTGAAGAATAGTCTGAATTCTCCATGCATTCCAGCTTTCCAGGTCCAGGTTTTCCTTTCATGTTTAGATAAAACAGCTTAGGGCTCAATCACACAGGCTCTAGGAAGCCTTGCACTCATCCTAAAATTTCTGAGAATTCCCAGTGGATTACTTTCCACTTTCCAGAGGTTGCCTGCCTCTTCTTGCTCCCAACTCCAGACTGGGCTCAGGTACTGTGGGTCTCCCTCCTCCTAGGTCATATCTAGGCTTCTGAACACCTCTGGAATTACCAGCTACCATTCAATTCACACAGACACCTTTATCCTGGCTCCTCATTTTCTAAGTCCACAGAGTTCCTAAATTCTTAACTTTAGGAAGAGGAGGGAGAGGAGAAAGGGTGACTCAAGGGTGTTTTTTTGTTTGTTTGTTTTGTTTGTTTTTTTTATCACAGGTGAGTTACATCCTTTTGTTTCACCCCCTCCATTTCAGATCATGCACAGGGCCCCAACTCCTCAGTGAGGGAGGGATCTATCTGGGGCTGTACTTTTAGCCACACGATGTTCTGGGGCAAACTTTTGAACTCAGGTTTTCTTTAAAGGCTTTATTTGCTTCCTGATCCTGAACACATCCTTGGAAAAAGGAAAGGCCATAAAAAATATATACTCCCACCTCCTTTCAGATGAACTACTAGGAATCAGCAATTAGACCCTTAAACACGGAAATTAAAGGTTTTCACAATAACAGGTCAAACTTAATAGAATATGTTTCCTAAAGATGGGGATCTCAGTCTCATTTGTTTAATTTTGTATCTTCAGCGCCTTGAACATGACTGGCATATAGTTGTGCTCAAACATTATCTGTTGAGTGACTAACTGAATGAATGAATAAATGACCAATGGATATATTTAAGATTCATTTGTTTGATAAGAACTGATTGAGCTACCAATATGTGGCAGGAACTGAGATAAGCAATGTGGACCTTAGACAAATGGAACAGTACGGTCACTTGCCCCTGATGAGCTTCTGATTGAGTAGGGAATCAAGACACATACACAAATTGCTTTAGTCAAAGGGAGACCTTGGAGATCACATGATATAAGCCTAGACAAGAAATAATGGTAGAGCACAGCGGAGCAGATGGGGAAAAGGACTCTTAAGTCAGATCAGAAATCCATGGAGTATGACCGGGCATGGAACTCACACCTATAATCCCAGCACTTTGGGAGGCTGAGGTCGGTAGGTCACTTGAGTCCAGGAGCTTGAGACAAGCCTGGGCAACATGGTGAAACCCCACGTCTACAAAAAATACAAAAAAATTTAGCCAGGCATGGTGGTGTGTGCCTGTAGTCCCAGCTACTAGGGAGGCTGAGGTGGGAGGATTGCTTGAGCCTGTGAGGTCGAGGCTGTAGTTAGCTGTGATAGTGCCACTGCACTCCAGCTTGGGGAACAGAGAGACCCTGTCTCAAAACAAAACAAAAAAAAGAAAAGAAGAAGAAGAAGAAAGAGAAAGAAAGAAAGAAAGAAAGAAAGAAAGAAAGAAAGAAAGAAAGAAAGAAAGAAAGAAAGAAAAGAAAGAAAGAGAAAGAAAGAAAGAAAGAGAAAGAAAGAAATCTGTGAAGTAATTGGAATTCCTCTTGCTAGATAGGGGTTTTCCTTAAGTTATAAACAAATAATAACAATCCCTTTGAAGCCATATTTTCCGAAGGCATTACCGTTTTTATAAATGGTATACTCTTTGATAGATTCTTCAATAGATATTAATATTTTAACTATTGTTTTCCACAATGGCACTTCAAAAATATGCTATCCTTTTGTCCACTAAATACCATTTCCCAAAGCAAAAACAAACGACAAATTCATAACAAGGTGAAAATGTCTATAGCAAATCTAGTCTTCCATCCAAAGAGAAGTGGCAGCTTTTATGAAACCATAACCTTCTCCCTTTTCTTGAAGAAAGGAAATTGCTCTAGTTCAGCAGGTGAAGAAATGGATACTCTCCCTTCTTAACTTACAGAGTTAACCAGCAATATTCAAAAAAGGGAGGCACTGACTGCTGACGATGGTCAGTATAAGCCTGTGTAGTCCCGTAGGCCTCTGGGAATAATTAGCTCAACAGTGGACTGTGAAACACACACTGCTTCCTTCCTGGTTGCTGTTTGTTCTGCTCTGAGCTCCAACCGCAGCCCAATTGTTACCTATGGAGGAGGACTGGGGTCATGTTCTCAGGAAACTACCAGTAAGTAAATAGGCAGAACTCTTAGGAGCAGGGTGTGATGTAAGGACTTTTCGGCAGGTGAGCCTGTCCCTGCTATTTCTACCTCAAGTCTTTTTCTGTTGTTGTTTTTAACTCAGTCCATTAGCTGTAAAGGGGAATCAGTGATATGGACAGATGTTATAAGAAGCTTGTAAGAAATTCTTTATCTTTTTCTTTCCTCATTTGGTAATACTTTTGGGTTTGTCTGAGAGGCAGCTGAGTTTTCTCTCAATCAGATTGTCGAAGCCAAAATAAAGTATAGAGATGAATCTCTAAATTTAACATTTTATTTTGGGAAGCAGGGATTGCAGTTCGGGGCATACACACAGACTGGGTGGCCTTCGGTATGTCTGAAGAACAAAGAGAAGGTTGTGAGTTTTATTAGAAAGAGAGATGTTATGTTATCATTTTGAAAGAGAGCTTATTGGCACTAGAGAAGCTTTTGGGAGCTGGCAAGCTCTGATTGGTGAGTGGGTGTTTGGATGTTTGTCTCCTCCAAATCTTGTGTTGAATTGTGATCCCCAATGTTGGAGGTGGGGTCTGGTGGGAGGTATTTGGGTCATAGGGGGCAGATCCCTCATAAATGGCTTGGTGTCATCCCCTTGGTGATGAGCAAGTTCTCACTCAGTTAGTTCCTGCAACATCTGGTTGTTAGAGTATGCCCTCCTTCTCTCTCTCTCTCTCTCTCTCTCGCCATGTGACATGTGTGTTCCATCTTTGTCTTCTGCCATGAGTAAAAGCTTCCTGAGGTCTCACCAGAAGCCAAGCAGATGCTGGTGCCATGCTTGTGCAGCCTGCAAAACCATGAGCCCAATAAACTTTTCTTTATAAATTACTCGGCCTCAGGTATTCCTTTTTACCAACACAAAATGGACGAATACAGTGAGTGACTGCGGTAGGTAAAACCAGTCTTGGAGTCACAGCCGGTTGCTTCAGCAGCTGGGCTTGTAGAAAATTCAACTCTTGGAGCGGGGGCTATGTTCCCCCACTGCTTTTTCCCCCTGGCCCTTGATGCTGATTTAGTTGGGCATGACAATAATGACTCAATTTGTATAATGAGCTTTCACAAGATATCGCCCCTTACACGGGGCTGCAAACTGGCCATGTGGAGGACTTGCCCAGCCAGTTCTCACCATGTCGTATGGATATTTTTCTAAATAGATCTTATTTTATTTTATTTTATTTTTGAGATGGAGTCTTACTCTGTTGCCCAGGCTGGAGTGCCGTGGCACGACCTTGGCTCACTGCAACCCCCACCTCCCAGGTTCAAGCGATTCTCCTGCCTCAGTCTCTTGAGTGGTTGGGATTACAGGCACCCACCACCATGCCCAACTGATTTTTGTATGTTCAGTAGAGATAGGGTTTCACCATGTTGGCCAGGCTGGTTTTGCACTCCTGACCTCAGGTGATCTGCCCACCTCGGCCTCCCAAAGTGCTGGGATTACAGGTGCGACTCAGCCACATCCAACCCTTAATTCCTTGTTCTATGATTATAGCAGCATGAGTCTATTATAAACATTTTAGAAAATACAGACTAGCATAAAGGAAAAAATATAAATCAGCTACAAATTAAAAGCCCAGTGTAAACTCTGCTAACATTTGCTAACATTTAGTGTCCAATCTTCCAATCTCATTCCCCAGTGTGTGCGTTTTTTGTTTGTTTTGTTTTATTTTGAGTAAATACAGGTGTCTTGATATGTTGCCCAGGCTGTCACAATGGTCTTGAACTCCTGGACTTAAGCAATTCACCTCAGCCTTCCAAAGTGCTGGGATTACAGGCGGGAGCCACCACACCTGGCCTATGTGTGTTTTTTAAACAATTGAGACCATTTTGTGTATGTTGCTTCTTCTTTTCTTTCCTCATTTGGTAATACTATATTGCTGTTTAAGAACTGTTTGAGGAGTCTGATGACATATGTAGAAAGGGAATAGGTGATTAACCACGAGGACAAGCTGGTGTTGGTGACTGGAAGTCAGGAGAGACCATTGCCTGGCATCTCAGAGCCCCCAGGAGTGCCCACACCTCAGGGCACACAAATGAATAGATTTATACCAGAGAAGTTTCAGCCACACTCACCAACCAACCCCCAGGCCCTCTTTCACTGGCATCCTAATCCAGGTTGCTTCATAGAAGTCAGCTTACAGCCACACCTTTCCCCCTTAAACTTTTTTTGAACTTGAACTTCCAGTATAATTAGAGTTAAACCATCCCAGCAGCATAAGAGGAACGCTTGGAGGAATGGATAAAGATCCACTTGGCATATTTATGATTTTTCAAACCTTCCACAAAGATGGTGGCAGACATTTTCTTAAGTGGTAGAGATGTCAGAAATTTTATTTTTAAAAAGCCTTAACTCTGACTGGGTGCAATGGCTCACACCTATAATCCCAGCATTTTGGGAGTCCAAGGTGGGTGGATCACTTGAGGTCAGGAGTTCGAGACCAGCCTGGCCAATGTGGTGAAACCCCATCTCTACTAAAAATACAAAAAATTAGCCAGGTAATGTGGCGCGTGCCTGTAATCCCAGCTACTCAGGAGGCGGAGGCAGGAGAATTGCTTGAACCCGGGAGGCGGAGGTTGTAGTGAACCGAGATCACGCCACTGCACTCCAGCCTGGACAACAGAGCAAGACTCCATCTCAAAAAAAAAAAGAAAGAAAGAAAAAAAAAAAAGCCTTAACTCACTGTTCTCATTTTGTTCCCATTTTATAGTTTATAATTAATGGAAAGTATGAAGTATCAACCAAATCTGCTCAAACATAGCCATGCATAAGCAAATCCTTTTTATGTTTAATAACTGAAAATGATTCATCAAATTTTATTAGATGGTGCAAATGCTTAGGTCACTTAGAGCTTCAAATGGCTCCAAAATTTTCTCCCACTCTTCCCCCACCAACTTTTTTTTGCCAGTTGTATATTTAGTAAGCATGCCATACTGAGTGTGGATTGGAGACACTTTTTCCTGTAGGATTTTTGCCCTGTATAACGGAACAATTACAAGGGAGATGATTTGATATATAATAATTTATTATGATAAAATATTTTGCCCAATGATTAATTTTTTGGGGAGCAATGGGCATGGAACAAAGCTGCAAGAACATGAAAAGGGTCATCTGTTCACTTTTTAAAGAAATAAAGCTAACACAGTTGAGCACCTACCGTTTCCAATCTCAACTCCTTTAATCTTCACAGCACTATAAGATAGATCTCATTATTACACCCAGTTTAAAGATGGTAAAACTGAGGCATGAAGAGGTTAAATAATTTAGCCACAATAGAAAGAGGCAGAGCCAGGATTCAAGACCAAGTTGTCCAGTTCTGTAAACTCTGCCTCTAACCACTATTCTTACTTGGTCACAGACGCCTCAGCTATAAAAGGTCTTGAAAGGGTCTCTGTCTGCTTCACTCATCCAGCAACCACTCAAGAAATACTTATGAAGCACTTATTGTGTGCCAGGCATTATACCTGACCCTGGGACCCTGGGAACATAATGATCAACATACTGTCATGTAATACCTGCCCTCAAGGAGTACATTCCACTGGGGTAGACAGTTAAGTAAAAAAGCAATTATAATACCACTTTACCTTCCAACAGAATCCAGTTCAAGCCATTCTAGTCAGATCAAAAGCAATACTGTTTTTTAAACTTGGGAAATAAATTAGATATGCAAAGATACAGGCTTTTCTCCATAGAGTATACCTGACTACCCAGCACATCATGAATTAATTGACCCCTGAAGGCAAGCTAGGTAAGTGCCCTTGGGGCCTTTTGTGTTGCAGGAAGGATTATGTGAAAACCATTTTTATGTGTCAATTATACATTTTAAAAAACTAAAACAAAACAACAACAAAAAACCCACAAAAAGCCAACCTAGGATTTGCACCATAGAGAATGAGAGTGGATGAAAACAATATTAGAGAGTCTTCCTCCCACAAAACTCAACAAAATCATAGACGATAGGTAAGCCTGTCCCTGCTATTTCTACCCTAAGTCTTTGTTTTTTTTCTTTTTAAACTCAGGCCATGAGCTGTAAAGGGGAATCAGGGATGTGGACAGATGTTATAAGATGCTTCTAAGAAACTCTTTATTAAAAATTCCAAACATGTTATATTTTTCACCATCACCAAACACTTCCCTTCACTCTTCTTTCCTATGAGAGCAAGTCCTTCCATTTTTGGTATCCAATTTGGCTCTTCCTGAAATAGGTTACACCCCAAGTTGCTGCGTGATGCCAAATTGTTGATTGTAGTTTACGGTGTCTCCTTGAAACATGCCATATAATTACATAATCACATCATAGCTAATCTGGTTTATTGGAAGGCCTCTGGATAGGGCTGTTTGGCTAATCATTGTCCTGGAAAATCTGTCTCCTAGGATACTTCTCATACCCACTTGTAGCAAGGAACAAATACAGAGGTGGCCAGCTCTTCCACCCAGACATTCACCCTTGGTCTTTTGTAGATTGTTGTAACTAAGGAAAGGCTAGGGAAAGGGTGCTCTCGGCAGGATTTCTTGAAAGACGTCACCATTGAGCAATTGCTAAAGATTACTCAGAGCCAGCAGATGGAGCAGATAAGAAGGCCTTGATGAGGTTTTTGGCCAGTTGTGATTCCACCCTGAATTTAAGACCTGTTCCCTCTGATCTTAGGAAAAACCCAGAACCTCTACTCTCTGCTGATACTGGAAAGGGGAGGGCAGGATTTAGGCTTATCATGAACTCATTTATTTTTCCTTTAGCCCATAAAGCCTGATCTTTCCTGCAATCAAAACATGATGGAAAAGCCTAGCAGGCTATTGCAAAAGTATTATGTTTTCTTTATAGTTCATCTCTTGGGATTGCATTTTACTCTTGATTTTACCAGGCCCTTCCAAGCACGGGTGGAGGGGCGGGGGTGGGGGAAGCATCCTTCAGTTCTACTTGAAGGCATAAGAACTGAAACCTCCCCACTTTTTCTTGGAGAGTAGAAGGAATGTGTTTGCTATTTGTTCTTACTTGAGCTCAGTTTCCTGCAATGACTTTTTGAATTGTTTTATCAGGCTAACAATAGGAGACACAGTAAATTCATTTGTAAAAACTCTGCCTGACTTTGGTCTGTCATCTGTGTTTTTAAATACACTTGAGTTATTCTATTACCATTCTATTTAGTAGCCACCCACATTTGGAACGCTTCCACCTTGAGTGGTAGACATATCTTTTTTTAATTCCCATTTTAGAATGTTTTTAGAATTTACAATTTGTTTTTTAGTATACAGGATGGGCATAGATAGATGCCATCACTTCTTAATAGAGTTGTTTACATGATTTTTGAGGCCCCCAGTGCAAAATAACAATGTGAGGCCTCCTGTTCAAAAATTATTAAGATTTTCAGGCCGGGCGCGGTGGCTCAAGCCTGTAATTCCAGCACTTTGGGAGGCCGAGACAGGCGGATCACGAGGTCGGGAGATCGAGACCATCCTGGCTAACCCGATGAAACCCCGTCTCTACTAAAAGATACAAAAAAACTAGCCGGGCGAGGTGGCAGGCGCCTGTAGTCCCAGCTACTCTCGAGGCTGAGGCAGGAGAATGGCGTAAACCCGGGAGGCGGAGCTTGCAGTGAGATCCGGCCACTGCACTCCAGCCTGGGCGACAGAGCGAGACTCCGTCTCAAAAAAAAAAAAAAGATTTTCAAAACAGTCACAGCAGATCATTAAGCCCAGCACCAAGTCCTTCTGAGCACAGGGCGCTTCTCAGTGCAGGGCTCTTCTAAGCACAGGGCCTTATGTGACAGTGTAAGTTGCACACTCATGAAGCCAGCCCTGATTCTTGATTATTCACAGGCAATTTGAAGGTTACCCAGGCCCTGTGTTTTCCCTCATCCACTTTCCTGCTTGCTGACTTAAGACAAATCTCTGGCCCTTTAGAAACTGCTACGTTGAGTTATATAATGAAAATAAATGATATAAAATGAAATGTATTAATTTGAATACCTGGTAGAACTGAAGGCATTCAGTGGGGTGATAGGTAGAGATATTAAATAGTGAGAAACTTCTCCATTATCTGATTATTTTAGTTGTTCTTATTGTGAAATAGTGTGATAGAATGGGAGAAAAGAAAAACCACGGCCGGGCGTGGTGGCTCAAGCCTGTAATCCCAGCACTTTGGGAGGCTGAGGTGGGTGGTTCACAAGGTCAGAAGTTCAAGACCAGTCTGGCCAATATGGTGAAACCCTGTGTCTACTAAAACAAAAATCAGCTGGGCGTGGTGGCGGGTGCCTGTAGTCCCAGCTACTCAGGAGGCTGAGGCACGAGAATCACTTGAACCTGGGAGGTGGAGGCTGCAGTGAGCCGCAACTGCACCATTGCACTCTAGTCTGGGCAATAGAGCAAGACTCCACCTCAAAAAAAAAAAAAAAAAAAAGAAAAGAGAAAAACCACTAAAATGAAACTCAGATCCTCAAAAAGTTAAACATAGAATTACCATATGACACAGCAATTCCACACCTAGCTCTATACCCAAAAGAATTGAAAACAAGGACTCAAGCAGTTTCTTGGCTGATGGTTCTGCAGGCTTTACAGGAAGCATGGCTGGGTGGCCTCAGAAAACTTACAATCATGGCAGAAGGCAAAGGGGAAGCTGGCGCATCTTCACATGGTGGATCAGGAGAGCGAACCAACGGGAAAGTGCTACGTACTTTTAAACAACCAGATCTCATGAGAACTCACTCACTATCATGAGAACAGTAAGGTGGGAGGTCTGCCCCCGATCCAATTACCTCCCACCAGTTTCCTCCCCCAACACTAGAGATTACAATTCAATATGAGATTTGGGTGGAGACAGAGAGCCAAACCATATCAGATACTAAAATAAATAACATAATCAATTTGAAACCACACTTTAATTCACTTTTCTCAACTCAGATAATGCAGAGAAAGTGAGTGCACTGAGTTAATCAGTAACAGGGAATACACCTTCTTGGAAACAATGGATGTTTTTCACCCACTGTGACAAAAGTAAACTTCAACAGCTTCCCAAATATTAAAAGAAAACAGGGCTATTCTGTACCCATGGTAAATTAAAGTAGAAAATAATTATAAAAAGAGGAAAAAAAATCCAACACTGAGATTTAAAAGAAAATTCTCCTTTTAAGTACATTTGTCTTGAAATGAAAATATTAACTAAAATACTAGAATGTCTAGAAAATAATGATAACAAAAATAATACATGTCAAAATGTGTGGAATATGGCTGTTCTATACCTTTAAGCTATGAATTTAAACATTTACTTTACTAAAAATTTTAGTTAGTTAATTGCACGTTTAGCTCAAGAATTTATAAAAAGAACCATAAAATTAACTTAAGAAAAGAGAAGAAAGGAATTAATAAATGTAAAAGCAGAAACCAATAAGTTAGAAAACAGGAAAACCATAGAACTAAGAAACAGAAGAGCTGGCTCTTTTTAAAAGTAATAAAATAAAACAAGGTGCTAGCTAGCTCCATCAAGACAAATGGGGAAGGTGCAGAATTAAGAATGAAAATAGATAATTGAGCAAAGAGAACATTTTTTAAATTGCTATTCACCATAATTTCATGCAAATAAATTTTAAAATTTCAATGAAATGAATGTTTTCCTAAGAGAAAACGTTACCTTAATTGAGTCAAGGAGAGATAGAAAATAAAAATAGTAAATGCAGAAATGGGAAGATTTAAATATAGGAAATAAAATATAAAGGCCTAGAAAGTAATTTGAGTGATTGTATTTTTAAATTAATTCCATTGTTTTATTGTGATAAAATACGCATAACATAAAATTTACAGTTTTAACAGTTTTTAAGTGTACAATTCAGTGGCATTAAATCTGTTCTCAACACTATTCATCTCCAGAACTTTTTCATCATATCCAACAGAAACTTTCAGGCTGGGCGCAGTGGTTCACGCCAGCACTTTGGGAGACCAAAGCAGGCAAATCATTTGAGGTCAGAGTTCAGGACCAGCCTAGTCAACACGAAACCCCGTCTCTACTAAAAATACAAAGATTAGCCAGATGTGATGGCATGCACCTGTAATCTCAGCTATTCTGGAGGCTGAGACATGAGAATCACTTGAACCCAGGATGCAGAGGTTGCAGTGAGCTGAGATCCTGCCACTGTACTCTAGTTTGGGCAACAGAGCGAGACTCTTGTCTCAAAAAAAATAAAAATAAAAAAAGAAACTCTGAACCCATTAAACACCAATTCCCCATTCCCCTACTCCTTAGCCCCAGGCAACCATTATTCTACTTTTTGTCTCTATAAATTTTCCTATTCAAGAAACTTCATACAAGTGGAATTGTAAAATATTTGTCAGAAGTGTCTGGCTTCTTTCACTCAGCATGTTTTTGAGGTTCATCCATATTGTAGCATGATCAGTACTCTCTTCCTTTGTAAGGCTTAACAATATCCCATTGTGTATATAGAGCACATTTTATTTATCCATTCATCTGTTGGTGGACATTTGGATTATTTCTACCTTTTGCACATTGTGAACAGTGCTGCTATGAAGATTGGTGTGTAAGTGTCTGTTTGAGTTCCTGTTTTCAATTTTTTAAGGCATGTACCTAAAAGTGGAATTGCTGGATCATATGGTAATTCTATGGAGTGAATGTATTTTTAATCTTGGTGGAAAAAACAGCCTTCTAGGCCAGACATAAAATCCAGAAGCCATAAAGGGAATTATTTATAAATCTAACTACATAAAAAATATAAACTTCTTTATTTCAGAAAACGTTATTTCTAAACCAAAAGACTGGAGCAAATACTGCAACAGATATGACAGTAAGCTCACACAAATCATTAAGAGCAGATGGATAATCCAATAGAAAACAGGCAAGCAGGAAGTTTCTGGAAGGGAAGGGAGGGGAAAAAAACAAATGGCCAGTGAACTCATTCTGACTTATAATTTAAGAATCAAAAATCTTGGGAGGCTGAGGCAGGGGGATCACTTGAGCTCAGGAGTTTGAGACCAGTCTGGGAGAACATAGTGAGATGCTGTCTCTACAAAAAAAAAAAAAAAAAAATTATAAAAAGCTGGGTGTGGTGGCACGTTCCTGTGGTCCCAGCTCCTCAGGAGGCTGAGGTGGGAGGATCACTTGAGCCTGGGAGGTCGAGGCTGAGGTGAGCTTTGATTGTGTCACTGCACTTCAGCCTGGGTGATGAAGCAAGACCCAGTCTCAAAAAGAAAAAAAGAAAAATCAAAACGAAAATCAAAACAACAATGAGATGTTATACTAAACTATGGGTTGTCCAAAAAGTTTAAATTTTATAACACCTAGTAATGGCAAGGGTGTTAGCATACATTTATATACACTTGTTGATGGACAAATAAAGTTTTTCAGTGTTTTTGGACAGCAATTTGGTGACTTCTTTTAAAGATTATATGGCACATGATTGTAGTCCCAGCAGAGAGGTAGACAGATAGATACATGTTTCAACATTGTCATGCTAAAAAGTTGAAAGAAACCTGAAGGTCTATAGTTACAAGACTAAGTAAATTATAATACAATCAAGCAATGGAATGCATTCAAAGATAATGGTAATTAAATTATGAAGAATCAGGCTCACCAATCTTCTCTCCTCCCCATGGATTCTCTTCACCAGGTTTTAACATATTTGGAATTCCCTAGCATGGTGCTTGCGGGGGGCCTGCGTGTGTGTGCACGTGCGCACATGTGTGTACCTGAATGTTCTACTAAAATTGTTAAGTGCCACTCCTCCTATATTTTGTTTCTTGTCTTGCTCATGTCATTACCAGGAGCTGTGAAGGGAAATTGTTTCCGGAAGTTTCACAAGCCTCATGCTGTTGAAGAACTTGGGAAGGGTTCACAAAAACCTGGGCATCTGGCCGGGCGTGGTGGCTCACGCCTGTAATCCCAGCATTTTGGGAGGCTGAGGTGGGCAGATCACTTTAGGTCAGGAGTTCAAGACCAGACTGGCCAACATGGTGAAACCCCGTCTCTACTAAAAATACAAGAATTAGCTGGCCGTGGTGGCATGTGCCGGTAGTCTCAGCTACTCGGGAGGCTGAGGCACAAGAATCGCTTGAGCCCAGAAGGCAGAGGTTGCAATGAGCCGAGATTGTGCTACTGCACTCCAGCCTAGGTAACGGAGTGCGACTCCATTAAAAAAACAAAAACAAAAACAAAAACCTGGGCATTTTTGGGACCCCTGGCAGGTGCCACAGTGGAGCTTGTTCACTCCCCACTGCTGGGCTCTGAGTTGCTGTCCCAGGCTGAGCACACTGCCTTCAGCAGCCTTCCAGCACAGTTCTGCTCCTCATTTTCCTGAGCTGTTTACTTGCCCTCCCTGAGGTTGGCAAAGCCCATCTCTTTTCATCTGGGAGTATTAGTCTCCAAATCTGTGCAATTCAATCATTAGTCCCAATAACATCTTCACATTTTCAACCAAGAAGCCAGAAGAATTCCCAGTCCCCTGTGCCCTGTGCAGATAGACTGATGATCCCACATTTGACATACAGGAATGCCTTGGCTCGCTCCACCATGACTTTTGCTAGACATCTTCTACTCCCTCCTTCTCTTCAATGCAATTAAACCTGAACCTATGTGTAATATAAGTGTGATACTGAGCATGAATAAATGGTTTAATTCTCAACTTGTGTCCTATAGAAGCAACAGAATATGCTCAGGTTTAAAAAAATGAAAAACTTACATTATTTACTATAATAAGGCTCTTCTTTTGTGCTATTAAGGAATAAGCATTTTGATATCCTCATTTTCCTAGTATGTGTACTAAATCAAAAGAAAATAGCCCCTTGCTAATTTTAACACCAAATTTTTAAGTTAAGGATCTCTATCTGGTTTTAGGAGCTATAACAGCAATCTAATTCTGCCCTAACAATTCAGGAACAAAGAGCTATTAAAAATAAAAGTTGAGTCACATAACTGCTGGGTGTTACAGCCTTCAAGGACTTTCTACTGCCCATTGAACATAATCCCAAAGTGCCATAATTACTGACTTCATGTGCCTAAGCACGAGATCCGCTGTCCCCTCCAAGTCTTCTAGAGCATTGATCACATGGGCCTCCTCTTTCATTCCTGGAGCACACAAGGCGCTTTCGTGCCTCAGGGCCTCGTTCTGTTTCCTCAACACACTTCATCACCTTTTGTTTTTTAGAGCTTTATTAAGGAATAACTCACAAATCGTACAATTGATCCTGTTAAAGTGTACAATTCAGTGGCTGTTAGTACATTCACAAAGATGTGTAGCTGTCACCATGATCAACTTTAGAACATTTTTATCACCTCCAAAGAAAACCCCATATCCATTAGCAGTCTCGCCCCATTCCCCCATACCCTCAGTCCCTGGCAACCATTAACCTACTTTCTGTCTCTATGGATTTGCCTATTTTGGACATCTCTTATGAATGGGATTATACAATTTCTGGTATTTTGTGACTGATTTCTTTCACTTAGCATGATGCTTTCAAGGTTGATCCATGTTGTAGCATGTATCAATAATTCAATCCTTTTTATGGTTGAATAATATTCCACCGTATGTATATTTTATTTATTCACGTTTTGTTGATCCATTCATCTGTTGCTGGGCATTTGGGTTGTTTCTGCTTCTTGTCTTTTATCAATAATGCTGCTATGAACATTTGTGTACAGGTTTTTGTGTGGATGTATGTTTTTGTTTTCTTTAGGACAGGAATTGCAGGGTCATCTTGTCAGAGACGTTCAAACCAGAGTGACTCCATCTTGAATAGGGGCTGAGTAAAATAAGGCTGAGACCTGCTGGGCTGCATTCCCAGTAGGTTAGGCATTTTTAGTCACAGGGTGAGATAGGAGGTCAGCAAAAGATACAGGTCAATAAGACCTTGCTGATAAAACAGGTTGCAGTAAAGAAGCTTGTCAAAACCCACCAAAAGCAAAGTGGCAACGTAAGTGAACTCTGGTTGTCCTCACTGATCATTATACACTAGTTATAATGGATTGGCATGCTAAGAGGCACTTCCACCAGCACCACGACAGTTTACAAATGCCATGGCGATGTCCAGAAGTTACCCTAAATGATCTAAAAACGGGAGGAGCCCTTACTTCCAGGAATTGCCCACCTCTTTCCCAGAAACCTCATGAATAATCCACCCTTTGTTTAGTATATGATCAAGAAACAACTATAAGTATACTCAGTCGGGCAGCTCATGCCACTGCTATGGAGTGATCCTACTCCTATGAAGTAGCCATTCTTTTATTCCTTTGCTTTCTTTCACTTTACCCTATGGGTTTGCCCCAAATTCTTTATTGCATAAGGAAACAATATGGTAACTCTGTGTTTAAACTTTTGAGGAACTGTCAATCTGTTTTCCCAAGTGGCTCTACCATTTTACAATCCCATCAGCAGTATAAAAGAGTTCTAATTTCTCCACATCCTCACCAACATTTGTTGTTGTTTGTCTTTTTTTTTATAATAGTCCTTCTTGTATGTTTGATGAAATATCTCATTGTGATTTTGATTTGTATTTCCCTAATGACTAATTGAGGATCTTTCCATGTGGGTATTAGCCATTTGAATAGCTTATTTGGAAAAATGTCTATTTAGAATCTTGTCCCTCTTTAGAATGATTTATTTGTCTACCTGTTCACTTGTTTACCATCCCCCACCCCCCACCCTGCTGCTAATTTATAAGTTCTGTGAGGGTAGTCACCATGATACTTTTGTTCAGCATTGCATACCCACCACCCACAAAACCATCTGGCACATAGTAGAAACTCAATAAATATTGTGGCTGATTGCATTAATGTCTTCTGTACTATGCTAATTAGAGCTCATGGAAATAAGATAATCAAGGGTCCATGCATTCTAACTATAGCTCTCCTCTCTTCTAAGCTCATTGGGTTGTTCTATGACCTGCTTAGATTTTCATAAGATCTGACTCGTGTTTAATATTTGGACCTGTGCTGCCCTAGAAAACCTCTTTCTAATCTCACTATCAAAAGGTTGGCTTTCCAAGGAATGCTCTGTGTTTTTAGTCCATAAACAGGACACGCTTGCCATTCCTGTTACTGTTTTGCCTGTAGCTTTGTAGCCTTATTCTTCTGGATTCCTTACTATGTGATAGTTAGAGAAAAAGTGAGAAGATGAGGAAAGTATTCTACATTTTTGTTCTTTCAGGTTAATATGGCTGTAAAGAGAGGAATAAGATTTAATGATAATCGCTCTCCTCGTTTCCTGACCTCCTCTGGGCCAGCCAAAGTAGTTTGGAAAAGATATTGTAATAAAGCGTTTTGTTTTGTTTTTGTTTTTGTTTTTGTTTTACTCCTGAAGTTCATACCCCATCCCCACTCTTACTTAATTGCAGCAGCACTTAAAAGTCAATGAGATCACCCCAAGATAAGATTAACTTTGTAGAATTCACGAATTCCATGAACCAAAGGAAAAATGGCTGCTGGCTAGTTAAGACTATGTAGGTACAATGCCCATTACTATTTGGTCAAATAACATATTTTTATCATTTCTAATGCCTACATAGCATCCCATTATATGAAAAATGATGCAATTATATGTTTATTGTTGAGTGGTGAAAATCCCATCTTTGTTTTTAAAGTATGTAGGAAAATAATGTGAAAATAATATGCCAACTCTTAATATGGGTATCTAAGAATGTTTAAGGTGATGGATGGATTTCACTTTACTTTCTTATTATTCATCTCTACTTTAAAACTATTCTACAGTGGGAATATGCCAGTTGTGTAACTTTTAAAATGAAATAATAATGATGTGCAGCTATAAGTAAAGATATTCCGTGTCCAGAGTGAGCCAGTGATGCCTAGCGAGTCTGAACAGAGAAGCGCCTGCCTAGCTTCGTTCAGATCTCCCCGCTCCTCCCAGGCCCAGCCTCGCCTTGTCCACTGATCTGTCTGTGAGTCATCCTTTGCTTACTTCCCACCACACCCAGTCTCAAATGAATGCTCACTTCCTTCACAGCAAGTTCCTACTCTAATTGCCAAGGACTTCTAATTCTGTCTTCACAATGGGTCGAAGTTCAGACTACAGAAAATTAACTCTGTATTTTCATTAGCAGGGTTACTATTTTCTACTACGCAGTTGCTACTAACATTTTCTTCTATGTAGATTTATGTAATCAGTGGAATCTGTCTGTCTCACAGTCCTGCAAGTATGCCTTCTGCACATGCCTGAAAATTCCCCCTCCCCTAAGTAACTATAGTAATTTTATGAACTCTCACTTTTACCATAAGAATGAACACCTTCTAATCTGATTTTACCCAAAAGAATGTCTCTCTTTTACTCTCTTATTAAAAAGTCATCTGTTATCAACGCTTCCCCTTCTACCTGTCAGGCCTGAGCCCGAGCCCAAGCCAAGCCATCGCATCCCTGTGACTTGCACGTATATACGCCCAGATGGCCTGAAGTAACTGAAGAATCACAAAAGAAGTGCAAATGCCCTGCCTCGCCTTAACTGATGACATTCCACCGCAAAAGAAGTGAAAATGGCCGGTCCTTGCCTTAAGCGATGATATTATCTTGTGAAATTCCTTTTCCTGGCTCATCCTGGCTCGAAAAGCTCCCCCACTGAGCACCTTGTGACCTCCACTCCTGCCCACCAGAGAACAACCCCCCTTTGACTGTAATTTTCCTTTACCTACCCAAATCCTATAAAACGGCCCCACCCTTATCTCCCTTTGCTGACTCTCTTTTCGGACTCAGCCCGCCTGCACCCAGGTGAAATAAACAGCCATGTTGCTCACACAAAGCCTGTTTGGTGGTCTCTTCACACGGACGCGCATGACACTACCTCCACCCTCCACCACCACTCTTTTGAGGACATAGAGGTTTAAATTAACCTGCACTGTTTAAAATAATGAACTATTAGACATAACGTAAAGATCCAACCAAAAGGAAGAGGCAAGGAGCAGCATGGCCAGGTATTCAGAGCTCGGATTCTGATCCTGGACCATTTGGGGTTGAACCCCAGATGGCAAGTTAATTACCTTCTCCTTAACTCAGTTTCCCTGTCTGTAAAACAGGAGTAATCATACTACCTACCTTACAGGCATGCTGTTGTAGTGCTTAGAAAAGTGCTGGGCACAGAGGAAGCACTAGATTTGTTAGTTGTTAATATTTTCTTTCTTTTTCTTTTTTTTTTTTTGTGATGGAGTCTTGCTCTGTCTCCCAGGCTGGAGTGCAGTGGTGTGATCTCGGCTCACTGCAAGCTCCGTCTCCCAGGTTCACGCCATTCTCCTGCCTCAGCCTCCTGAGTGGCTGGGACTACAGGTGCCCACCACCACGCCCGGCTAATTTTTTGTATTTTTAGTAGAGACGGGGTTTCACCGTGTTCGCCAGGGTGGTCTTGATCTCCTGACCTTGTGATCTGCCCGCCTCGGTCTCCCAAAGTGCTGGGATTACAGGCATGAGCCACCGTGCCCGGCAGTTGTTAATATTTTCAAGCCTACAATGGAATATAATGTAGTCATTACAATGGGTGATGACGATGCATATTTATTAGCATGCAAGTTGCTTCACAATACGGCATTAGCTCAAAGAAGCAGATTTCAGGATTTCAGGACAGCGGCTACAACATGATCCCATTTGAAATATACATGCATCACATATGTATATGGATCTATGGACGAATATAGCACTGATACGCTAAGCAGTGGTTTTTACTGAGTGGTAGAGTTTTAATTGATTTTATTCATTGATTAGTTTCTTTTTCCTTATTTTCTAATTTTTCAGCATGAATTACGCATGACTTGAGTATTGTTTTAAAATAAAGAAAATAATTCTCTATTTGCCTGGTTGAATCCTGTGGCTTCAGGGTTTCAGATCCTTTTTACATGGGAGGTACATAAACACCTACATTGTTAGGATTGTTTTGTTGTTTGTTTGCTTGCCTGTTTTGGGAATGAATTATATTTAGACTGTAATCACTTTGGTTTTAGTCTTTTTACAAATGTATGTTTCCTTAAGTATCTAGTTTCTCTCTCTCTCTCTATTTTTTTTTTTTTTTCTAGAAGGTATCTACTCTCATGGAAGCTTAAGGAAGCACAGTTCAGCTCAAGCAAGCAGTAGAACCTAGGTCTCTTGCCTCCTACTCCAGGCGTCTTCCAACTACACCACCTTTGATTAATAACCATTGATCCCTTACGTTTACCAGAGCCTGAGGTGCTCCAGTTGCCCATGAAGATTTGTTAATTAGCTGTAAGTTTTAAAAAACATTCCACAACAGGATTAAAGTAACAGGTCTTTTAAATTCTTTTAGCTGAGAGGTACCAATGAACAACAATATTTGATTAATTAACATAGAAAATCAGGTCAGTCCCAATTGGTTTCTGTCTGCAGATAAAACTTAAATCATGCTGGTTGTACTTATGCAATGTCAGAATAGTTTGTCCAATTCAAGAAAAACTTCAGATCAGCTGGTTGTTTGGTATTACACAGTCCAAATATCTGGATACCTGGATTTTATAGAGGTTGGGGCTCAGAAAAATGATACCCCAAAGTATCAGCTGTGGCATGCTGAGCACTTTTGAAGTGAAGGAAATTGGAAGTCCTTAAAAGCTGCCTTTAGAACCAAGGATTTTGTAACCTTCCCTTGTTTCTACCCTTAAAGTGCATGAAGGGGCTCTCTCTGGGAGTTCCTTTATCTGTGGGAAGAAAACTTCTTGCAAAAGAGATTCAATTGTCTTAAAACCCCTTATCTATCAATCTCATCAAATAACCAGGAAAGATTGGCCACCAAAGAAGAGAAAAGACTAAAGGTCACCCCCATGCCCAGGCAGACTTTTCCTCTATTCTTCTGAGGGAAGGTCCAAGAGATTACCTGGAAGATTTTACTTACATGATAAGACAACCTTTGTTCATAGTGAAGTTCTACCTCTCACCTTCTTGAAATTTGTCAGTCACCTCTCCCAGAGCTCAGAGAAATTTTGTCCCAGGCTATTGTCTGTTCTATGGGCTCATTCATTTCCCCTGAAAATCATTTACTACACCTCAAAATTGCCTACATTCCTCTATTTCTCTCCCTTCTATGAAGAATGTACTATTTAAGCTTTACCCATCTGGCCCTTCTCTTAGTATCATATTTTGTATGACTCCCATATACACTTACACATTAATAAACTTGTATGCCCTTTCTCCTCTTTGTCAGTTTATTTCAGCAGACTCAAACCTTCAGAGGGGAAGGGAAAAATTCCCTTTGCCCCTACATAGAAGTTGGGTGTTTTGTTGCTACTGTTTGTGTTTCCTTTTCTCTGAAAAACAATAATGATGCATACTCCAACATCCTTCATGAATTTGTTTGAAAATAAGCAGGACAAGTTCTACTTTTGTCTAGAAAAGTATTATTGTAAGACCAAAGACCTTCCACACATCCCTGTTGAAAAAGGTCATGATGACTTCCTGTAAGAACAGTGGACCTAAAAATATGAACCAGAATCCATCACAGCACCATAGCTGGCAGCCCAGTAATGTATGACATAAAGAGACAATCTTCTTATTCAGGATCAAGGTTAAGAATTAATTTTTTTTTTAATAGAGATGAGGTCTTGCTATGTTACCCAGGCTGGTCTTGAACTTTTGGCCTCAAGCGATCCTCCCACCTTGGCCTCCCAAAGTTCTTGGATTATAGGCATGAGCCTCCACACCAGCCTGATTGATATTTTTTAATGTGCCATAATTTATTTATTTGTCAACAACCTTTCCCCTCCAGTTTATATTCAAATAAAATATCACACACGAAAGCTATGATAGCAAAGTGATGGATAAGGGAATAGGCTGAATGTTGAGTAAAAATGTCCTAAAATTCCTGCATTCTTGGTGATTCTTCTCTTTTTGTCTAATTGTGTGGCAACATCCCCTGCGCTGACTTATACCTCACCATCTTGTTTAGGCCTGGACATAGACTTTGCATCTTTACCACACCACACATGAAGCATTATGAGTGGCTTTAGATATTCAGGATTTCTCAAAGTCTCATCCCAGAGTCACCTGTATCAGGATAATCTGGCTGCTTATTAAATATTGCAACAATCTAGGTCTCACTTCACAGGTACTGAATAAACATCTCTGGAAGTGGAGCTTGGAAATCTGCATACTAACCAAACTTTCCCAATTATTCTGTGTACTCTACAGTTACAGAAGTGAAGAATCCAGTGTTTAGGTCAATATTCTTCTCTCAGGAGATTGACCTTGTCTTAGTCAGTATGAGCTGCTATAACAAAGTACCATAGGCTTGAACAGTAAACATTTATTTCTCATGGTTCTGGAGGCTGGGAAGTCCAAGATCAAGGTGCTGGCAAATCCAGTGTCTGGTGAGGGCCTACCTCTTGGTTTACAGATGTCTAGATTCTCATTGTGTCCTCACATAATGGAGAGCAGAGAGCAAGAACAAGCTCTCATGACCTAATTATGTCCTGAAGGCCCCATCTCTTAATACCATCTCATTGGGGATTAGATTTCATCATGTAAATTTGGGGTAAACACAAAACATTCAACCTATAATAGACCTTAAGCTACAGCCAGAGTGTTATGCATTGGATGAGAAGCCAATGGCACCACCTATCTCCTTACCCTGCTGTCCAAGATGACAGGGGTGAAGGCAAGAAACAACCCCAATTCACTACAAATGACAGTGTATAATAGGACACTGGTAAGAGAATAAAAATGCTAGTCAAGAGTTTGGAGAAAATATTTGCAAATCATGTATCTGATTTTAAAAATTAATATCGAGAAGTATCTAAATAACTGTCACATTCCAATAATGAAACAAAACTAACAACTCAATTAAAAAATGATCAAAAGATTTGATTACACACTTTACTAAGGAAGAGAAACAGACGGCAAATGCGCTCATGAAGCTCATGAATGTTCAATATCATTAGTCAATGTTCAATATCATTAGTCATTAGGGCAATACAAACTAAAAGCACAATGCAATACCACTGAAAACCCAAGAGAATGTCTACAGTTTTTACTTAATTATTTTAAAATATTTTCTAGATATGGAGTTTCACTCTGCTGCCCATGCTGGAGTACAGTGGTGTGATCTAGCTCACTGCAACCTCAAACTCCTGGGTTCAAGTGAGCCTCCTACCTCAGCGTCCCAAGTAACTGCGGCTATGCCTGGCTTATAATAAAAAACAAACAAACAACAACAACAACAAAAACTGACAATACTGCCAAGGATGCAAAGCAATTGGAAATCTTATAAATTACTAGTGGAAATACAAAATGATACTGCCACTTTGGAAAACTGTGTGTGGGAGTTTCTTTTAACATAGCATACAACTCAGCATTTCTACTTCTAGGTAATTTACTCATAGAATGGAAATGCTTGTCTACTGAAGTACTTCTAAGAGAAAGTTCATAGCAGCACTGTTCATAATTGCCCCAAACTAGAAACAATCCAAATGCTCTATTAATAGGTAAATGTATAAACAAACTTTGGTATATCCATGTAATGGAATACTGCTCAGATATAAAAAGAAACAAGTACTGATATGCACAACATAAATGAATCTCAAAAGCGTCATGCTGTGAAAACAGTGAGAGACAAAAGGCCATGTTTTATATGATTCCATTAATACAACATTCTGGAAAAAACAAAACTATAGGTACACAAAACAGATCAGTAGTTTCCAGGAACTGGGGATTGGTGGGAGGAGACTGACTTCAAAGAAGCAAAGTGGAACTTTATGGGGTGATATAAATACTCAATATCTTGTTGTGGTGGTAGTTACATCTCTACATTTGTTTCACAAAACTCATAGAATCGTATTCATAAAAGGGTTAAATTACACCATAGGTAAATTTTATATCATTAAATCGGACATTAACAAAAACAACAACAACAAAAAGTCTATGATAGAGTCTGTGGGCCCACAAAAACATTTGTGGTAATATATTCACCATTTCCCAAATTGAAACTTACTTGTGCTAGTGGAACTAAAATAAGAAATAAGTGATTCCATAAAAAATATGTGGAGGAGGACGGGCGTGGTGGCTCACGCCTGTAATCCCAACACTTTGGGAGGCTGAGGCAGGTGGATCACAAGGTCAGGAGTTCAAGATCAGCCTGGCCAAGATGGTGAAACCCCGTCTCTACTAAACACACACACACACACACACACACACACACACACACACACACACACAAAAAAGCCGGGCGTGGTAGTGGATTCCTGTAATCCCAGCTACTCGGAAGGCGGAGGCAGAGAATTGCTTATATCTGGGAGGCGGAGGATGCAGTGAGCCGAGATTGCACCACTGCACTCCAGCCTGGGAGACAGAGTGAAACTCCATCTCAAAAAAAAAAATATGCGGAGGAGAGAACTAAATCCTCCACTATGATGGAGGCTTCTGAGGTTCATGATACGGGGTTTCAGTGGCAGATACATTGACTTCCTAATAAGGAAGCCTCTGCCAGTCCTTGGTCATTTCTCCCTAAGCAATCCAGTGTGCTCTTTAGAATAAGAGAGAAATTAACTCCAAATCATGACAGATCTAGTAAGTTACATATTAAAACAACTCATATGGAAGTTGAACTGCAGGAAAGCAATGTGGAAAATGTAGGGCTAATTCCCATTGCATTGTTTACCAGCCCCACTGAGAAAGCCAAATTCTGCTCTGAAAACAGTTTCAGGACAAGTACATGTGATAGTCTCTCAAAAAATGGCAAAGAAGATCAAGTAGAAAGTGTTTTGTTTTTGTTCAGAAAATGACTATCAACACAACAGGAGAGCAGTGGAAAAAATATAAATGTTTAAAAACAAACCAAAAAAAAAAAGAAAAGAAAGGGAAAGATATTGAATCACCCCATTGTTTTGATTTCCTTGTGCCAACGACAAAACCTGAGTGATTGACATTTCTTATTTGCTGACTTGATCAGACTATTTGATATCACACAGACATGGCAATTTTTCCCATGGCAATCCCAGGGTGTCATCTCAGATTCTGTAAGAAAGGACCAAGGAATGTATAATTGTACCAAGCTGCCATTTAATTAGACTCTAGATGCACCTCACAGACAGTGGTCAAAGTTTGAGATAGCAGAAGGGTTGGGACTTTAGGTAACCTGAAAATAAGCACTGTGTATCATTAGAAAAATTGTATGAAATGCCTATTTTGGTGAAAGGAATTTTATTTGTGATGAGTAATGGCTGTTGTAAAATATACCTTGTAGAGAAACAAGCTTGGACATTTCTGTTCTTCCCTTTAGCATACCAGCCTTCAGTGTTGTGACACCATAGGGTCTTAAAATACTTGTCCCGGTTTATTCGCTTTTGCAATGCTGGTCAGGATTTTGTAGAATTCAGTGGCACTCCAGTGGGGAGCAGCTGGGACTCGGGAATTCATTCTGGAAGGGAGCTGGCAGCTGGGAAGACCGGGCAGTTCTCTTTGTGCCCAGGCCTTAGGAGAGCTGTGCATTTGGCAGGGGAATGAGACTTCCTTGGATACTCAGAAAGGACACCACAGAAAGATCTGATTTTGCTCATTCTACATATTCCACACGCTTTTCACTGCTTGCAATTGTCATTTCAATCAGGATTTCATTATAGGGGAAATTTTCCTCTTAAAATATTTGCTTTCATAGGAATTCTGTCTGTGTCAGCACTGTGGTCAACCCCCATGTCAGGAAAGTCCAGTTTTAAAGATACAGGTTGGTGTGAATGCATATAAAATGATATGAGAGTGTATTTATGCAGATGTGAGTTTGCTGGATTCTTCGTACCTCGTGACCCTCTAACTTTCTGTACTGCTGATTCAATTAACCATGCCTGTGGCACAGGAAAGAGACACTCTACTCTTTAAAAAGTTAATACAATGAACGGATTTGGGAAAATAAGTGAAGAAACATTGTAACTGCTTCATTTCTTTCTTTAAAAAAACCTTTTTTTTCTCATATCCAAATCAAAAATAGTGATACTAACTTCTATTAAGTTAAACAGATGCCTTCTCCACGGCCCAGCAATTTTACAAAAGTACATAGCCAGGAGGAGTGAAAGTGCAGGTCCATAAAATACACCAGTATTCATAGCAGCTTTATTCACAGTATGCCTAATCTGGAAATGATCCAAATGTCCATCAATAGAAGAAAGGATAAACAAATTATGGCATATTCTTACAATGGAATAATACACAGCAAATTTAAAAAAGAAAGAATAAACTGATACTCACAATTACCTGGATAAATCTCAGAAACATTATGTTAAGAGAAAGAAGCCAGACGCAAGAGTACATTCTGTACAATTTTGTTTATATGAAGTTCACAAACAAGCAAACCTAGTTTATGGGAGTAGAAGCAGAATAGTGGTTCACTGGAGTGTGAGGGGCATGGGGGTTAATTGACTGGGAAAAGGGAACAAGGGAGCTTTCTGGAGTGATGGAAAGAGATAGATGTTTGTGTGGTCAGTGGTTTCCAGGAGGTATATTTAGGTAAAAATTCATTAAGCTATACACTTAAGATGTGTGCATGTTACTGTATGTAAATTATACCTCCATTGAAAAACAAAACACGGATAATGATAGTTGTTGCAGGGCTTACAGCATGCATGCGATTACTGTTAATAAGCATCAGATTTGGCTTTGTGCTTTTTGGCCACCCGTCAATAAAGAGACCTAAGTAATATTTCTCATAGTCAGGATGGAGGAAGCACACATTAATCATTGATTGTTTCCTGTGTGCCTGATACTGTGTGCTGGAGGCCTTGGGAGACTTCATAATAAATCAGATCAGGCTCCTGCTCCCCTGCTCTAATGTACATGCAGTACCTTCTATACTAGGCTGTGACAAACACTAGACTGTGTTTGAGTGTGATTGTGAATGTTTGAGTCATAGTTTAGTACAGAAGTTACTGCATGTACATTGGTGACAAAAATTCAAGGTAGAAAGTGACAGGTGACTCAAACAGGTTTGAACCAAGCACTAGTGATGTCATATGCTTTGCCCGACATTCAGTTGAAATTGTTGACTGATAGAGGCCGATGAGGGGGCAGGTGCCATGTTTTCACAGGAAAGGGTGCTTAAAGGGTGGGGTGGGAAAGGTAAGTGTATCAAGGAAAGTGCAAAGGAAATTTCCATTCCCCTTTTTCTGGCTTTGCCTGCATGGAAGAGTTTGCCCCTCAGCCTCAGAAGATCCATCTGGGGGCACCAGGAGTATCAGGGTAGATTAGTCTCCTATGGTTGCAGTAACAAATGACCACCAACTTGGTGGCTTAAGACAACAGTTTATTCTCTCACAGTTCTGGAGGCCAAATTTTGAAATCGGTCTCGCTAGGCCCAAATAAAGGTGTGGGCAGGGCCATGTTCCCCCAGGAAGCTCTAGGGGAGCATCTGATTCTTCCCTTTTCCAGCTTCTAGTGGCCATCCATATTCCTTGGCTTATGGCCTCATCACCCCAATTTCTGCTGTTGTTACATCGCCTTTTCCATGTGCATGTAGATCTCCCTCTGCCTCCTTCTCTCAAGAATACGTGTGATTACATTTAGGACCCACTCAGATGATATGGGATAATCTCCCCATCTCAAGATTCTTCACTTAATCACATCTGCAAAGACCACCTTTTTTCATAGAAGGCTACCAGGATCAGGATCTGCTATCTTTAGAAGCCATTATTCAGCCTGCTACACAGAGCCAGTGCCGCCCCCACCGCCCTGCCACTGCCCACCGCCCACCTTGGTCCTGATACCTGCAAATTGAGGCAAACACTGACCTCTCTCTGTCAGAAAGAAACATGCAGTAATTAAAACCCGTGCTCATAGTCCCGCCTTCTCTCTTTCACCTTCTGCATAGTTGTATGGGTTGCCAGCTTCCTGGTTGCAGAATGACTCTTTGAAGAAGCCCCAGATGGAGCTTCCTCAGAGCTGTGGGTGGAATGTGCCCAACCAAGACTTGAGGGCAGGGTTTCTCACCGCAGCACTTTGTGGCAGGAGCTGTGCTGTATGTTGTAGGATATTTAACAGCATCCCTGGCCTCTACCCACTAGATGCCAGTAGCACCCTCGCCTCCCCAACCCAGCTGTGGCAACTTAAAATTTCTCCACACATTGCCAAACACCTCCTGGAGGGCCAAATGGCCCCCAGATGAATCCCACTGCTCTACAGAGTGAAGTGGGGCCTCTCTGGCCCCTGGCAGTGGGGGGTGGCGGGGGGGGGCAGGTGCTGGGCTGCCTTGTCACCCTTCTCTTTCCTAGGTCTCTTGAGTTTTGAGAACATGGGAGGACCATGTTGCTGGGTCTCTAGTCTAGCCCCTTTGTCCTCAGTCTTGCTCGGGAGGGGCTTCTAGAGCTGGGTTTCCCAAGACTAGGAATAACTGGGGCCCTGAATGAAGGGCTCAACTGGTGGATCCCAGGATCCCCTCTGACCAGACAGTTCTGGACCTGAGACAAGCTGAATGACCTCTCAGTTTTCTTTCCTTAGGGTCCTGAGAGGCAGTGGAAGTTGGTGTCTTGGACTCTGGGGTCCCTGGGGGCATTCTACACTACTTACAGCCTCTGTTCTTGGTAGTAAACCTAAGAAAACATTTCAGTGAAGTAGAGCAAAGAGGCTAAGAGTGAGGGGCTTTGGCAGCTGACTGTTCAGAATGGATTCTTAGTTCTACTCCTTATAAGCTCGGGCATCTGGGGAAGTTACATGATCTGCCTCAGTTTCTTCACTGTAAAATGTGGATGGAATTGAATCTCCTTCATAGGATTGTGGTGAGAATGAAATGGATGATACATATCAAGTGGTCAATAGTCACTTAAAATGAGAATAAGTTCTATCATATTTGTGTCTTATCTCTCTGTAAGACTTGATCATCCTCTTCAAGCAACCCCTAAGAAAATACTTTAAAGGGTGCATTTAGTTCTTGGCATCTCTGAGAAATGGATCTCTCCTACACATACATTACAGATAAAATACAATCATCCATATGACATTCTGTGTTCTTCAATATCCCCGTAATCTCATAAGCCTCTCCTGGTCAGTACTGCACAGGCCGAAACTAGACTTGGTTTTCTACATACTTTCCTGTAAGTGGTATAAAGCCAGAAGCTACAATTAAAGCTTGTTTTAAAAAAATAAAAGTAAAAACGAAGTTTTCTACACTGGCTCCTTTCTTTGCTTTGAAGCTAGACTGTAAGTTCACAGGTAGCCTCAAACGCTTAAAGATAAGGCTTCCTTTATAACAAGGAAAGAGAGAGACAAATCCCAAAGGCTTGCTTTTCACACACATATATTATAAATTTAGTTGGATGAAGCAAGATTACAGCCAAATATGGGCAGAACATGCAGAGAAACCTTAACTGTTATTGGCTCTTAACTTTGCCCCAAAAGAAGAACATTGTGGTTTAAACATCGCCGTCCCAGGAAGTCTTGAAATCAACTGAAGGGTTTTTCAAATTTGCTCTTCATCATTTAAACCAGACCCAAGCCCACTCTCATTGGTTGCTGGAGGAGCCGAGCCTGAAGTCTGTGCTGACATTTTCAACCCTCGTTTGACAGGATAATTAGAGGAGAAGCCGCACCCTGGTGTCGGTGACATTTGAGTCTCAAGAGCTTCCAATCCCAGTGTTGGATTGAATTTCAGTTTTCTTTCTTGCCACGCTGCCAATTTGTACTGCTGTAAACTGACCAGCTTACACACTGAAAAGCAAACCACAGTTCAGCTGGTTTTAAAAGACCCATTGAAAGCCCAGTGCTTGTAAAATGATGTGTACGGGTAGCTTCAGCTGGCCCCTCTGAGAGATGGCCTGAGATGATAAAATGCTTTGCAACTTAAATTTCCACCAAGTGTTTTAAAACATTGGGGTTTGTTTCAGGCCTTGTGTAATTCTTTGTTATCTGCAACACAGGCGTTCTTTTTGCTCTTGTGATCAGATCATGAATCTCTTGCACAATCAGCCCAGGAGCTCTGTAAAGATGGAGACTATTAACTCTAGCTTCCTTACATTAGAGGCAACCCAAGGCCTCATTTGATAGCCATCTGAGAGAGACAATATGGGCTTCCAAGGCCACAGCTGTACTTTTCTATCAATCATTTGCACAGGCTATCAGAGGGCCTCTCTTCCAACCCTTTGATAAACAGGAATTCAACCCCAACTACCCTTTGGAAGCCAACGGATATTATTATCATCAGTGGAAAAACAGACAATGACAGAGTCAGCTCTGGCCAGAAGCAGAAAAGAATCAAGGTTGGTTCACCTCTCGTTGCCTACTGCACGTTGTGCACAAAATGACCTCAAAGATCAACTTCTATGCTTTCCTTTTTGCAAGAACTAACCTCATGCATATGAGCCCTCTCCTTATGGAAACCTCAAACCCTGTTAGGCTACCCTGTCACAAACCCTGACTTGAATAGAGAAGTGTGGGTCTGGGGGATAGAAGGGAAATTCTGGATGAAGTATATGTTTTTTTCATGCTCAAGCAGAATAAGCATTCAACTCATTCTGGTATCTTTGTTAAAAAGGTCAGTGGCTCTGCCAAAATGGCCATTTCCTTCTAGAACAACCCTGGGAAGCACCCTTAGTTCCACATCTGATCAGTTTTTCTCTTGGATCTTTAAATTCCATATATGAAGCTGGTCTATGCTCTTCATTGTCACTTAAGACACTGCACTGTCACTATTAGTCCTTGGTACCAAGGATCATCTGATAATACAAATTTTAAAGACCTGATGTGAGTATAAATTGATGTAGTCATTTTCAAGGTCAGGCTGACAATATGCATCAACAACCATAAAAATATTTAGCTCTGTTGACGTTGAAAAATTTAATTCAAGGATCACATGTTTGGTCAGTATTCAGAGATATAGTCTAAAAATCTATGGACAGATATATTCATTGTGATGTTGTTTACCATGGAGAAAAATTCTACACCTCATATCCCTCAACAACAATTAGAAAAAAATATGGCATATTCTTAAAATGAACATAGCCATTAATAATCATGTTATAAGAGAATGGGGAAATGAGGCTAAAATGCTACATAACATGAAAAAAGATAGGGTATGCAGTTGAATATCCAGAATGATCTAGGTTTGTAAAAAGAGGGACACGTGTTTACCAACATATGTAGAAGCAGAGAAAAAAAATACTGGAGGGGAATACATCAAAATATTAACAGCAATTTTGGCTGAGAATGAAGTCCATAAGGGTTTTGCGGGGTTTGTTTTTTATCATTGTGCTTTCCTATATTGTTCAAATTTTTTACAGTTGTTAAATATTGTTTTTGAAAATTAAATATTATTTTATGAAAAAATATTGTTTTACGAAAAATTCAATAAATTTTTCATAATGAAAAATTCACTTATGAAAATAATATTTCATCTAAGCTTGCTGATCCTTTTTTGTGTGTTTTGAGAAGGAGTGTTGCTCTGTTGCCCAGGCTGGAGTATAGTGGTGCGATCACAGCTCACTGCAACCTTGACCTCCCAGGCTCAAGCAATCCTCCCACCTCAGCCTCCCAAGTAGCTGGGACCACAAGCACATACCACCACGCCTAATTTATTTTTTATTTTTTATGGAAACACTGGCATCTAGCTATGTTGCCCTGGCTGTCTTGAACTCCTGCGCTCAAGTGATCCTCCTGCCTTGGTCTCTCAAAATGTTGGGATTACAGATGTGAGCCACCCCGCCCAGCCTGATCCCTAATTAAATAATTAATAACATGAAATGGAGACACAGCAACATGCTGATAGTCTAGTCCACATGATGGAAGCGAGAATGTCAGTTCTAAGTTCCTCCTGTATTTTGTCCACTCTTCTGCTTATAAAAAGGTCATCATGATTACATATAACATATGCCATACAAAAAGCTACTACTGTTACTCTCAGGTATGATGAATAAAAAGCTTGCCCAGGCAAGTTGAGCAGGAGATGGCTGCTCTTGCTGTCTAATTAAGGGACAATGTGCCACCCCTATTCTCCTAACCCACTGAGAGAACATAGGAAACCTCAGCTGCCGGAGCAGAGTCAGAGAAGAGATGAGGTGGCAGCGGCTGGTGTCTAGCTGAGACGTCCTTCTGTTTTCTTGGGTTAACAAAGAGGAAGAGAAAAACCTTTACAAATGCATCCAGCTCAGAGCACATTTAAGCAAACTCTGTGGAGTGTGAGGAGGGTGTCTGGTGGCTCCAGAGAGTGGCTATGTTGGGACCCATGTCTGTGGCCATAGTGCTCTTCTATTTTCAGGAAACTGCTCACCTTGTGATCAGAACTTTGACGTTATTGGCCACTGGATGACCAGATGCTGTCTTAATGGCATTGGATATGTGTCTATTGTCATTTACAACAAAAGAAGCTTCAGCCATTCCTTAGGCGATATACAGAGTTAACTTGTGAGGTATGATGTGAAATTCACATGAGTTCATGTTGTCCTCCATGCTCTCTAATTATTCTTTGGTTGGTATTGGTCTCAGCAGGAGAGATTGCAAGTCTTCTGGTCTCACAAACTACCCCACCCACGCCAATCCCATCTGTTCCATTGTGGGGCATCATCTCGCCATTGGTCAGCCATGTTCTATCTCATACTGATGCTTCCTTGGAAGTCCCCGTACCAAACCACATTACTTTAGCCCTGGAGATGCCCCAACTCCTCCCCAAGGCCTAGGCGGAACGGCTCAACCATATGTACACAGTATCCTCAGATGTACACAGTATCCTCTCCATGGTAGTGAATCTGCATACTAATTTATATATAATCGATTTATGGGTGTAAAGACTTCTAAATACCTGAACATACAAAATATGAATTATCCTTCTTTCTCCTAGCTTGAGATTAGCTCAAAGACAATGAGAGCTGTACTGTGCTGTGCAATCTTCTCACGACTCACACGAAACAGGAAGCTCCTGGGGGTTTCTCACAAGCATGTGATAGATAGTTGTGGTTTCAGCGCAACAGTCAGGTAGATTTTGCAGCCGGAAACATTCACACAAAACATCCTTTATGGCTTCTGTCCAACTCCAGTGTTAGTCAGACGCAGTCCCTTTTACACTTTGACAAAAACCATTTGATTTCTCACACTGTATTTATTTTTTCTTATTGCAATGTCTGAAGATACCAGACAAAGAATGACAAACTGGAGCCAGCTGAAGTGCAGGGCCCCTTTCTCAGCTGCTCTTAAGAATCCCTCCCAACACTTTGGGAGGCTGAGGAGGGCAGATCACCTGAGGTCAGGAGTTCGAGACCAGCCTAACAACATGGAGAAACCTCATCTCTACTAAAAATACAAAAGTAGCTGGGTGTGTTGTTGCACACCTGTAATCCCAGCTACTCGGGAGACTGAGACAGGAGAATCGCTTGAACCCGGGAGGCAAAGGTTGCGGTGAGCCAAAATTGCACCACTGCACACCAGCCTGAGCAACAAGAGCAAAACTCCGTCTCAATAAAAAAGAATCCCTCAGATTGAGCCATTTTCCCCTGAGCAATAATCCCTCAAGCTTCTAAAGACACCACTTAGAGAAGGAAGAGCCTCACCCCGCTAAGGTAGCTGAGTGATGCCCTTTGGGAAATTAGGCTAAGAGGGAATATCTTTTAGCTGCCTTCTGTTATTAATCTGGTCTCAATACCAATCGATGTTATTTATCACTACTGAACAAGCATTAATGCAGAGTCTGAAAGGGGCCTTAAATCTCGTCTAGTATGCTCAGAATCCTAGGGACCACACTTTTAGATTCCAATGGTATTGGGTCAAGGTTTTCCCTTCCACGGCAGATGAAGTTCACAATTTAGGATGCATGCTCACAAGCTTTGCAAGGAGATTACACTTCCGTTATGAAGAAAAAAGCAAACAAAAAAGAAAACCTCTTGCACCATTAATTTCAACTGCAATCAAATTGCAAGACTTTAAGATGATGTATCTTGCACAAAGGTATTGTAGATAGAAGGGAAGCCTTGGTAAATATTTATATATTTCTCCATTGAGGGTTTTTAAGTTTTTGTTTTGTTTTGTTTTTTGTTTTTGTTTTTGTTTTTTAACTTCAGACAGAGAGCAAAGGAAACAGAGCTGGGTCACAAGATCTCAAATGGAGGATGGTTTCTCTTACTCGTCTTCCATTTCCTCTATTCCTCATTCTCAAAGTTACGCACCTTAATAAACAACCCAAGAAACATTTCTAAGTAGACAACACACAATTTTTAGTAATTGACTTATACAGCAAATGCTTATGTAGCTACAGCTGCCATGGTGGCCTGTCTTCTTAAAACTCACGAAGGGTCTTCCAGACCCGTATTTTTGTCATCATATTAACCTTCTTTCTCACTAAACTATTGCTGAGATAAAAATAAATCAACAAATGAGGCCGGGCGCGGTGGCTCAAGCCTGTAATCCCAGCACTTTGGGAGGCCGAGACGGGCGGATCACGAGGTCAGGAGATCGAGACCATCCTGGCTAACACGGTGAAACCCTGTCTCTACTAAAAAAAATACAAAAAACTAGCCAGGCGAGGTGGCGGCGCCTGTAGTCCCAGCTACTCGGGGAGGCTGAGGCAGGAGAATGGCGTAAACCCGGGAGGCGGAGCTTGCAGTGAGCTGAGATCTGGCCACTGCACTCCAGCCTGGGCGACAGAGCCAGACTCCGTCTCAAAAAAAAAAAAAAAAAAAACAAATGAATGAAAAAATAAACTGGGTTTGGGATTCGTTGCTCTTTCCTGTTATGGCCCATCTAAACTCAAGCCCAAGAAGAGGAGAAAAGGCAAGACAAAGTCTTGGGAAAAACAAAGACTAAAACCCTTCCTGAAAAAATTGCACACAGCTGCAGAAGGAATAACTTTTCTGGGTGGGAGGGTGTGGGCAGGGCAGTAAAACAACCTGAGAAACAATCAAACCCTGCCTTCCCCAGAGCCCGCTTCGGACATAGTGTGGGTTGCATCCTTCTCCGCAAACTGCCTGTGTGCTCTGTGGCACGGCTTCCGGCAAGAGACTTCCTGTAAAGGAGGAAACATGTAGTGATGCTGTTTGCCCATGTTCTGTGCTCCTGCCCTGTGTTTTCTCCTGTTTTCAGCTTACAAGAGCCTCTCAGAGAGAGTACACTAGATGTTGATATACCATGCTGCCAGGTAATTTCTGTTGCACACAGATATGCCTGGAAAATTCTAAATTAACATTAACATTCTTGGGAGGCTGAGGTGGGTGGATCACCTGAGGTTGGGAGTTCAAGACCAGCCTGACCAACATGGAGAAACCCCCATCTCTACTAAAAATACAAAATTAGCCAAGTGTGGTGGTGCATGCCTGTAATTCCAGCTACTCGGGAGGCTGAGGCAGGAGAATCGCTTGAACCCAGGAGGTGGAGGTTGCAGTGAGCTGAGGTTGCGACATTGCACTCCAGCCTAGGCAACAAGAGTGAAACTCCATCTCAGGGAAAAAAAAAAAATTAATATTCGCACTAATATTAAGATAGAAGTACTATTGTCTTAGGGGGTTCCGCAAGGCTAAATTGACATAGAATGGCCTAAAAGGATCTAAATACTCAACTCCAGATATCCCAGAAAAATAAATAGATTTGTATGTGGGAGAAAAAATCATTTCTCTATCACAGAGGACCTGGATTCATTTATTCTGATGAAGGAAAGAGGGTTGGTCTTAACTATTTGCAATCCTTCTAAAGCAGATACTAATAAATATTCTTTTCTCTACTGGTTAAAGAACACATTCACGGCTTCGTGAGCTATCATTTTACTTCCAAACCAGTAAAAATTACTAGAGACATTTGATGGCTTGGTAGAAATCTCAAGGTCTGCCTGTATTTGACTATTTTTGAACCATTGTTTCTTTAGTTGAAAGTGACTTTGGAAGTCATAGCTTTTGTTTTGCGGGTAAGGAAACTGAAGGCCAAGGCCACACAGATAAGTGGTGACACCAATTGTCCTAAAATCCCAAACCTCCTGAGTACCCCAATTAATGCTATTAGCACAAAAATTTTCAAGCTATGGGCAGGACTCTCTGTATTAACATTCTCTAAGGATCTTGGGCTTCATATTAGGTTTTCATGTTAAGTTTCCCAACTAGGAAGAGTAACTGAAGCTGTTTCCTTTCTGGCCAATAAATTAAAAGAGATACAAGCTCAGGAGTATTGAAACAGGCATTGTTTTCTTGGGCTTGAATTTTTATGTAAGTCACTTATTGTCCTGCATCTAAAGATCTAAACTGTGTCCAGGTTTTTCTGTTTGTTTTTTGTTTTTTTTTTTTGAGACAAAGTCTTGTGGTAGGAGTTACTAAAAAATTATTTTAGGCAGATAGAGAGGAAAAGGGGTCCTTGGAAAGTTTTCATTTTTTTTAAAGCAGCTCCAGAAACGTTTCTTGTCTAGCAGAAAAGCCCTGGCTCTTAGACCCAGGCCGGCAACCTTTGATATGCAAATGCAGGCCATTAGAAACTGGGTCCACCCAACATGGCGATTCCCACCATTGTCCTCTTGCCCTTACCCCCCGACATGTGCCTGGCAACATGGCCACCCCCACATATCCCCACATGTGTAGAATGTCATGGTGCCCTGCAATTGCATATTAAAAGCTAGGGTGAGGGGGCAATTTTTTCGCAGGCTACATGAATGATATGCCTGGTCAAACCAATCCCCTAAGCCCTGTGCAAATCAGACACTGTCTCCTCCAGCCTCCTCATAAAACTGGCTGGTATCCTTGGCACATGGGGCCTCCTCTCTTGGATTTGGAGATCCCCTCCCTCTGTCTCTGTACAGGGGAACTTCTTCCTTCTTTCTTCTCCCTTCTTTCTTGCCTATTAAACTCTGTGCTCCTTAAAACCACTCCATGTGTGTCCATGTTGTTTTATCTAAACCAACATGAGGACCAAGAACCCTGGTGTTTCTCCACTCATCAGAGCCATATCAGTCTCACTGTTGTCCGGGCTGGAGAGCAATGGGGTGATCTCGGCCCACTGCAACCTCCACCTCTAGAATTCAAGCAATTCTCCCACCTCAGCCTCCCAAGTAGCTGGGACTACAGGTGTCTGCCACCATGCCTGGCTAATATTTTTTGTATTTTTAGTAGAGACTGGGTTTCACCATGTTGTCCAGGCTGGTCTGGAACTCCTGATCTCAAGTCATCCACCTGCCTTGGCCTCCCAAAGTGCTGGGATTACAGGCGTGAGCCACCGTGCCGGAAATTCTAGCCTTTTTTCTCAAACTGGTGCAGCAATCAAATAAGCTATGTTTTTTTAAAGGATTTTTGTGTTTTACCCTCATCTGCTATTTCAACTTAGCCAAAAGACACTAATATGGCTATAAATTTTTACTGTTACAGTGATTTCAATAATTGTACTGGGCATATAATAACCTCTAGAGAATGGCAGAAATTGAAGTGAAACATATTTAAGGAGATTGCTTACAGAATTGTTTTCTTAAAAATATCCTGCTTGCATTTATTCAACGATTTTCTGTGAAATGGGAAAGAAGAAGGAGGAAATATTACTTACCATGTTGCTTGTTTTTTGTTTTATCAGACTATCGTTCTGGTTAATTTCACCAACTGGGGAATGTTTCAAATGGGTTTATTGTTTAGGGGGTGTGTTAGGATGAGGATGTCTCAGCCTCGGCACTAGTGACATTTTTGGTTGGACAACTCTGTATTAGGGGAGTTGTCCTGTGCATGGTGGCATGGTTAGCAGCCGCCCTGGCATCTACCCACTCCACGACAAGAGCAGCCTTTCCACTGCCCCTTTCCCGCCTCCAATCATGATAACCAAAAATGTACCCCCCGCCAATTTGTGTTCTGATTCAGAACCACTGGAGTCTCCTAGGCAGGTTTCACACTACATCATGAGAGCTCTAAGAGGAATTGGCTTTTTTGGATATCTTTAGCTTGGTTTATGTCCCAAGGACACGTGAAAAATCCTAAACGACAATGATGCCTGTCTCACCTCACCACCGATCCACCTTCCAACTCTTCACAAAAACACAAATGCACCTATCATTTGAGGGAGCTTAAGTTAATCAAGGGAAACATTCACATGCACTTGCTTTACACCAGATTAAGAAAAGGAATTTTTCTTCCAACATCAGGCAAAATTTTGCTATTACAAGACAAGGGGAGGCATGTGGGTTTTAACTCTAGTGTCTTTGCTGGTTCCTGAACTAGCCAGTTCTGCCTCAGAATCGCAGCGGTTTCCCCTGTGGCTATGAACAGGACATTCTACAGCACAACAGTCACCATTAGTGGGTCACGCTAGTTTTGCATTCTGTGAAATTGCAGCAGTCAGAAAAAAATCCCACCACCCCTCTGCTTCTTGAGCTTTGCTTTCCTCAAATGGAATCCACATGAGTCCAAGTCCATGCCAGAAAAATGAAATGTGTATTATTCGGGAAACAGTTCCCTAAGCAAAATGACACAGAGAAATTCTTCCTTGTCCAAAGCTGAAACTCTGTGCTCAAGAGCTCTCTTATCAGAATTCTGCACTCAATCTTAGATAGCTGATACATTCTGCTACTATGATATACAACTTCCTTATGCTTCGGATAAACAGAGGCACATTTTCAGCTTTAATGCCAATATTAAGAGAAGGGTTACAGCATTTTTTTTTTTTTTTTTGGCTTTTACATTCTTTGCTTTTCCGTCAGACAGCAGGATCTCTAGCCACAGTATAGATCCAAATTAATAGAGGCACCCATCTGCAAAATGTAATCACTTTCAGCTCATGATGCTATTTTCTAATCCTAGAGCTCCTTGTGCAATGTCTGTGTGCAACAGTCTGTGGCCTGGCTTTCTGAAAGCAACTTCCTGTTCGTGTACAAAAATATTTCAGGCGGCTATCTATTTCTAAATTCTTGCCCTTTCTTTTCTCTCTGTTCCCCCTTTCTTTTTTTTTTTTTTTTAGACTTTCACTCCCCTTGTGATAGATTCCGTTGCCTCACTTTACACATGAATATAGTATCTGGGTTCTTTATGCTTCCCGTGATCAACAAGGCCTTGCACAAATTTGATAAACAAATGCAGCAGCAGAAAAAGACTTTTATATTCTTCCCTGCCCCACCCTCAATAAAGTTGTAGCAACCCAAATAAGCCGACCTTCTCCCAGTAGAAGACATTTTATAGTTCAACCATTTTCTATAATGAATAACTTTCAACCCAGAGTGCCTCCTCCGGGTTCAAAACTCAAGCTACTTGTGATAAAAGAAAGATGTTTTAACTTCAGCCTGAATGATTTTATGCATCCAGGAAATATAAACATTGGCAGAGAATAAAAAGCCATGAAGATGCTTTACTATGGGATTTGAGACTTCGTTTTCTACAGATATTTCTTTCAGAATCCACTTAATTGAATCTGTTTGAATGTGTAATTCTTTGTTATTTGATTTTGTAGACATTTTAAAAAAATCAATACAAATTGAGCCTAGAATGCAGAACATATTAAAATTTTTTTTGGTGGTGGAGCTACATTCCAATGGTTAGAGGGAGGAGAAGGAGAAAGAGAATAAACAGAATAAATAAGTAAAAAGCCATAGTTCGTTAGAAGGAAATAAGTCAAGTAGAGCAGAATAAAGGGAATGATACTTGGGGACTGGTGTGATTGGAAATAGAGTGGTGAGGACAGGCCTCCTTGGGCATTGCCATAAAAGACTAAAGGAGCCATGTGGGCACTGGAGAGAAGTGTCTTTCAGGCAGACAGGATAGCCAGTGCAAAGGGGGTTTGGGAGTGGGAGCATGCCTGGCATTAGGAGGAACTGATGGAGGTCAAGGTACTCAGTGAGACAGTTGTGGGAGGAGGAGAGGACGAGGCCAGGAGGTAACAGGGCCATCTCCTGTAGGACTTGGCAGGCCTCTGTAAGGATTTGGCTTATATTCTTGGAGAAATAGGGAACCATTCCAGATCTTACTTAATTATTATTATTTTTTACTGAGGTGAAATTCACACATCATAAAATTAACCATTTTAAAGTGAACAATTCAGTGGCATTTTTAGTGTATTCACAGTGTTGTGCAGCCGACACCTCTATTTAGTTCCAGAACATTTTCATCACCTCAAAGGGATATTCCCATACCCATTGGTAGTGATTCCCCATCATCCCCTCCCCATGGCCCCTGCCAACCACAGTCTGCTTTCTGTCTCTATGGGTTTGTCTCTTCTGGACACTTCATATAAATGGAATCATATCATATGTGACTTTTGTGACTGACTACTTTCACTTAGTATCATATTTTGGAGGTTCATTCAAATATGCATTTGTACCTTACTTCTTTTGATGGCTGAGCAATATTCTGTTGAATGCATATGTCATAATTTGTTTATTCATTCACCATTTAATGGTCATTTGGGTTGTTTTCACTTTTAGCTATTGTGAATAGGGCTACTTTCATCATCGCAGGCTTTTAAATAGAAAAGGGACATTATCTCACTTCTATTTTATACAACACATACAGGGCTATTTTATGAGTCATCTACTAACCCAAATTAGTAAATTCATTTTAAAACGGCAAAAATCAGTAAATAAATAAATGCTTCTCCCATCAGTGCCACCCCTTTGCCACATGCTACCACTTGCTTTGACTGCTTAAAAGATCTTCTTCCAACACAACCATTTTTAAAAATTCTATAATTTTCCCCCTTCCATTGGTAATTAAAGGCCAAGCAACTGTTAAATATAAGGATGTCCCCATTATCCAAAGAATTAGTGTTTTCCAAAATTGACACAGGAATTTTTGAGAAAGATAGGCAGTAACGATTAAGAATGAAAATTCTCCAACTGAAAGGGGAAATTGTTTTTGCTTAAAAATACAGATGCAGGCACAGCGTGGTGGCTCACTCCTGTAATGCCAATACTTTGGGAGGCCAAGGTGGGTGGATCATGAGGTCAGGAGTTCAAGACAAGCCTGGCCAAGATGGTGAAACCCCGTCTCAACTAAAAATACAAAAAAAAAAAAAAAAATTAGCCGGGCGTGGCGTGGTGGCAGGCACCCGTAATCCCAGCCACCTGGGAGGCTGAGGTAGAGAATTGCTTGAACCCAGGAGGTGGAGATTGCGGTGAGCCGAGATCGTGCCACTGCACTCCAGCCTGGGTGACAGAGCAAGACTCCATCTCAAAAAAAAAAAAAAAAAAAAAAATACAGATGCATTAAATGCACCGTGGTATACTGGACTAAATCCTGAAAGAGGATAACGAGAGCACCCAGGCCCTGAGCTTCTTTGACCACATTTTCCCTTTTCTACCAAATCATCCAGGGGTCTCAACCTGCCAGGCAGTGCTTGCTGGCAGGGAGCAAGTAATCATGGTATTAATACATTCTCCCCTCCACCAGAAGGCAGCTATGAAAACAAAATAGGGCCCCAGAGACGAGCACTTGGTGCCCAGGAAAGTCAGTTCCCATGCATAGAAAGTCTTTCCACCAGTTCGAAAGGAGCTCCCAGCTCCCTGGCTTTGCATCAGCCAATGAGTTCTGAGTCACATAAATCATTCGGATAAGGAAAATTAGAAGTGTTCTGGGTGACGCCATCTCCCCACTCTGCATGTGCCTGGTCTGTTTGGAAAGGCTGCGGGAGGCCCTGCTGAACTCCAGATGAAAACGCCGAAACTGAAAGCACTTCCCTTCTTTAGCAGAAAGCCTCCCTCAGAGTTCCTCCCAGGCAATTGCTCTTAAAAAAACCAGAGGCTGGAGCAAAAGTAATCTGTGAGATTTCTGGCCTCAGCAGCCTCTGCATGAGCTCCGGAGAAGCAAGGCATGTCTTTAAGACTCCTGAAACAGGTCAGGCCCAGGGTAGGATCAGGAGGGGGCAGTGGGAGGCTGAGAGGAGAAAGGTAAGAAAGAGAAGCACCTCCCAGAATCTTAACCCAGGAGCAGTTGGATTAAAGTCAGCCAGCCTCAAAGAGGAAAGTATACCCCCAAACATGGCCTCAGTCTCCAGCCTCCGTCTCCAGCCTCCATGCCCTCTTGGCTGGAAGAAGGAAAGTGGAGAAAGAGGTGCAAGGTGAGGAATGAAGCCACAGGCCGATGTGGAGTTTAGGACATCCTGGGCTGATGACTATATACGTAACCTCTGACGAAAAGTAATTCTCAGAGGGATTCAAAAGAAGCCAGGACTTGCTCCAGGGATCTCTCCCCCAATTCCCCCAATTTGGAGGAAGAAAAGCTGCTTAAGAAAGGATCCTTTTCTAAGCATAGGTTGAAAGTTTGCAAACTACAGCTGTTTGCACCATCCCATAATTGGAGCCGTCTACACTACCCCTACACTCGCTGCGTGAAACGTGGCTCTGAGAAGTCCAAATGCATCGACCACACTGACTACAAATAATTCAGCTTCCTTATGCCTCTCAGCCTGGGCCTATCCTTGGCCCATGTTGTGTCCTGTGTTCCCTTCCCACGCTCTATCTCCACTCCCACCAGTCTGGTCAACATTGTCCCGCAAGTCTCAACTTTTATATTAACTCCTTGGGGAATTTTCCCTGCTTTCTCCTCCCCCTCCTCGCCACACAAAACACACCCAACTTGATTAGGTGCCCATTTTGAGCACCCTGTACTTGCCCTTCTCAGAGCCTCTATCACACTGCATTCTAATCTTATACCTCCACTATTCACATAGTACTTGACAAGAAGTGGGCAGGCATTCAATAAATGCTTTATGAATGAATGAATAGATGGATGGATGGATGGATGGATAGATAAATGGATGAATGAGGTTATAAACAACAAATAACATACCTGTGTGTATAATACATATCACCTTATAAAACATAAAGATAGATAGATGATACATAGATAGATAGATAACTTGTTTGAAGTTTTATGATTCCCCACAGAACAAATATTATTTATTTTCATTTTGCCAGGGTGAAAACAGCTTCACATCTATTAAATGACTTGCCCAAGTCACAGATAATAAAATCAGGTTCCAGTCCACAGAAATATTTCTATGGGTTTTTTTTCAAATTTCCAGGATCATTTTACTCAGAAAAAAATATTCTGGTGCTAGTCTTGGAATCGATAGTGCTAATTCTGTGGAGAATATATATTGGATATAAAAGTACAGAACTTTAAAGTCAGAAGAAGCTTGCATGCTCATCTGGTCCACCTCTGTTATTTTATAAATGAGGAAACTGAAGCCCAAAGAGGTTAAGTCTTGTCCAAGGTCACACAGCTACTAAATGCAAGTCAGTATTGGAGTCTAGATTTTTCAGATGATGTATCCAATACCTTTTCTATGATATAAGAAAGATGATTGGTTTATAAACAAATTCTTGGAACACAGCATATTTATATTTGAGGCCTGCCTGTGATTGTAAAACCACTCACGCTCAGACTTCCTGAGATTATGCCTGTTGCAAATATTCTGTGCCAGTGTCAGAGCATGGGGCCCAGTGTGTGACAGAATTAACAGTTAGCGCTGAGGAAGGCCGGGCATGGTGACTCATGCCTGTAATCACAGCATTTTGGGAGGCCAAGGCAGGCAGATCACTTGAACTCAGGAGTTTGAGACCAGCCTGGCCAATGTGGTGAAACCCTGTCTCTAATAAAAATACAAAAATAAGTTAGCCAGGTATGGCGGCAGGTGCCTGTAGTCCCAGCTACTCGGGAGGCTAAGGCAAGAGAATCGCTTGAACCCGGGAGGTGGAGGTTGCAGTGAGCCAAGATTGCACCACTGCATTCCAGTCTGGGCGACAAGAGCAAAACTCCATCTCCAAACTAAACTAAACTAAACTAAACTAAAATAAAATAAAATAAAATAAAATAAAATAAAGCTCTGAGGTCAAATTACCTGGGTTCAAATTCTAGATTTGTGACCTGTGGCAAGTCACTTAGTTTCTCCTGTGCTTCAATTTATCACCTGCAAGATGAGTGTAATAATTCCTACCTCAGACAGTTGCTGTGAGAATTAAAATATTTACTACACATAAAGTCATTAGGAGGGTTGCCTGACTCATACTAGGTACTGAACAATGTCAGCTTCAATGATCTCAGTTTAGAAAACAGCTCATTACATACATATGAGGTCATTGTTAGTCCACATGAGTTGGGGAGAGTAGTGACTGCAAAGGGTCGTGAAGAGGCCTTCTGGGCACTAGCAATTTTATCTTTCTTGAACTGATCACCTATTACACAGTTATATGCAGTTTGCAAAGATCCATCAAATCAATCCTATATAATTATCAAGAACTGTGAAGGTTCTCAGATTTGACCCTACTTGTAAGCTGACAAGTTATCCTGCCCTAGTTTCATGGATGTTGGCAGAAGACATGAGACTCCTGGGTCAGAGGCAAAGGACTTTCTTATTCAGAGAACAGCATACAACATGAGCTTCATATTTGTATCAGTTTCTCTTGCCCTCTAAGTCCCATGGGGGCAATGTAGAGGAGCCCAGTTGAATACTGCACATGCAGTGGGTTTATGCCATAGTTTAAGAACACAAAGTGAAGGGAATCCAAATATTTTTAAAGAGGCAGTAAGCCTGCCTGACCTTTGACCTGGAGAGAACCACTATTGTGTTGGAATGGCTTTATTATACTGGACTGATTTTTGTTCTGGAGGTAAACCCTATCTCTGTCTTCCAAGGCTGTTCACTATACAAACATCCTTGAGAAGAGAGTTCAGAACAAATGGAGTGAGAGCCTCTGGTTACAAGGCATGCAGAAAGGTGAGAGACCCATGGAGAATGGTTACCCAACAATATATGCACTATTCTGATATATGTCATGCTCCAATAAAAGGCTTTTTAAAAGTGCTACCCTAAAAAAAATGTTGCCCTATGTTCAAATACATTTGAGATTATCTGGGATAAACCATTTTCTTTACCATTGTACTTAATAGAAGCTTTCATATGCTAATGTGTATAATGCATCTGCAGGAAAAGGAACAAAATTTGCAGTTATTTCTCAACATTCAATGCTTCTTAAACCCTTCCTACACAAACATAAAAATCACCTGGGAGTCTAGTTAAATGAAGATCCAGATTCAATAGGTCTTCAGTGGGACCAGAGATTTTGTGTTTCTACCAAGCTCTCAGGAGACGCCAATGTTCTGGTTCATACATCCCCACATGTTGAGTACTAAGGAGTTAGAAAACTCTCTTTTCAAGGAACTTCTCACAAGACTGGGATTCTAACAAACATGCTGTGAGATTACAGTTTCCACCAACCCTAGATCTACTATTATGTCCAATCTGACATAGGAAGATAAAACAATATAAAATTCTTAAATGCAAAATATCAATGATTTGTGATGCAGGTCAAAGCTGGTTAAATGTAAAATGTAAGTTAAATGTAAAAATGCTAAAATGCTTAGGAAAGTTCTAATACTTAGGACGTATCTCCTATGGTATAAGCAAAAACCACAAATGGGGGCTGAGTAACAATGAAATTCTAATTTTGCCATAAATGATAACTTAAAACACTAAAATCAATGGAATGATATTTTGCAAAGTAGTTGAAACCTAAGCTAATGAAGGTCTGAAATGACAGAGGCTGGAGACTATTAAAGTGGCTGGTGAATGTTTTCCTGAGCTTCATATAACATGGAGGTACTTGAGCCACCCTAATCCCAATAGGGCATTCCCCATCAGTGAGTGCCGTGGGCAGAAGGCTGTTCTCCTGTGGCTTTCACACCACCCCTGGGCAAGAGGACATCCAGTAGAAATGACTCAGCTGTACCTAGTTCCATGCTTATCTTTCTTAAAACTTCAGTTCTCAACCCTGGCTACACATTAGAATCACCCAAGCAGCTTTGGAAACAATTCTGATTCCCAGGCCTCTTTCAGACCAGTAAGCTATGAATCTCTTGGGACAGATCTTATGCATCAGTAGTTACAAAAATCCCCCCAGTGATTGTGATGGAAACTGTTACCCTCAAGCCTCTGACAAACTTCAGTGAAGGAAGTAAAATCCATAACCCAGTGTAAATGGAGCATAAATCACCAAGGTACACCTGCTTTCCTCTCTTCCGCATCTCTGATTCTGCCACTATACTAAGAACCACCATGCTCTGAGAAGAGACATCAACAACAGCACGGTTCATTTCCTTCTAGACCTCACCACATGCCTCATCTCTCTCTAGTTCATGTTTGGTATAAGTGATGGGTCTCAATTCTAGGGAACAAAAGCACAGAAATCTCCTTATGTAGGACTTTGTGGAAATTTTGACCAGGGTGAAATTAATTTCATCCCATACTTACCATAGTTTGAGCATTGTATTATCTCAAATATTACCATGGATAAAGGGATTCTGCAGTGTCATGCTATGTAGTTAAGATTTCTGGGTTTGGGTCACAACCTCCCTTACTTACTAGCTGTGTGACCGAGTTGGGTAAGTTACTTCATCCCATTAATCATAGTTTGTTCATACATAAAATAGGAGAATTCATAAAGTTCAGAGTTGGGATGATCATCACTAGAAGGTAATTCATGTGAATGACTGGACACTGTCCTGGGCATAATAAAACCTCCATAAATACCAGCTATTTTTATAAGTTGATTTGGTATCATTTAAATAGATGATCTGTAGATGGCCACTCTTCAGTGAACTGTTTATTATCCAGCCTCAGGGAGACGTGTAAATTGAGAATAAATATTTAAATACTTTTACACTAATTTGACAGAGTAACTCTCTATCAAATCTAATAAAACTCTTAGGCTTGCATTTTGTATGTCTTTATTAAATTTTTGTAAGAACTCATTTTTTTAAATGTTATGAGTATTGGTTCATGGACTTGTATTTTGTATACCTTTTAAATTTAGTTTTTTCTAATAATTCATTTTATGGAAGTATTTTTCCATGATAGATTGGAGATTAAAATATTGATTTTTCATAGAGAGAGTTTGAGAATAACTAGTTTAAAGATAAATTTATGAATACTGTGTCATAGACATGAATGAATAACCCAATGTATCTGTTTTCTGTGCTATATAACAAACTACCGCAAGTTTAGTGGCTCAAAATAACAGCCATTTATTTTTTTTAATTTTTATTTATTTATTTTTTTGAAACAAAGTTTCATTCCCATTGCCCAGGTTGGAGTGCAATGGCGCAATCTTGGCTTACTGCAACCACCACCTCCTGGGTTCAAGAGATTCTCGTGCCTTAGCCTCCCAAGTAACTGGAACTACAGGTGCACACCACTGTACCCAGCTAATTTTTGTATTTTTTTGTAGAGACAGGGTTTTGCCATGTTAGCCAGGCTGGTCTCAAACTCCTGAGCTCAAGTGATACTCCTGCCTTGGCCTCCCAAATTGCTGGGATTACAGGTGTCAGCTGTGCCTGGCCACACCCATTTATTATCTCACAGTTTCCATGGGCCAGGAGTCTAGGTATGGCATGGCTGGATTCTCAGCTCTGGCCTCAAGAGGCTGAAATCAAGTGGTCAGCTGGGCTGCATAAGTTTCAAATAATACACAAAAAGGAAATGTTGCTTTTGAGTTCCACCTTTTGTGTTGCTGATGCCTCTGAAAAAATGGTGTGTATGGCACATTTTTCTGCAATTATTTTCTGATAAATGTGAAATCCAACATAATTGCCCTTGAAATGAGATATTTAATGATGTGAAAGCTAATGACCATGTTAATGGTGATTCTCAATAAAGATCTGCTTATCCTTATAAACTCCTTGAAATCTAATGCAGTGGCTGTGGAAATCGCTTAATAAACCTCTTTTAGACATGGCTAATTTTTATATACTATGGATTGATTTACAGGACTTTTTTAAGAAGCCCAGTTCTCCACCTGGGTCTGAGTGTAAAATTCCCAAAGGGCTTGGCCTGGTGTCTGTTTGAACAGGATTGGTGTGCTTGTGGAATTATTTTCCTTCTTCACTAGAGGCCCCCAGTTTGACAGCACAACAGTGGAAGCACAGGTTTGCATGCGTATGAAGGGTACCGAAGAGCTTCAAGAACTTTTAGAAAGTGCATGGTATATAAATATTAAATGAATGAATGAATGAACAAGTGAGTGACTGAGTGAATAAAAAACATGTTAGTTACTTCAAAGGAGAGAAAGTAATGTATAATGGAGGACAGCTAGAAACATCTCAGCCGATAGTTTTACAACAGAAGTGATTTGGTCGATAATGGAACCTTCTGATTTATAGACTTTTAATTAGGGAGGAGGATATGAGGACAGGGGCAAAAGGGGCTTCTATGGAAGCTGGTAGAGATTATTTTAGGGAAAATTAATAAGATCACATGGTTTTGATCATATGACCCATAACTATGCCTTTAGAGGGAAAAGGTTAATATATTTACAGAATAGGTGTGTGCTAACAATGTTTGGTTTAAACACATTACCCCAAAATACTGCCCTCTCAACTGCTGGAAATGCATCTTTCTACTGGAACACCTGGCCAGAAATTGTCCCATTGGAGAGCCTTTCAACCTTACCTTTAACAGGCTAATACAAAGGCTTATCTTTCATACCCTTGTGAGAAATTTTTTCAAGTCCATATTTCATATAACAGCTATGTGAGATTCCTACACTGAGAGGTTTGTTAGTTTTGGGGGAGATGAAAAAGAAAAAGAATACAATGCTCACTCTGGAGCTCAGGAAGATGTTTCAGGAAGCGCTTGCTGGGTAGGTTTTCTTGGTGGGCCACTTAGGGAGCACTAGGTGGTAGAGAGGACACTAAGAGTCAAGAAGGAGACAAAAAAAAAAAAAAAGGAAGCATCCAGGGCAGACACATCCTGATTCTTCTATTTGCTTTCCCTGGTTTTTGGGAATACTGAGAAGTAATAAGCTAGCACTTTAAGGCCACTTGTCCCTGTTGGTTGGGGGCCCAGAGAAACTCACAAAAAGTTGGATTCAGCTCCATAGAGTACTGCTGTCAACTGGAAACATAATGCAAGCCATAAAAGTGAGCCATATATGTAATTTAAAATCTTCCAGTAACCACATTTTTTAAACTATTATTTCAACATGTAGTCAATGTAGAAATTATTAGATATTTTCTTTTCCTTTTTTTTTTTTTTTTTGTACTAAGTCATCAAAATTAAGTGTGTATGTTACACTTACAGAACACCTGAATTTGGATTTAATCCACTATAGCTGCTCAGTAGCCACATGTGGCTAGTGGCTCTTGTATGGAAAAGGGCAGCTATAGAGAATGGTAATCCAACAGATCCTTAGCCATGTGCAGAACGTTCAAGGCCACATGTTGGCAAGGTTGCTATACATTCAAAACACTGGAGAGCAAATCTGGAAATCTGGAATATTCTTCATGATGGTTCATGAAAAAATACAACCATCGGCCGGGCGCGGTGGCTCAAGCCTGTAATCCCAGCACTTTGGGAGGCCGAGACGGGCAGATCACGAGGTCAGGAGATCGAGACCATCCTGGGTAACACAGTGAAACCCCGTCTCTACTAAAAATACAAAAACTTAGCCGGGCGAGGTGGCAGGCGCCTGTAGTCCCAGCTACTCGGGAGGCTGAGGCAGGAGAATGGCGTGAACCCGGGAGGCGGAGCTTGCAGTGAGCTGAGATCCGGCCACTGCACTCCAGCCTGGGTGACAGAGCGAGACTCCGTCTCAAAAAAAAAAAAAAAAAAAAAAAAAAGAAAAAATACAACCATCAAGTAATTTATTCAAGAAGAAAATTGCCTACATGGAAATGAAATATTATCAAACTGTAAAGGTACATTTGTGCATACTTATATACAATAGTTTCTGGGCTCTTAGCCCAGAAATACAGCATTAATTATACTGTATATACACACACAACATTCAGATGTCCTTAATTTCAAAAGCTGTGATTAAATTTGAAAAACTGAAGAAATGATTTTAATCATAGACTGAGTGGAATGAGGTGGCAATTATTAATGTCCCATTTTGCAAGTGGAGAATTTGGCACTGTTATCTGAGGAGCACACATGGTTTTTGGCCTCCATTCCTTTTTGAATGAGAATTCAGCATCCAAAGTGGACTATAATGGTGGGAAGCTATAGAAAAAATGCACATCTATCACCAGAATTACTTGGCACAAGCAGCCTGTTAACTGCTCATTTTCAAGTTGTAGAGCTGAGTCACTATCAGGAAACTGAAGACCACAGAGGCAACTTCATGCTGCAAAAAAGAAGGTTTTCCTGCCTCTCCAACATGACATTCCTTCCTGCTCTTCTTTTGAAACTATTGGCCTTATTCAGTAAGTATTTGATTGCAGGGAACAAAAGTCTCTCAAAGTGGTTTGAAAGGAAATGAAGAATTTATTGGAAAAAAATACTCAAGTATTTCATGGAATACAGGAGGCCTTATCTAGTGGCCTCTCCACATCACAGCTTGGGCTTCCTCACACCATGGTGTCTCTGCATAGTCAGACTTCTTACATCTCAGTTATCACTTCTTACATGGCAGCTGGGAAAAAAGCTATTCAAGTATTTCATACAACACAAGGGCTAGAACTAGAAAATCAGTAGAACTCAAGGACACACTGTGGGCCGTATTGTCTCTATTTTTCATTTTCTCTCTTCCTTCTAAGCCCAGTTCTTTTTTCTTTTCACTTCTTTATTTTATTTTATATTTTTTGAGACAGGGTCTTACTCAGTCACCCAGGCTGGACTACAGTGGCACAATGTTGGCTCACTGCAACCTCCACCTCTTAGGCTCCAGCAATCCTCCCACCTCAGCTTCCTCAGTAGCTGGGATGACAGGTGCACACCACCATGCCAGGCTAATTTTTTTATTTTTTGTAGAGATGGGGTTTTGCCATGTTGCCCAGGCTGGTCTCAAACTCCTGAGCTCAAGTGATCTGCCCACCTCGGCCTCCCAAACTGCTGGAATTACAGGCGTGAGCCACCACGCCCAGCCTCTATGCCCACATCTTTCTTCTTTCTGTCTATGACTGATTTTCTAGTTCTGATTTTCTAGTTCTGCTTGCACAATGTCCAAATGTGGCCACCTCAGTCACAAAGGTTGACCAGAATCACTTTGTCCCAATTCTACCTTCCTGGCAGACAGAATTTGATTGGCCCAGATGATAATATATCCCTACAATTGAACAGTGTGTAGTCACTAAAAATATTCCTTCCACTTTTGATAAAATGAGAAGAGACAAGTCCTGAAATGTATTGTGAAAAGTGCTAAAAACCAATTGTATTTATTGTATAAGTGTGACTGCTAAAAAAGCTGTGAAAAAAGATACTAAGAAAATATTCTAAAATAGAACAAGGCGTCTCAGTTATTACTTGCTGCTGAATAACAAACTTGGTAAAACTTAGTGTCATCAGACAATAACTATCATTTCTCATGATTCTTTGGGTAGACTAGTCTGAGCTGGTGGTTTTCTGTTCCAGGTGGCATCGGCTGAGTTCACTAATTCTACTGTACTGAACTGGGGGCTGGGCTAGGCTGGAAGGACTGAGAAGGCTTTCTTCACATGTCAGACACCTTGGTTCTCTTCTGGTGGCCTCTCCACATCACAGCTTGGGCTTCCTCACAGCATGGTGTCTTTGACAATGCAGAGACTTCTTATGTGGCAGTAGGTTTTCAGAGGGAAAGTGAAAGTTGCCAGACGTCTTAAAGTCCAGGCCTAGAATTGGCACAGCATCATTTATGCAGACTTCTAGTAGTGGCCAATCCAATTCAGGATGTCAGGCCAGATTCCAGGGGAGGTAGAATGACTTCTTGCTGGGTGGAACAGCATGTGCATACAAAGGAAAAAAAAATTGATGGCAGCCATCTGGGGAGACTACCACACAGGGATGGGAATCTTAGTGTTTGGAATTAGAAGAGAAGGGAGATTTTTCCTGCTAGTTTTTGTTGTTGTTGTTGTTTGTTTTTTTGTTTTTGAGACAGGGTCTTACTCTGTCACCCAGGCTGGAATGCAGTGGTGCACTCTCAGCTCTCTGCAGCCTCTGCCTCCCAAGCTCAAGTAATCCTCCCACCTCAGCCTCCCAAGTAGCTAGGACCACAGGCATGCACCACCACAGCCAGCTAATCTTTGTAATTTTTTTGTAGAGACGAGGTTTCACCATGTTGGCCAGGCTGGTCTCAAACTCCTGAGCTCAAGCAATCTGTCTGCCTCAGCCTCTCAAAGTGCTGGGATTACAGGTGTGAGCCACCACACCTGGCCTGCTACTTTTTGTTTGTTTTTCTGTACTTTCAAATTCTTCAATGAGCACCATTTTAATAGTCATACTTTTTAAGTGGCGCTGTTTGTAATCATAATTTATTAAATGCTGCCAAGTTGAATGTCTGGAATAAATCAATTAAGGGGAAGATGTCAGTATGCATTCTAAAATGCGACATTTGCTGGGAAATAATGTCTACAAGAAATTCTTGGCTTTGCCTCTCCTGAGAGTAATAAAAACTAGCCAGAATGCTAGCTGAAGAATAAGAGGAAAATATATATTTCTTGCTGTTAACTAAAAACAAATCTCTGCCTCCTTAAGTACTCTAATTCCTAGTCACGTAGCTTGGTGTGTGATTGCTTTCTGTCATATTTGTATGAAGGCTAGAGCCTTCATCCTTGAGAATAAATAGACTTACCAGCCTAGTGGCTGTGAGCATTTTTCTGCTTAAGACCTTGCTCCTGGCCAGGCACGGTGGCTCACAATTGTAATCTCAGCACTTTGGGAGGCCGAGGCAGGAGGATCACTTGAGGTCAGGGAGTTCGTGACCAGCCTGGCCAACATGGTGAAATCTCATCTTTACTAAAAATACAAAAATTAGCCAGGTGTGGTGGCGAGCACCTGTAATCTCAGCTACTCAGGAGGTTGAAGCAGGAGAAGTGCTTGAACCTGGAAGGCAGAGGTTGCAGTGAGCTGAGATTGTGCCACTGCGCTCCAGCCTTGGCGACAGAGCAAGACTCTGTCTCAAAAATAAAAAATAAAAAAAGGCCAGGCATGGTGGCTCACGCCTGTAATCCCAGCACTTTGGGAGGCCGGGGCGGGTGGATCACGAGGTCAGGAGATCGAGACTATCCTGGTTAACATGGTGAAACCCCATCTCTACTAAAAATACAAAATATTAGCCAGGTGTGGTGGCGGGCGCCTGTAGTCCCAGCTATTCGGGCGGCTGAAGCCGGAGAATGGCGTGAACCCGGGAGGCGGAGCTTGCAATGAGCCAAGATCGAGCCACTGCACTCCAGCCTGGGCGACAGAGTGAGACTCCACCTCAAAAAAAAAAAAACAACAAAAACCCATGCTTGTTCAGAATTCAATCCAGCTAATAGTCATTCTGGGGACCAGGAGTCTCCTAAAATGTGAGGTCTGTTGACTGCTGCTCAGTAAAAGTACTTTAATCTCAGCGGAAAGGGCCTGAATATTCATTTCCTGCACTGAGCCAGGCATCAACGTCACCTACAGTCCAATTGCTCTGAAACGCACACAGATTGAGATCAGAAGAGCTCCTTTCATCCAAGTGACTTCTGTATGCAGTGACTATGTGTCTTTTCTGATCTTCCCAGCTTTGTCTCCCACTGACTTCTCTGCCTTGGACCCTCCAACCACTTCTACCAACTCTGTCTTCCCCTGGAAGATGCCCCTGCCCCAGGGTCAAACTGTTCCGAATGACAGGATTGCCCTTTCCTTCCCTCTGCCCCTGGCGAGGCCCAATCCCCTTCCTCCAGGAAGTTTCCCTTGATCTACAGGTCAAATTTGTCTCCTCCACCCCCATGTTCGCCAGCACTTTGCTCTGCCATTCTGCCCTCAACACTGGAAATGCAAAGAGGGCTAAATCCTAAATCCCAGACCTCAGGGAGCACTCAGCCTGGGGTAGAGAGACTCATGTAGTGTGGTGATGGCTGCCATGGAGGTCTATTTGGGGTACTATGAGAGCCTAGAGGAGGGGGATATTCAGTACAGCCTGGGCCTCCAGGAAACCACCTGAAGGAGGACAGCATGCCAGACAGAGGGTTCAGCAAAAGCAGAGGCACAGAGGCAGGAAACCACATGCAGTTTGAGGGCATAGGACACACGTTGGTTTCATAAGTCCACAGCCACATCACAGGACGCCCTAGGTTAGAGTAGGCTGCATCACTCACCTCTGTAGCATTAAGGTCCCTTGAAAGGCCAACTCTCTTGCTTTGTGATACCATTCCACTCTGGGGAGCATGCAGAGAGGGAGTTATATATTGTCCAAGCTATACCCTGGGGGCACCCTTGGGGAGTGCCAAAACCCAAGATGTTATTTGCCCTTTTCTCTCTCACACACAAGTGTACAGTGGAGTTTCCCAGAAGCTACAGGACATATGTCAAGAGACTGAATACACAGCAGATAAGGGAATCCAGCTGTCTTCCATTCAGTCAGACATTAAAGAAATGTGCAACAATGTAAAACATTGCCACTCAGGACTGAGGCAGTGGCTCACGCTTCTAATCCCAGCACTTTGGGAGGCTGAGGCAGGAGAATTGCTTGAGCCCAGAGGTTTGAGACCAGCCTGGGCAACATAGCAAGACCCTGTCTCTACAAAAAATTTTAAAATTAGCAGGGCATGATAATACACAGCTGTGATCCCAGCTACTTGGGAGGCTAAGGCAGCAGGAACACTTGAGCCCAAGAGGTGGAGGCTGCAGTGAGTCACGATCATGCCACTGGACTCTAGCCTGGGCAACAGGGTGAAACCATCTCAAAACAAAACAAAACAAACGACAACAACAAAAAACATTGCCACTCTTTTCACTACATTTTTAAAGAAAAGTATAGTTTTTTCAAATAAAACTATGTCACATTAACATTCAATGGACTTATTATTGTTATATTTAAATTAATTCATCAACAAACATTTGTCAATTTCCTCAGTTTAATTTCTACTATTATAAGTTTTGAGAGATTTAGCGCCTTGAGGTGCTAAATAAAGACAGGCTCTTTGAGACACTCAGTTAATTCTAAGAGCGCAAAGGATGGCCAAGAACAAAGTGTTGAGAATCACTGGTATGGTCGGCTCTGAAGCCAAATTCCCTTGGTTCAAATCCCAGCTCCTCTAATTACTAGCTGTGTGGTTTTGTATTCGGTTCCAAGCTTCTCTGTGCCTGTTTCCTCTTCCATAAAACTGGAATAATGATAAGAATGTAGGGGGCCGGGCACGGTGGCTCACGCTTGTAATCCCAACACTTTGGGAGGCTGAGGCGGGCAGATCACTTGAGGTCAGGAGTTCAAGACCAGCCTGGCCAACACGATGAAACTCTGTCTCTACTAAAAATACAAAAAATCAGTCAGATGTGGTGGTTCATGCCTGTAGTCCCAGCTACTCAGGAGGGTGAGGAATGAGAATTGCTTCAACCCAGGAGGCAGAGGTTGCAGTGAGCCAAGATTGCGCCACTGCACTCCAGCCTGGGTGACAGAGTGAGACTCTGTCTCAAATAAATAAATAAATATTTTTAAAAATAATGATGAGAATGCTGTCGTGAGAATCAAAGGAGTTCCTTGGGTACAGTCCTCTGAAAAGGTGGCTGGCACAGGGGTTAGCATTCAACAACTGTTAATTAACATTAATTTCTTCAACAAACTCTCACAGAACCACGATTGTGCAGCAGACACTGTGCTTGTCTGCAGTGATGTAAAGATGACTAATTCGCTTTCACGATCCTCAAGGGACCCACAGCAGGGAGAAAGAGACCCAGATAAATAGACCACGTCTGTGCAGACTTGGCCAAGACCTGGGGGACCACACAACCAGGACCCTTGGCAAAGGAATTGAAACATCTCCAGTGAGATGCTGCTGAGAAAAATCCCTCAGTGAGTCCAGAATGTTCTGAACTAACATATTTGTCAAGAATGTTTACAGAGCTGAGACTTAATGAAAAGAGGGCTGGCTAGGAGTCCAGTTACCAGAGAGACTCCTTTTCTGACTGCCTTTAGCAACTTATTTAACAAATAGCAAACATCTGCTGTGTTCCTGGCACTCCGCTAGGATTGAGTGACATCAAGATGATTAAGATATGTCTCCTGCCTTGAAGGAGCTCCCAGAGCTGAGGAGACACACTGAGGTTGTGTACCACAAAAATGCATAAAAAGAGATGCTGAAGCCACTTAACCTCTCTGATTCCATTCTGTCCCCTACCAGATGAGTATAATGCCATACAACTAGACAAATTTCTCCCAGATCCTAGTACTCCATTCAAATGTTAGAGGTCCTCTCAGAAATCCTGTTTGGAATTTGAGTGTCATCCTGGCCACCATTAACCTTGGGGTAGTTGTGCCATGGTAAGCAATACTGTTCCCACTTTATAAATGGAGAAACTAAGACCCAAGAAGGTTAGAGATTTGCCTCTAGTGATTCCTGGATCAAGAAATAGAAGAACTCAAGAGCAGAAAGGGCTTTAGGCCTCTTCAGAGTTCATAAGAAAGATGTTTTTCAGCATGAGATGAATGTTGCAAATTCCCATTTGAGATTTAAAATTTAAGCATGGTAGCTCACACCTGTAATCCCAGAATTTAGGAGGCCTAGGCCAGTGGATCATTTGAGCCTAGAAGTTGGAGACCAGCGTGGGCAACATGGCGAAACCTTGCATCTACAAAAAATGCAAAAATTAGCCAGGCATGGTGGCACATACCTGTAGTCCCAGCTACTCGGGAGGCTGAGGCGGGAGGATTGCTTGAGCCCAGGAGGCAGATGTTGCAGTGAGTCAAAATTGTGCTACCACATTCCAGCCTGGGCAACAGAGCAAGACTCTGTCTTAAATAAATAAGTAAATAAATAAAATTTAAGCTTGTGCCAGGTGTGGTGTCTCACACCTGTAAACTCAGCACTTTGAGAGGCCAAGGCAGAAGGATTGCTTGAGGCCAGGAATTCGAGACTATCCCAGGCAACATAGCAAGACCCTGTCTCTACAATTTAAAAGAGAAAAAAAATTAGCTAAGTATGGTGGTACACACCTGTAGTCCCAGCTACTTGGTAAGCTGAGGCAGGAGGATTGCTTGAGCCTAGAAGTTTGAGACCAGTCTGGGCAACACAGTTAGACCCTGTATCTATTTAAAAAAAAAAAATGGAAAAGAAATAAAAATAAAAATAAAATTGAAGGTCACCCAGATGGTTGTTGCTAACAATTTCCCTAGCCCTTATTCCCACATTTTCTCCCTTGTATATTGATATGGTTTAGCTGTGTCCCCTCCCAAATCTCATCTTGAATTTCCACATGTTGTGGGAGGGATCCAGTGGGAAGTCATTGAATCAGGGGGCAAGTCTTTCCTGAGCTGTTCTCATGATAGTGAATAAGTCTCACAAGAGCTGATGGTTTTATAAAGAGGAGTTCCCCTGCAAAAGTTATCTCTCTCTTTGCCTGCTGCCATCCATGTAAGATGTGACTTGCTCCTGCTTACTTTCTGCCATGATTGTGAGGCCATGTAGAACTGTAAGTCCATTAAACCTCTTTCTTTTGCAAATTTCCCAGTCTTGGGTATGTCTTTATCAGCATCGTGAAAACAGACTAATACAGTAAATTGGTACCAGTAGAGTGGGGTGCTGCTGAAAAGATACCTGAAATGTGGAAGGGATTTTGGAACTGGGTTACAGGCAGAGATTGGAACGGTTTGGAGGGCTCAGAAGAAGACAAGAAAATGTGGGAAAGTTTGGAACTCCCTAGAGACTTGTTGAATGGCTTTGACCAAAATGGTGATAATATTATGGAAAATGAAATCCAGGCTGAGGTGGTCTCAGATGGAGATGAGGAACTTGTTGGGAACTGGAGCAAAGGTGACTCTTGTTATGTTTTAGCAAAGAGACTGGCAGCATTTTGCCCCTGCCCTAGAGATTTGTGGAACTTCGAACTTGAAAGAGATACGATTTAGGGTATCTGGTGGAAGAAATTTCTAAGCAGCAAAGCATTCAAGATGTGACTTGGGTGCTGTTAAAGGCATTCAGTTTTTTAAAGGAAGCAGAGCATAAAAGTTCAGAAAATTTGCAGCCTGACAATTTGATAGAAAAGAAAATACCATTTTCTGAGGAGAAATTTAAGCTGACTGCATAAATTTGCATAAGTAACAAGGAGTCAAATATTAATCCCCAAGACAATGGGAAAATGTCTGCAGGGCATGTCAGAGGTCTTCATGGCAGCCCCTACCATCACAAGTCCAGAGGCCTAGGAGGAAAAAATGGTTTTGTGGGCTGTGCCCAGGGTTCCCATGCTGTGCACAGCCTAGGGACTTTGTGCCCTGCATGCCAACTGCTTCAGCCATGACTGAAAGGGGCCAATGTAGAGGTTGGGCCATGGCTTCAGAGGGTGCAAGCCCCAAGCCTTGGCAGCTTCCATGTGGTATTGAGCCTGCCAGTGCACAGAAGTCAAGAATTGGGGTTTGGGAACCTCCACCTAAATTTTTGAATATGTATGAAAATGCCTGGATGACAAGGCAGAAGTTTGCTGCAGGGGCTGGGCCCTCATGGAGAACCTCTGCTAGGGCAGTTTGGAAGGGAAATGTGGAGTCAGAGCTCCCACACAGAGTCCCTCTTGGGGCACTGCCTTGTGGAGCTGTGAGAAGAAGGCCACCGTCCTCCAGACCCCAGAATGGTAGATCCACCAACAACCTGCACTGTGTGCCCAGAAAAGCCACAGACACTCAATGCCAGGTTATGAAAGTAGCCAGGAGGGAGGGGCTGTACCCTGCAAAGCCACAGGGGTGGAGTTGCCCAATACCATGGGAACCTACCTCTTGCATCAGCATGAACTGGATGTGAGACATGGAGTCAAAGGAGATCGTTTTGGAGCTTTAAGATTTGACTGCCTCGCTGGATTTCAGACTTGGATGAGGCCTGTAGCCCCTTTGCTTTGGCCAATTTCTCCCATTTGGAATGGCTGTATTTACCCAATGCCTGTACCCCCATTGTCTCTAGGAAGTAACTAACTTGCTTTTGATTTTACAGGCTCATAGGCGGAAGGGACTTGCCTTGTCTCAGATGAGACTTTGGACTGTGGACTTTTGAGTTAATGCTGAAATGAGTTAAGACTTTGGGGGACTGTTGGGACATATTTCACTGTTTTGAAATGTAAGGACATGAGATTTGGGAGGGGCCAGGGTGGAATGATATGGTTTGGCTGTGTTCCCACCCAAATCTCATCTTGCATTCCCATGTGTTGTGGGAGGGAACTGGTGGGAGGTAATTGAATCATGGTATTAGGTCTTTCCCATGCTATTCTCATAATAGTGAATAAGTCTCACGAGATCTGATGGTTTTATAAAGAGGAGTTCCCCTGCACAAGTTCTCTCTCTTTGCCTGCTGCCATCCATGTAAGATGTGACTTGCTCCTCCTTGCCTTCCACCATGATTGTGAGGCCTCCCAGCCACATGGAACTGTAAGTCCATTAAATCTCTTTCTTTTGTAAATTTCCCAGTCTTGGGTATGTCTTTATCAGCAGCATGAAAGCAGACTAATGCATATATTTTCCCTCTTAACAGAAAATCACATAGGCACACTGTACTATCAAACACAAGTTATTGCCTTAATTATTTAGTTAATATCCTCAGATAACAATAAACACTAAGTTTATTCTCTTAGCATAACCTTAAGGGTCACACAATTAGGCATAATATTATTCAATTTTATTTTAGAATTTGGACTTCAACACCCTGTACATTATAATGGTATTGTTGGAATTGTCTGAAATTAGCTGATGTTTACAGAATTCTGCCAGAACTTGATTTTATTTCTCCCCTATATGCAGAGAAACATCTGAGCTATCACTTATACTTGTATAGGAAACATTGATTCTAATTACTTGAGTATTGTATTTCCAGCTTAAATGTCCATATAGTAGTGGCAAACATTTTGCTAGTGTAATGCTTTGGTAATCAGCCAAAAGAAATTTAGGTCAATCAAATGGAAGAGAAGCTCAACAGAGGTTTCTAGGCTGTCATTTCCTTTTATGAAACCAAATGTATAAATTCGGAGAGACCTATTTGGGATTTAGTTCCAGCCCCCTAGATCATTACTGACTCAATTCCATGACTTGTGTAAAGCCTTTTTCACCCTTCATCATCTCTACTTCTCCATCCCAAAGTAGTCAATGTTATATTTGATCAACAATGGCCTACTTTTTTTTAAGTACTAGAGGATTCTTAAGGTCAAGTCTTGAAGTTGGAAGTGCTCGATTTTTACAGCTATCTTTACGTTCTCACCTATCCATTTTTCATCATCAAGGAATGATAAGTTCCACATAAGCAAATTTTCCAGAAATTTCTGTCAATTTTTGCCTCTTTCACTGTGCCTGTATTTGCATATTTCTCTTGCTCTTGCAAATTGCTTCTAATCAGGTGCTTCCCGTTTGCAGTGGCCTGAGTAATCAGATAATCAATCTTTTTGGAATTATTCATAGAATAAGAGCAATCAAGGTCAGAGTCAAGGCCAAGTCCCAGTCAGATTGTAGGGTGCCCAAGTTATTTTATACACACACACACACACACACGTATAAATTTACAGACTGAATCTTGCTATGTTGCTCAGGCTGGTCTCAAACTCCTGGGCTCAAGCAATCCTCCCACTTCAACGTCCCAAAGTGCTGAAATTACAGGTGTGAGCCACTATGCCTGGCCACTATTTTACTATAATGTATAAAGTCTCAAAGTTAGACATTGTACTTGGGGAGATCATCCAAGTGGCCTGGCCATTTCAATATCAGTAAATCATCTGTTTCATTCTGCAAGTATTTATTGACCCAAGATCATGGTTTAACTTAGTCAGACTCACAAGACTGTCTCGCTCTATCAGCTCAGGCTAGCCGACCTCTTGACCCTTTCCTTGGGTGACTCATCCTAAGTTTTCTGTCTGAGGCTCAAGATGTAACTTTTCAGCCTCAGATAAAAACTGCTTTCTCCCCTCACCACAAAGCACATGTCAAGATTTTATCTTCATCCCTCCCTAGGAAAGCAAATGCAATGACACCATGCAGGATGCGTATTTGGGAAGGGAGTCTCCTGGGTGGGTAAGACAGAAGGTAAGGATGCTGAAGGATTTGCAATGGAGAACGTGGGTTTAGGGTACGAGGTCACAGTTCCATACTTCAGTGTGCATCAGATCCCTTGGGATAGTTAATAAAAATTCAGTTTCCTGGGCCCCACTCTTAGAAATTCAGATTCAGAAGGTCTAGGGTTGAAACAGAAAACTGCCATTTTAATTCATAGTCTGGGGAATGCTGATACAAGAGTTCCAAGGACTGCTCTGGGAATCGGGTTTCAAGTGGCAGTGCTGCTCACAGAAGGCACAGAGTACACAAATCAAAAGCAGACAGTGATTGGGCCACCCTTGCAAGGGGGTAAGAAGCCCTTGCTCTGATTCTGAGCAGTATTTGTAAGAAAGCCAGAATAATATGCTTGCTAAAAAGAAAAACATCAAAGATGAAATTAAGGAGCCTGTAAATATGAAGTATTGTAACCTCATTTAATGAGAAAATTCTGACAACAAAGAGAGCTATCAGATTCAGTTCCAGATTTGAAATGACACTAGAGAGGGTTTGTGTGTCATCTGGGAGATGGGGTTGAAAACAAAGTACCCAACAAGGGCAAAGGGTTTGGGAGTCTTTAACACATTAATAGTAAAAAAGACAAATTTGAACGGAGAATGGGAACCCTTTGATACGGGGCACATTCAGTTTAACACGGTTACTTTATGTCAAGAGATTCTTAGCTCAGAAATAATTCTCAAATGGCATATCTTTTTTGGGGATCCCTCACCCATCTCCCAGCATCAGTGGCCACTGTCTTCTGAGGGTTTAAAGTCCCTCCAGGACCCACACAGCCACCATTTCAAAGGCAGAGACCCCATAATCCAGATGTCCCCTGCTCCTCCCACCTTCACCCCATTCAAATTCCTGTCTTTTAAGAATGGCTCTATCAGAGAAACAGCACTTGATAAATGTCCCCATGCTACATGCCAACTCCCAAAAATATGAAAAGCAAGTAACTTACTAATCCAAAGAAATGGCCTTTGATGATCATTTTAAATTTTATGGAAGCGGCTTCTTCTCCCCGACCCTCAAATTGTCCTGCCTACATAATGTTTACACTGTCTTGCAAGATAAAGAAGGTTAGTTCTAGCTAACAATCACCAACATCCATTGTTTACTCTGCACTAGGCCCTATTCTAAACCCATTAGTATACTAACTCATTTAATCCTCATATAACCCTAGGAGAGGCATATGATTATTGTCCTGGATTTACAGATAGGAAACTGAGGTGAGGAAAGTTTCCATAACTTGCCTTACAAAGGTTAGCGTGGGATGCGCATAAGGAGTGGAATTGGAATCTAAGTCCAGGTGGTGTGGCTGGAGTTCCAGCTCTTAGTCACACCATCTACTATCTTTAAGATTGAAAGTAGCTGTGGATTTTTCTAAATCAATTGTATCTACATTTTTTCTATGCCGAAGAGAATTATGATTTGCCAATTTTTCTAGACAGCTTTGATTACTCCTCTTAAACTTAGAAAAGAATCACTTTGATGTTCTACTGCCAGTTTGCACAACCTCTTTGCTACCACCAGCCCAACATCATCTCCAAAGTGATCCTTACATATTCCTGCTCCATTCTGGATGGTCCAACCCAATACTCAGCCTCAAAATAAAGGTTCTACGAGTTACTCTGCCCAGTCTCAAGCTAAGTTCCAGTTATGTTTCTCAGGCTAAAGAAAGGTCAGGCCCACTGGTAATTATGTATTGTTAATTGGATCCCTGCTGGTGTTCCTCTAGTTCCAGCCAGGCTCAGCCTTCCCCTAGGCCCTTTCTCACTGTGTACATTGGTGACCATGAGACTGTAATAAGGGAAACCTGCCCTTAAGCATCAGCCCTGAAAGCAGCAAGGCTGGGATATAGTTGCACTCAAGCAAATGGCCTAAACAAGGGGCTGTTGGCCATGGGGAGGATGGAAGGCTTCCTCAGATAATGCAGCCTCAACCTTCAATTTGGCTAATGCTCATCCAGATGACCAGGAAGAAAAAAATAATGGTGGCATGTGCAGAATGGCTTGACACTAGTAAGGCTGATTAAGAGTTCAGTTTAACCACTCAAAACTTAGTATGTCCCCAGAATGGTCAAAAACAGTTAGTCAAGAGCATGAATAATATTCTACTTCCCCTATCCTCAGCTCCTAATCTTTCCAGGGTAAGATGCTCTACAGGCTCAACCTTGAGAACAGATTTAAAATCAATACCACTGATGTGTTAAAACAATGTTTTTTGCACTTTTAATTTTAGATACTTGAATATACACAAAAGTGGTCAAGATAATATGAGGCCCCAGTACTTATCACCCAATCCAACAGCTGTCAGTCCTTGGCCAATCCTGCCTTATCCACACCCATATCCTCAACCACTCCCTACCAGATATCTTATTATTTCGTTGGAAAATATGTTAGTATGTATCTCTAAAACAGTGGTTCTTAACTGGTGGTGAAGTTGCTCCTCTGGGGACATTTGGCAATGTCTGGGGACATGTTTGATTGTCACGACTGTGGAAGGGGTGCTTTGGCATCTAGTGGGTAGAAGTCAGGGATGCTGCTCCATATTTTATAATGCACAGACACCCTCAGCCCCAACAAAGAACTGTCTCCAAATGTCAGTAGCACTGAGATTGAGAAATCCTGCTCTAAATGATAGACACTTTCTAAAAACACAACCACAATGCCATTATCACACATGAAAATAACAAATACTATTATATTTTAATAAAGCATGAAGTGCCCAGGACAGGAATTAGGCATTTCATGCTTATGGTTTTTATTTGAAAGCTAAAAAGATCTCCATGGGCATGTATATTAAGACCTCAAAGGAGCATTCAACAGTTAACTCACATGGTGTCAATGAACTCGAGTCCTCAAGCTACTTTGAGAATATCAGTTATGATTCTCATTTTCAGATAAAGCCAGTGAAAGAAGGAGTTCCCCCCTTTAATGTTGCTTTGAGTACCCTCCTCTATCAATCCCACTTCTGTTCATGGAATTTTTTAAATATATAGAAGGTTACAGTGGAGGAAGAAATCAGAAATCACCCGGCTCCACATTCAGCTTTCAGGTAAGTAATCTAGGTCCAGAAGGCTTCCCTACTTTTCCAAAGAACATACAGCTGGTTTTAAAAATAAAAATAATACTAATAAAGGCATTTTTTTTTTCATTCAAAATACAGGATCTTATTTCCATTGAGGCCAATGGGTAATGCATGTGGTAAGACCCAGGACTGAGCAGGAGGGACCCGGCTGGCTGGATGAATGATTTGTGGTGGTAAGCAGTGGTTTGATGGACAGGACAATATGGGAGAAGGAGGGTCCTGAAATCCAAGAACAGTTAAGTCTTCATTCCGATGATTAATATGGTGCTCTCCAATGTTGCTGAGAAAGCAGTGGGAATGGCCAGGTTAGGGTTTGGAGAGAGAAGGGTTAGAAAAAAAAAGTCACGTCCAAAAACGAACAAGACACGGAGGAATTATCCCCACTACACAGTGGGCGATTGAGCACATGCTGTCCTACGTGGAAAAGCATCTAGCAACCTGCAAACGCTAGGTGATCACGAAGCATTCTTGTTATTGCTGAGAATCTTTTTTTTTTTTTTTTTTTTTTTTTTTTTTTGAGACGGAGTCTCGCTCTGTCGCCCAGGCTGGAGTGCAGTGGCGCGATCTCGGCTCACTGCAAGCTCCGCCTCCCGGGTTCACGCCATTCTCCTGCCTCAGCCTCCCGAGTAGCTGGGACTACAGGCGCCCACAACCGCGCCCGGCTAATTTTTTGTATTTTTAGTAGAGACGGGGTTTCACCGTGGTCTCGATCTCCTGACCTTGTGATCCGCCCGCCTCGGCCTCCCAAAGTGCTGGGATTACAGGCGTGAGCCACCGCGCCCGGCGCTGAGAATCTTTAAAAACAATAATGCTGGGAGCCAACGCAGAGAGGTTAGATCAGGTTACAAACAGCTAATCTGCTGCTTTTAAGGAGGTGCCAATAAAGAAAGTCAGAAATAAATTATAACATCATTCCAGAAACAGAAGTGGAGACCTCAGAGTGGTGATCAGTTCTCGTTTCTCCTCTTTATTGTTTTTGACTTGTTTTGGCTATGAGGCATTGAACTCTCTATTTGGAGACAATTCACCATTGTGCAGGTGTTGTTAGATTTTCCAAAGGGGAAGTTAAAGGACCTCAGACAATTCCCTCTCCCAAAGTTTTCTGTGGCTGGGGCTTGAGCACATGACCTAGGCTCATCCAATGAGAAAGTTGCACCTAGGACTTTGTGTGTTGAGGGAGACAGGTGTGAGACTCTTCTAGGTGGCAGTAGTGGGGTCAGGAGCCCAGAGGTGTGGGGAGGCCCAGGAGTGGTGGTGTCAGCAGTGTGGCCTTAACCAAAGCACAGTGTGAATTGTTTACCCTTGGTCATCAGGCCTGCCCCTGGTTCCTGTTTGTTTTCTGTGTCTGACCTTTCACTTTTCTAATGATTATATGAACTACCTATGTCCTTTCAATCAACTCCTTTTTTTGATTGGGTTATCCAGAGTTGGACTCTATGTTCTATAAATTATTCTGACAGCCGGTGTCATTGCAGAAAGATGATCCTATGGACATGTAAAATGGCTTGAGTTCTGAAAAACAATAATATAGGGCAAAGACTTGCATGGTATCTGTAATACCAGTAACAAGGTTTATTATTCTACATCCACATGCCAAATCAGCAAATTCACAACAGTTTTCTAAATAGCGATCTTAAGAATTTATCTTGTCTTCTCTGTTTTCCTGAAATCATCAAGCCCATCTTCACAAATTAAAGTTCAGTGTCTATGTGAACAACGTCACACAATCAAGGATAAGGATGAAATCTGGTATAATCATCACATGCAGTTTGCCACTGAGTGCTATAAATACAAAATGTCTGCTAATCTGCTCACAGAGTCTATAAAAGAAAAAGGGAGAGAGAAAGAGAGAGAGAGAGTGCATGCACGTAAAGGCTCTATTCTAGACTATAAGAGTAACACCTCTGTTAACACAAGTGCCTTCCCTTATAAACACTAGAATTGGCTTTCATGCCCTATGAGTGAAAATATATACTGGGACAATTTTGGAGAGGGCAATAATTGAGAAACAGATCACAAGATTTTTAAATAACTGGATCTAGTTGATTCAATTATTTTATTTCTAGGCATTTTCACAACTGCACAATGATATAAAAATACAATGTTTATACCAGCCAAGGGGAAAAAAAGCTAGAATCAACATAAATAGCCATCAAGAAGGAACTGGTTAAAATATATCTCCATACAGTGGAATACTGTGTAACCATGAAATGAAGAAGATGTATGTCTAATAATACACAGGGATGTCCAAAGTACATCATTAGGTTAGGAAAGAAGGCAAGTGCAGATGTATATTATGATCCTATTTTTTGAAAACAGATTTATTAGTTAAAATGCTTCCACTCACAGGGTTGCTGAGGAGCAAATCAACCGATTTCAGTTATATTTTTATAAGTACAGTATAGTAAACAATGTTCTGAAAGCTTACATAAGGTAATGTTAACATCCTTCTGAAGAATGAAACTGAGAAGGGGTAAACTGTCATTTATTTATCCTAAGCCCATATAATTTTTAGAATTATAAAAAAAAATTTTTAATGCTGTGATTGTACTAAGTAGAAAACATTGATTTGAGCCTGCAGGCTACTCAGGAAGCTCTTTCAAATGGGTAATTGTTACTTATAGTGTGATGAACGGATTATACTGATTTAGAGTGATATTTATTTGAAATACATTATGATTCTGATTTTATGGGACTAAACTATAACTTCTTGATTTTTATGATGTTTTAAGATTATCTTGGTAATTTCCATGGTGAATACTAATGGCCAAAGATTATCTCTGTGTCTCTGTTCCTTTTGTGTTGAGGAACCAATATGGATTCGAAGTTCGAATGTGTATGTGAATCCCGACCCACTTGAAATCTGAACAGAATAAACTGGTGATTCAGAGATGGTTCAATATTAAACACTGATAGTGTCTAACTAGTAATCAATTATTTTAAACTATAAAGAGGACAGCAAACTTCTATGAATAAAGCACCTTTAAAGAAAACATTTCTGGCATGGCCTTACGTAAATACAGAAAATCTCCTTAACTAAAATATTATTAGGGGCCGGGCACAGTGGGTGACTCATGCCTATAATCTCAGCACTTTGGTAGGCTGAGGTGGGCAGATCTCTTGAGATCAGGAGTTCAAGAACAGCCTGGCCAATATGGCAAACCTCATCTATACTAAAAATACAAAAAATTAGCCGGGTGTGGTGGCATGCGCCTGTTGTCCTAGCTACTCAGGAGGTTGAGGCACGAGAATCGCTGAACTCGGGAGGCAGAGGTTGCAGTAAGCTGAGACGGTGCCGCTACACTCGAGCCTGGACCACAGAGTGAGATTCCGTCTCAAAAATGAAATACAATTCAATAAAATAAAATCTCATTAGGGACCTGTTAATGACTACCTATATCACTAAACTGTTGAGGGATATTTAGCAAGACATGAAGGGTGTGATCACCATAATGACTGCAGGTGCTCCATTTCAACTCAAGGACTTTCAGGTGATATCACCAGGTTTCAGAGTGAGCTGACCCTGTCATTGTAGTACCGGGGTTACACACCTTTTACCTTAAGTTACAACAACTAGAGAGCTCTGTCTTCCCCTTCAGGCCACCTGTGTGACATCACACCTCAGATCTGTTCTTAGAGGTGTACAGCTCTTGATAGTCAACCTAGACAGGAATGACCAGGTCTAAGAAAATGCTTCTCTTACAGGAGATTCAGGAGTGACAGATTACAGAAATGCCATTACCCTAAATAACGCATCTTGGCTCGAAGGCAGTAGCACTTCAGATACTCTATGGATGCCTTCTGAATTTAAAATCAGACAATGTGGTCACTACATCCAAACGTTTTTTAAAGAAAACCTTTAAGGTACTCCAGGTCTAAAGCCCTCACATTCTAAGGAGGCTTCAGAGACTCCTGCCTTCTTCAAGGGTCTAATTTTCAATTGTTGTGACTGAAGGCCAAAACCATTCATGTCTAGAATGGCTGCATGGGTCTTGACCCAAAGTTCAGATCAGTGAGCTAATTTCATAGTTTCTATAGCAGTCGAATTCACACAAAGTGATCTTGGCAGCCCCTCTAGTCAGCGAGTTTTCTAATCCTTCCATAGATGCACCCGCCCCCACCCCACCCCCGACATTCTGCACTGAAAGATGTAATCACAATCTACTGTAATCCTCTGAGTTGGCTTAGCAAGCTCACCCCAGAAAAAAGCTATCCCTCTTGGGCATTACTTGGAAGAATTTTCAACCATGCCAGAACCAAAGTTGTGAGCAGGTGACACTGACATGCTGAGTATTCTGGGAGTTGGCTTTGGCCTTGAAGGAAGATTACAGGGGCCACGTGGGTCCTATGCCACAATTTAAAAAGGAGTGTGGGGGATGTGTCAGGATGAACAGGGAAGAGTAAGGTGGGGAAAGTCAATTATAGCACCAGTAAGAGGGACCTTTTTATGTTCAAACAAGGTTAATGGGAGGAAGTTTGATGCCAAGGTATTTTTAAATATTCATTGAAAAATCAGTACGAATCTCTTTTTTTCCCCAAAAACTATTGTTCCACCAACTTTGTGGGTAGCCAATTACAATCTTAAAAAAATGCCCAAGTATTGAGAATTTTTTCTGGTTTCTCTACAATTAGTTGCTAGGATCAACAAAGAAGAACTTAGGAAGCTTAATTTAATTTTCAGCAGGAATCTTAATAGAATAACAACCAAAAAAAAAAAAAATAACAGAGGTGGGGAGCAGAGACAACACAATAGAGAGAGTGCTTTGACCCCACAGCATCAAACAATAAAGCAAACAAAGGCGCTTGGAGCTGGTCTGGCCCTGGCAGACAGCCATTTTTGTCTTTGAAGCTCTCAGTGATCTTGTTGAAATACATCTTCAAAAACAGGAAATTGTGTGATTTTGATTTTCTGGCAACCTCGCCCTTTCTTGTGAACTGCCAACCAGACCATGAGCTATTAACTTTGATTTACACTAAAATAGGTTGGAGGCAGAAACAAAAGTATTTCCTTCTCACTTAAATCTCAAGATTTTCAGAAGCAGTTATAAAGCTAAGTCATTTCTGCTCATTAATGTGCCCAACAAACATTCCTGAAATGAGGCCTGTATAAAGGATGGAAGTGCATTTAGCTTTAGTTTTGGTTTGCAGCTAGAATGGGGAGGAAAATTCACCTTGATGAGAGTAGAAAGTGGTGACGCTTTGCATGAAAGTTGTATACATAGCTCTTAAAATTCAGTGGGTGATGACGCATATACTACGTAATTAATAATTCTGGTAGACACTTCTGCTTTGTCAGAACACGAAAGCAAATGAACATAGAAATGGAATGGAATGTCTGTTTCTCCATCTTTATATCAGGGGAGTTGACCTAGAACAGTGGTTGACAAACCTTCTCAAAAGGACTGGATAGTAAATATTTTTTACTTTGCTGGGCAGGTGGTTTCTGCTGCAACTACTCAACACTGCCACTATAGTGTAAAAGCAGCCATAGACAATAGAGAAAAAAATGGGCATGGCTGTGTTTCAATAAAACTTTATTTACAAGCATAGGCAGCAATGTAGATTTGGCCCAGGGGTCGTAGTTTGTTGATCCTGGTCTAGATTATTACACTTCATTCTCTCTGTGAAAGTATAATTTTGAGAGACAGAAGAGAAGAAAAAACACCAGCTTGTTCTTTCTCTCTCTGTGACCACTGATTCCTTTTCCTCAACTTACATTCTAAAATGTCCTGGCCCTGGAGGGAGGAACCCTCTTTCTCCCTGTCTGCCTTTATATCGTTTGTTTGTTTGTTTGTTTTTGTTTTTTGAGACAGAGTTTTGTTCTTGTTGCCCAGTCTGGAGTGCAATGGAGCGATCTTGGCTCACTGCAACCTCTGCCTCCTAGGTTCATGCCATTCTCCTGCCTCAGCCTCCTGAGTAGCTGGGATTACAGGTGCATGCCACCATGACCGGCTAATTTTGTATTTTTAGTAGAGATGGGGTTTCTCCATGTCGATCTCCTGACCTCGTGATCCACCCGCCTCGGCCTCCCAAAGTGCTGGGATTACAGGCATGAGCCACCGAGCCCGGCCTCTGCCTTCATATCTTTTATCCACTGCAATCTGGTTTCTCCCTACATCATACTTGAGAAACTACCAAAGACCTTGGGTACCCTCGCGATGGTCAAAGCTTGTGGTGGCCATCCAAGCCTCAACCTTCTTCATCCCTCTGAGGTCTTTGAATTTACTGAACTCTCCACAACTCTAAAATCTCTGTCCTCTTCTGTCCCTGGACTCAGCTCTCCAGCATGTCCTCCTATCTATTCAGTCTGTTGTGCTGGCTCCTTTTCCTTTATCTCTGCCAGGTTTAGCCCTTTCCAGTCCCAATCTCCGTGAGACCCATTGACCATCTCCTCTCTCATGGTATTTACTTGAGATTGCTAGCCTAACTGCACCTTCATCTGCCCATGTCCCTGAGGTGAGAGTCTTGGAGTTATCTTTAACCCCTCATTTTTGACCTGCAAACTGGTATGTTCCCACATCACCAATTTCCTCTCCCCTCTTCCACACCTTGAGTCAGTCCCTTGTCATCAGTTGGTTGTAAAATGTCCTCAGTTGCCAGTCTCCCTCCACTGAAGGACCCAGATAGTCACTTAGATGATGAAACAAAGTTCTCTTAAAAAATTGAAATCGGGCCGGGCGCAGTGGCTCACGCCTGTAATCCCAGCACTTTGGGAGGCCAAGGCAGGCAGATCACGAGGTCAGGAGATCGCGACCACCCTGGCTAACACAGTGAAATCCCATCTCTACTAAAAACACAAAAAATTAGCCAGGCATGGTGGCGGGCGCCTGTAGTCCCAGCTACTCAGGAGGCTGAGGCAGTAGAATTGCTTGAACCCAGGAGGTGGAGGTTGCAGTGAGCTGAGATCGCGCCACTGCACTCCAGCCTGGGGACAGAGTGAGACTCCATCTCAAAAAAAAAAAAAAAAATTAGAATTGGAAGCTAATTAATGGCCATGTGTGGTGGCTCATGCCTGTAACCCCAATACTTTGGGAGGCTGAGGTGGGGAGATCACTTGAGGTTAGGAGTTCGAGACCAGCCTGGCCAATGTGGTGAAACCCTGTTTCTAATAAAAATACAAAAATTAGCCGGGTGTGGTGGCACATGCCTGTAATCCCAGCTACTCGGGAGAGTGAGATATGAGAATTGCTTCAACCCAGGAGGCAGAGATTGCAGTGAGCTAAGATCGTGCCACTGCACTACAGCCTGGGCGACAGAATGACATTCTGCCTCAAAAAAGAAAAAGAAAAAAAACCCCAAAAAACTAATAAATAAAAAAGCTATTTGAAAAGAGTAGGGCAGTGGAATATAGAGAGGTGACATCCAGGGCCACTGCATGACATTGATAAGCTATAGACACATTTTCCTTCGTGAAGCCCTTTCTCCATCAAAAAAAAAAAATTATATATATAAAATAATACATGAAATAAAAATTATATTTTATGACTCTGGTAGTATAAAGATAATATAATCCATACTGAATTATATTAATATTTTCCCTTGCTATTTTTAAGAGAAATTGAAGTAATTTTGTGGTCCCTCAACTCTGTGCCTAAAGGAGAAGTCAGTCCTGTAGATATTGGTCAGAGGCTGATAAAAGCACAAAAATTCTTTTTAAGAAATCTAATAATGTCAAATATTTCCCATGTTAAGCTGTTTATCCTTCTTTTAAAGAAAAATATAATGTCTACCAACAAGATTAGAAATGTTGATGTATCGGAACTATAGTTATCCATATAATATAATATTTGGTGACACTATTAGATACCAAAATAAGAATGAGAAAATAAAAATTGATATGCTCTATTTTTGCTTTAATAATAAAGTGAAAGTCAGCTATTACTCTTTTGGTTACCACTAGAGAACATATCAATCTGAAATAAAAGCACTCTAGATCTTCCATTCTATAAATCTCTTGAATATGTTACCTCTTATTCCGACTCATTTGATTACTTCATTGGTTCATCCAGCAAGCATTTATTAAGCACAAACCTTATGCCAGAAATTGTGCTAGGTCTGGCAATACTCTGTGTAAGCATGGTACCTTCTATTATAACTGTGACATTTACTGCTATATTAATAGGCCTATTGTTAGATCATTCATAAGTTGCCATTCCCACACAGTTGTCTCAATTATCCATGACAACAAAGATAAGCCATAAGCCATGGTTACAATAATGTGAAAGTGATTAGAACTTCACCTTAAAAGGTATTTTGTGGATCCTTAGTGGGGTTGAGGAAGTTAGGATTACAAGGAAAGGGTACTGGTATGTCTTGTTAATGATTAGGCTTGAATGGCACATCAATTCCATTCAATAAGAGCAGGAAAGATGAACAATGTATTAGGCTTGAGTTTCTCAAACAAGGGGTTTTGAGAAACATAGGGCATTATTAATTTTATATATATATATATATTTTTTTTTTTTTTTTGAGATGGAGTCTCGCTCTGGCACCCAGGCTGGAGTGCAGTGGCTGGATCTCAGCTCACTGCAAGCTCCGCCTCCCGGGTTCACGCCATTCTCCTGCCTCAGCCTCCGGAGTAGCTGGGACTACAGGCGCCCGCCACCTCGCCCGGCTAGTTTTTTGTATTTTTTTAGTAGAGACGGGGTTTCACCATGTTAGCTAGGATGGTCTTGATCTTGTGACCTCGTGATCCGCCCGTCTCGGCCTCCCAAAGTGCTGGGATTACAGGCTTGAGCCACCGCGCCCGGCCTATTAATTTTATATTAAGGCAACCTATTAAGGATCTGAGGCAACTTCTTGTCTTGAGCTTGTTGTTAAAGGTTCAAACTCTTAATTCAATGTATGACCTTGTATAATGAGTTTAGTTTTCAAATTTAGAATCTCTCCCTCTCTTTCTCAAGATTGCTGGGAGGAACATATGGCCATGTATATAATGTGCCTGGCACAAAGGGAACACTCATTGAATGTCAGCTCTTCATTTGCTGGAGCCAATCCAACATGTAACATCAACAGTTGACTCAGATGTACTCTGGGATAAATTGTTGTGCAATTGTCTGTCTTATACAGGCCATGGGCACACAGTGCACAAAGGAGATTACTTTGGTTAAGAAAGCCCTAGCTAATCAAACAGTTACAATAGACCACGGTGTGTCAATCTCAACACTGTTGGCATTGGGAGCCAGATAATACTTTGTGGTGGGGCTGTCCTGTGCATTGCAGGATGTTTAGCAGCATCCCTGGCTTCTACCCACAAGATGCCAGTAGCACCTCCATCCCTAGCTATAAAAACCAAAAATACCTCCAGACATTGCCAACTGTCTCCTGGTAGGGGGTGGGGGGGTGGAATTACCTCCAGTTGAGAACATCAACTTAGATGATAACCTTCAGTCCTGGAGACCTGGTAGCTTGTCCTGAGAATCAAAGGAAAGAAGGTGAGTGAAAATGAAATTACCTGGTGGCTTGTAAAGTCCAAACCCTGGAATTCTCAGTGCTGCATGCACTTTTCTATCATCTGGGGAGATTTCACCATCCTGAGACCCAGGCCAAACTCCAACACAGTTAATCAGAAACTCAGTGGGTAGGATGGAGGCAGCAGTGTGTTTTGAAATTTCCTGAGTGATTCCAGGAGACGCCAGGGTGAGGCCCCTCTGCTCTAAGCTGAGATGTAATTCTCAGGACTGGGTGGTAGACTTTGCCATTTGATGAGAGGGTCTGAGCCTATGTCTCTACATGTATGCACAGCATTAATTCACATATAGCAAACACAGCATTTGCTGACGGCACACCATGTGCCAGTCATGGTGCTGAGTGCTGGAGAAGCAAAGTTGACAAAGAACTGCCCTTGAAGGAATTATAATCTGATTGGAGAGAGTCTTGAAAAGCCCATTGAGAACGGCCCTGATAGAGTCTGCACAGAGAAGATCATAGGTGAGCGTATTTGTGCAGAGTACATCAGATAAGCCTTTCTGAAAGACATGAATGTTTCATTTATTCTTAAACAGCTGGAGCCTAGAATTTGCTGCTTCATTTGAGTATAAACTTTTGCTAACAGTCTAAGAATTGGAGAAAAGACTGAAATGTAAATGAACATGAAGCCCTCAAACATCTGGAGGATTATCAGTAGAGAAACTTCCATCTCCTGTGCTACCAGCCCTGTCTGATAAATGAGCAATTTGATTGGCTATTAGAGCGTAAATCACTAATTCAGGCTACAGAGTATGGATGTATATAGTCTTTAACCCAGTGATCACATCTTAGATTTCTAGATGTTTTCAAAATGAACAATTGTTTTCCAACATTTTATTATTAGAAATTTCAAATACACAGAAAAGTTGAAAGAATTTCATGGAAAACATTCATGTTCCCACCACCTAGATTCCATCATTGACATTTGGCCATACTGTTGTTGCTTATCACATATCCAGCCATCTGTTTGTCCCTCTGTCTGTCTATGAATCCAAGGGGTGCATTTCTTTCAGTTAGTTCTCAATGACAGCAATAAAAGAGCAAGGGCTGCTTTGAAAATTGGTGTTATTTCTACATTTGTTATGAAGCATTATCCTTACTTGTCATTCGATTCACATAGGGTGGAGTAGGGTGTTGGGGGTAAGAGGGGGTTATGCCTCCAGTTATTAGAAACCAATTCTCTAAATTACTGTACTTATTCTAATAACTCTTGAGAAATCGCCTTTAAATTTGCTTAAACATTTCCTGTGGTCTTTGTAGATAACCTCCAGTGGGGGAAAAAAAAAAAAATTGAAGTGACCATGTTTGCCCTAAAGGCTTTGGTTAGTTCACAAAACCTGTTTCCTCAGCGGAGAGTTGCTTCAAATAGACTTCCTCCCTTTACAAAGGCTTAATGATTTGTGTATTGAGTTGTTTCTTTCTGAGAGACACCTCACAAATACTCCAGCTGGGAAAAAGAGATAAATTGCTCCATCCGAAAGTTTAAAAGAAGAATTTTTTCAGGGTTTTGTAACTTGGACACTTGGTGTTCTGAAAAGAATGTCTTTGTGCCTATTTAAAATTGCAGAATCCTTTTCAGTTTGTTTCTAGGCAGTTATGCCAAAGAAGTAGCTCTGTAATCCCCATTTGTCTTCACCTGACATCAACTTCCGCTTTGCGATGGAGAATTGTTCCTTGATTTGACATTCTTTTAAAGAAAAATGAGCCGGCATTGAATTCTTAGCTGAATACCAGTAGTTGGTGTATGTGTGTATGTGTTTCCAATTATAGACAGAACCTGGTATAGTACTTTCAGCTGAAATCTTTGATGAAGCATATGAAAATTACATTGATCCAGATGGGATAGAAAGCTGTAAGACTGGTTGCACAAAGCCCTCTGCAAGATTTGTCTTCTTTCTTAATGTTACACATCTTAAGCTCGAAAGAGAGGGAAACCTGAGGCAATCATGGCTTAAAATTGCCCAAGATGTCTCATTGGCTAATTTGGGTACCAAGTAGATTGTGGGGAAATGGGGACAGCTGGTAGTATTTAGTTTCAGTAATTAGGGATTCTCTTTAGGTTATAGAGAACTCTTAGAAATAAAGGTGAGCTGCCTTGTCAGGGGAAGATGGCTTCCAACCCAGCCGTGGAAATAATCGGGCTGGGCACGATGGCTCACGCCTGTAACCCCAGCACTTTGGGAGGCTGAGGCGGGTGGATCGCTTAGCCCAGGAGTTCCAGACCAGCCTGGGCAACATAGTGAGACCTCATCTCTGCAAAAAATAAACAAAATTGGCTGGGAGCAGTGGCTCATGCCTGTAATGCTAGCACTTTGGGAGGCCGAGGCGGGCAGACTGCCTGAGCTCAGGAGTTTGAGACCAGCCTGGGCAACATGGTGAAACCCTGTCTCTACTAAAATACAAAAAAAAAAAAAAAAAAAAAAAATCAGCCAGGCATGGTGGCGTGTGCCTGTAGTCCCAGCTACTCGGGAGGCTGAGGCAGGAGAATTGCTTGAACCCAGGAGGCAGAGATTGCAGTAAGCCGAGATCGCGCCACTGCACTCCAGCCTGGGCGACAGAGTGAGACTCTGTCTGTAAAAATAAATAAATAAAATAAAATAAAATAAAATTAGCCGGGCATGATGGGACACGCCTGTAGTCCCAGCTACTTGGGAGGCTGAGGTGGGAGGATCATTTGAGCGTGGGAATTTGAGGCTACAGTGAGCAGTGATTGCACCATTGCAGCCCAGCCTGGGTGACAGAGCAAGACCCCATCTCAAAAAAAAAAAAAAAAAGAAAGAAAGAAAGAAAGAAAGAAAGAAAGAAAGAAAAGAAATGATCACATCATGAGAAATCTAGACAAAGTCTTTAACTTTGTATATCCACTACAGAATCATGCAATACCCAGTGTGAGAGAATGAAGTAGGATAGGAGAAAATTACCTGCCGCTGCTGGGAGTCAACAATTTTCTTAGATAAAACATAAAAGCACAATGCATTGATAAAAAGGATGCAGCTGGGCGTGTTGGAAGCACACAGGGCATGGGAGGGAGCCTGGGCCCCACCCGCAGGGGTGATGGCCATTCCACCCGAAGGGGCAGGAGTGGCTGGAACGAGCCTGGGGGAAGGTCCTAAGCCCCGTTCACTTGGCCTCCATTCCTTAGGGCAGGGTCCTCTGGCACTCCCCACTCCCGGGTCCTTGCTTCCTTCACCAGGATGAGGAGCTGGAAAATCGTGGGGACAGAGGCCTCAGAGAGCCACCCAATCAGTCCACAGCAGCCATGGACAGTCCCTGAGCGGGAGGGTGTGCCGGCAGGGGGCGTGGCCCCATGCCGCACGCCACCTGCATGCGCACTGAGCTGACCAATCAGCGAGGAGCGCGGGCAGCCAGGCCGGCTGCTCTCGCGAGAACCCAGGAACCAGGCAGTGAGCTTTCGTGGTGCCAGCCTCTTCAGGTCCTCTGAGGGAGCAAGATCAGGGATCCCTCAGGCGAGGTGCCTTCGGTGGATATGCGGGGAAGGCGGGCATGAGGCTCTTTGGGGAAGAGGGTGTGAAGGGCGGGGCAGCCAGGTTGACCTGCGAGGAAATGGGCAGGGCAGGGAGCTGGAGCTGCCTGAGTGGTCCCCAGGGCCCAGGAGGGTCCCGGAGGCCTGTACATGTGTGCAGCGTTTGTGGGAGGGAGGCTGGGGGGGTCGACATGGGTCTGTCTTGTCTGGCCGCCCATCAAGACGGGATACTTGGGGTGACCAGGGGTTCCCTGGGCGTTCAGGCTGGCTAGTGGGCAGTCCCTGTCCCTGACTGTCAGAAACAGGTGCACACCGGCTCAATCCATGGAGATGGTTGGGGAGATCCTGTGTCACCCCGCGGCCCTCCTGACTACATGGGGTCGCTGGGGAACCCAGGGGCAGGGCCAAGCTCTGTCCCAAGGGTACTGCAGGAATCCCGCAGAGGCCGCGGAATTCTGCGAGCTCTGCAGCCAGCCCCAGGGAAGCGCTGGACGGGCCAGGACAGGAAAGGATGATGGCATCTTCTCCGCGTCCCCTCCTGCTCCCACAGGGGACTCGGGGCGCCCTTGAACCCGCGATCCTGATGGCTTTCATTTAACACGCCTCGTTTCCTTAGTTTCCTTAGTGTGTCTTTGTACTCACCAGGTTCAGAGGCTGCCTCTAGCTTCCCAGGACAGCCAGCCATGCAGCCCGTGGGCAGGAAGCGCAGCAGGATGGCTGCCAAGGACCAGTTGGAGGCTCAAGTTACGGTCGCCCAGGAAATGGAGCTTGCGGGTAAACACAGTCCAAGGGGATATGGAAGAAGGTGCACGCCTGACAGTCTGCCTGCTTTCTGCGCTGGGGGCACACGGGCAGCCCGAGGCCCCCGACCCCTTCGTGGCTTTGGAGTCCACCGTGCGTGTGCTAAGATGCCCCAGGTTTTCAACGCAGGCTCAAGGGCCTTAGGCTTCCCGTGGGAGGCTCCCCCTCATAGCAGGGTTACAAATGCTCTCAAAGCAGCTCTTCTCCATGGGTGCTGTCCTGACATCCAAGGGGTCTGACCTGTGAACGTTGTTTACTAGGACTTGAGCCCGAAGGGCTTCCAAATCTACAAAGTCTACAAATAGTACGTTTCTCTACAAAAAAAAAAAAAAAAAAAAAAAAAAATGTCCACAACAGCGTCTTCCTCTAAAAAAGTTTGTCTTTTTTATTTTAATGCAGGAAAGGCTCCAGTAAGTTATGAGCATGAGGAAAGAAAACCTGTTACAGAGACAAAGAAGGGAGATGTGACTGATGAGCATCAGGAAAGAGAACCTTTTGCTGAAACAGATGAACACGTGGGGTAAAGTGTTTAAGTCACTTTTGCCTGTCGGATAAGGTCTTTAGGAAAAGTCAGCTTTGGATCATGTCATCACTGTTCTGTTCTATGCAGAACATTTCACATAAAACATTTCTTCCCAACAAACATGGCATTTTGTGTAGCATTATGTTAAAATTTTGTTGCAACTTTTTTTTACAGGGTTGATACCAAGGAGCTAGAAGATATTGCAGGTATATTTTACGAGCTATTTGTGGTTTATGAAAATTGTTTTTAACCATACAACTGTTACAGTAGGTTATATGAATTAGTGGATGACAAGATGGTCTTAAATGCCTTCTTCTCATATATAGCATTTAATGTAATCTGATAATTTTTCTTACTTACCTTTTTAATTGTTCATGCAGAATGTGAGGATGCTTCTAATAATGGCAAGAGGGATGGCTTTTCTTTCATACACGTGGAAATTTAATTGTTTGGGGGATATTAGAGGACATTGGAGGAGAAACAGCTCTATTCATTCCTTTCAGTGTACACACATTAAGTCATATATCAGGTTTTTTTTAGCTTTTACCTTAGGTTTGGTGGTACATATGCAGGTTTGTTACATAGATAAATTGCGTGTCACAGGGGTTTGGTATACAGATTATTTTGTCACCCAGATTATAAGCATAGTACCTGATGGGTGGTTTTCAATCCTCACCCTCCTCCTACCCTCCACCCTCAAGTAGGCCCAGGTGTGTGTTGTTCCCCTCTTCCTGTCTGTATGTACTCAAAGTTTTTAACATGAGCTTTTCATGTTCATAATTTAGCTATTGTCACAACTTTCTGATTTTGTTTTCTTTAAAGTACCAGGGAAAATTGAATTATCTAAAATGATGATTTTCTATTATTATTCCAGTAATAAATTGTGTAGTAGAAAAGGAAAGACAACCTTTCTACCCAGTGAGAAACATGTAATTGGATCCAAAAACTCATAAACTTTATATTGCCATGTGAAATATTAGTTGCACTGTTATAGGACCATATCTTCAAAAAAGTTTGAGAAAATTTCTGTAGAGACGATGGAGACAATACTCTTATTTTTAAAAAGCTTACTTTAATTTTCAGCTCTTCTATAGTGATAATTCATACAAGCAGTATATTTGGAAAACTTTGCTCTGCTTGGTGGTGACAAAGTGCTGGTTTTGTGAGCTTCCTAATACATTGAGCATTATAGATGGATACCATATGTAAAAAATATTTGTATTATGGTGCAGCTCTTCTATGATTGCCGAAAACTATTCTTAGCAATTGATGGTAGATCTCTGATGTGAAACCATGTTTGGGAAAGCATTCCTTGCAGTATTACAGTTTTCTGAAACACCACACTATGGGTAAAAATGTCAGATAAAAAGCTCTCAGAAAATATTTCAAACGTGTTTTTGAATGTATTTCTTTATCTGTTTAAACCTAAATGTTTATACCCATGGACATTGCTTCTTTTATTAAAATACAGTTAATAGCATCAACCACGAGATTGATTAAAAATACTTTGCTTATTGTGTATTATTTCTACCCTTTTGATGGTCTTATTAAATAAGATACTTTTTTGTGCTTTACGTAATGAGTTGTGACAGTATTTCACAAAAATATGTCCTTTGAATTGTAGGACATTTTATAAATGTAGAAATTAAAGTCTGTGGCTGGGCGCGGTGGCTCACGCCTGTAATCCCAGCACTTTGGGAGGCCGAGGCGGGCGGATCACGAGGTCAGGAGATGGAGACCATCCTGGCTAACACGGTGAAACCATCTCTACTAAAAATACAAAAAAATTAGCCGGGCGTGGTGGCGGACGCCTGTAGTCCCAGCTACTAGGAAGACTGAGGCAGGAGAATGGCATGAACCCGGGAGGTGGAGCTTGCAGTGAGCCAAGATCGCGCCACTGCACTCCAGCCTGGGCGACAGAGGGATACTCCGTCCCAGAAAAAAGAAAAGGAACTGTTTTAATTATTTGCTTTTTATCATCATCCGTCAATTAAGTGATTTGCTGTTATACCAATTGAAATTGGAATACTAATATTAATACCTGAAAGGTTTTACATAAAGTGAGTAAATCTTGCTTTGTAAAATGATCTTTGCATTTTACATTTTAAATGTCCTTCTGATATTGCTGAACCATCAAGTCACATATTGATTTCAATATATGCAAAGAAACTAGTTTTCAACATGAACTTTTAATGCATATTCATTTACTATCTAGCTGACATTAAAGAGGATCTTGCTGCAAAGAGAAAAAGGAGTGAAAAGATTGCAAAAGCTTGCAGTGAAATAAAGAATAGAGTTAAAAACGTTTTGAGAACAATGCAACTAAAAAGGTATGATTGTTGGCTTTTTTGCATCATGATATTTATATCATTGGCATCTACATATTGGCATCTCTAGTGAAGAACATATTTTACTTGATTGTTCCCTAAGCAGGTAAGTTTCTTTAGTTTTATAACCTCAGTTTAACAGAATTGAGAGATATTACCTAGAAGCCAATGAAGATGACCTCTTTTTGCCTTCCAGATAAAAATAGCCTTCCTGGGGCCGGGCGCGGTGGCTCAAGCCTGTAATCCTAGCACTTTGGGAGGCCGAAACGGGTGGATCACGAGGTCAGGAGATCGAGACCATCCTGGCTAACACGGTGAAACCCCGTCTCTACTAAAAAATACAAAAAACTAGCCAGGCGAGGTGGCGGGCGCCTGTAGTCCCAGCTACTCGGGAGGCTGAGGCAGGAGAATGGCGTGAACCCGGGAGGCGGAGCTTGCAGTGAGCTGAGATCCGGCCACTGCACTCCAGCCTGGGCCACAGAGCGAGACTCTGTCTCAAAAAAAATAAATAAATAAAATAGTCTTCCTGTAAATTAATGTTTAGCCATTTCTAGAAATATGGTGGCTGAATATAAGATAAATGTCTTCAATGTTTAGTCTGTAGATTCTTAACAATATTCAATTATGTAGAAAGGGATAACCTTATGTTGTAAATAAGTTATTAGTTAAACTGTTTTCACTATTCCTTTTACGAAATCATTGTTGTGCCAAAGTGGAGAAATAGTTAAGTGAAGTATTTCTTTTGGGAAATCTTACGGGATGAATGGCTACAATATTCTCGAACCTACTTATGAGAACCCATATGTTATTTAGTAAGAAGAAATGAAAAGTAAACTGCTCTTGGAGAAAATGATTGTTTCTGGGAAATTTATAGTGCAGTAAACCCTCCTTAGTCTTCAACACGTAAAGAATATAAGATAGCTGCTCTAGTAGTCAGTTAGGAAAGGATCCTTTCAGAATGAGAGTAACTCATTTCACCTTTTCCCAAAAAGATTTCAGCTGCTATTACTCCCTTGCTACTTTATAGTATAAACTATGTCAAGTCAGTTTTGGTTTGAATAGGATTAGTTTTTCATCTCTCTATGATGTATGATCTTGTTACTTATTATGTGTTATAGGCAGAAACGTGACTACAGAATTTCTCTGAAGTTGCCGAATGTCCTTGAAGAGTTCACCACAGATGAGCAGAAAGATGAGGAAGGAGAAGGAGAAAAGGAAGAACAAATTGTTGGTATCAGGCTTAGCTTTATGATCTACCTATTGTATCAATGTCTCAGGGAGTAATAGTTCATGCAGAAATCCAGCGAAGAAGGAAGAGAGCATGAGCCCAAAGAGGGGGCCCGTTAGTGGACTCATGTACCAGGGGAATATAATTGCCATGCAGCTTTAGGGGTCCAACTGAGGTCAGCATCATAGCGATTAAGAAGTTAAAGTGAGCCCAGTTGGCATATTTGTACAAGAACAGCTGTAGGGTTGGAATTTCCTGGGTTGGGGTGTAGCCGAGCATGTTGATAGAGGGAGAGTTGGGCAGGGCATAGACACAGGGATGGGGTTATGATGACTAGCTGTGGAATTTCAGCTGGGACTGAGTTACCTGAGCACATGGGGGTGGGACATTGGGCAGTGAAAAGTGCTCCATTCAATAGGCATCAGGTCCTGACAGACTCCTGAGCTGTAGTACTGAAGTGAGTGACCTACAGTGGCAGGAAGGTAGTGGCTGTATGTTGGGAAGATGGAGAAACAGCTGATTGCAGTGGTCAAGGGCTGGGACTCTGGAGCCCCACTGCTTTTGATCCAATTCCAGTTTGACCATTGCTAGCTCAGGAACCATGGGCATATTATTTATCTCTGTGCTAAAGTTTCTTTATATACGAAAGGAGACATGGTAAGAGTGCCTACTTCAGAGTTGTTTGGAGGATTAAAGGGTTCCTATGTAACGGGTTTATTTAAATTTTTCAGGATGCGATCTGGCTCATGGTTGCTGTTTATCAATGCTATTATTAGTATTATGTAGGTATTATGGTCATTGGGAGCGACAAAATTTAGGGGATGACTGTGTGTGCCACGTAGTGGAGACAAGAACACTGTTGTTGGAGATTAGGTCAAGGTGCAGAAAAACAGTCATTAATGGAAGGTTCATCTATGTACATATTGAAATGACCAAGATTTAATACGTGTTTAAAATCTTAATAAGAAAGAATGTTTCTTAGTTAATTTCTGTATAGATCTTACCTATCTGTGGTCAACAAATTATAGGGAAGGTCATCAAATACTCTTCATTTGAAATCAAGAATTGGGACGTGCATGTTGAATATGTACAAGAAAGAAAATTCTTTACTCCATTACTGATTAAAAAGGTTATCGTTTTAGCACATGAGTGGTGAACACAATTGTTTCAAATTTGGTCATAAACGTTGTCTAAAATAAAGTGTTCACAGGTATTGATTTAAAGAGTATTTCTTTAATGCAGAATTATGTTTTGTAAGTATTAAAATTTACCCAATTTTAATCACTTTTTTGTTTTGTGCTTCTAGAAGATATTTCAAGAGCAACAAAAGAGGTGGCAACAAGATAAGAAAGGAACTGAAAGAGATTGAGCCATCACACGAGCAATTCACAAAGGTCTGTTCTATTTGGTAACACAATATATTCTTATAAAATACAACACATGCATAAAAATAGAAGACAGTCTGCTTGTTTCTGAATGTATGGAAAGATATTTTGGTTATACATTTTGAATTACCATTTTCACTTTGAATGTATTGTTCCAGATTTAACATAATTGGTAAATGCAGTAACATAAAACAGTATTTTTAGGATTCGTGAATAGTTTTGTGGGAGTTATTTAGAACAGGAAAAGGTAAATTGGAAATTTTATCTAGAAATATACCTCTTGTGTATAAAAATTGATACTTTATGAACACATTAATGAAGACTTTATTTTCAGTTTTTAGGAGATCAGCGACAAATCTTTGGAAGGCAGAAAGTCCATAAGTCCTTTCTAGATGTCTTTTTCACTTGTGTTGTTTCAAGAGTTTTAGTTAAATAGGAAGTAGGCAAATGTAACTACTGAGTATCTCTTTTATTTTCTGCTGTAATGTAGGAGTGTTTTATGGCATATTCACTTTCAAAATTATTAGTGACTAGTAATGGTTTTACATGACAATTTGTAATAATAAGGGATGGTTCAGATGTACAACAGAATGGGAAAGCCAGCAGATTATTAACATGTTGTGAATTGTGAATTATCTGCTGTCGTACAGCACATTAGCAAATTGTCATCGGACAATGACCTCTTCTTCATGTAGATGTATATTATTTAGGAAACAATGGAATTCCTTTCTGTGAGGTAAGGTATTCTTTTTAACAATCTTGTGAAAAGACATGTTCATATGTCACTCCTCTACACTAACTGAGATGTGTTAAATAAACTGGGAAAGAGTTTGAAAATAAAATTTTTGAGCAACTTGAGGATTATCTATACACAACACAGTTATTTATATAGAAGTCACAAGTGGAGAACATGTTACTATAATGTTCCCCAGAAACCATTTATTAATTGGTATGAACTTGAGACTAGAAAAGTTTTCCTATCAATGTTAATGCTACATGTTACCACTTAGGGTAGGAACTTCGGTATCATCTTGGACTCTTCTGAGTCCATTATCTTTCCCATGCGGTTATCATGAGGCAAGTTTTACCTCTGCAATGGTCCTTAAATTTCTTTTTTTAAATTGCCACTGAGGCTACCCTAGTTCAAGACCTCATTCTTCCTTGCTTATACTATTAAACTCTTTTCTGAGTTCTCTCTTCTCTTCTGAGCCACCTTTCATTGATCAGAAATACTATCTTCCTAAAACCCTTCCCTTCCAAAAATGCTTCTAGCCCTTCCCTCTTCCCAGCCTGTCAGTGGCACCCACATGTCAGTTCTTAGATATTCAGAGACTCTCCCCTTTACATGACCCCCTCTTAAGCTTGTTTTGCCGCCTTCTGTCTTTCTTCTTGCCTCTCCGGGTTGACAGCCTTCTCTGAACGTCCTCTCCATTAATCTCATGCTTTGTTCATGCTCTTCCCTCACAATGCTTTTAAATCTCTTTTTTTCTTGTTTTTGACCGATTGAAATCTTTTGCCAACTAAGTTGACATCAGTCTCCATTTTTGGCTACATGTCCGAGTGAGTTGCCCTTCCATAGCAGTTACATAAGTTTTGTTATCAATTTTTTTTTATTCGTGCATTTCCTCATGTCACAGGAATATGAAAGAGATTGTGTGTTCATTTTTTACATCTTCCTCAGCATTAACATACCACATTTTAGGGAGTAGGAACTGTTGAACTGTTTGCTGAGGGAATAGTATATATTTCAAACATAGTTATATTTTCTCTAACTTGATGAGGTCATATCACAGACCATTCTATCCCTTCAGTGGAAACCATGTTATATGGACTATTAGTGATAACAAATGGGTCACTACCTGGTGAAAAAATACGGTATTTCATGATGTAAGACTACCAGTCTTTTTCTGTTTTTGCTCCATCTTGACCATAACATGTTTATCAAACCATTTTCTTCAAGCAAAGTACATGACTGTTGGACGTGCTATAATAATATTTCACTGAAATCTGGTATTAAAATATTTAAGTATTTGGAGCTCCATGTATTGATTACAGTTTTTAAATTTGAAATAAGGGGAAGGGGCACAGAGGCTCACACCTGTAATTCCAGCACTTTAGGAGGCCGAGGCGGGCAGATCACGAGGTCAGATCGAGACCATCCTGGCTAACACGGTGAAACCCCATCTCTACTAAAAACACAAAAAATTAGCCAGGCATGGTGGTGGGCGCCTGTAGTCCCAGTTACTCGGGAGGCTGAGGCAGAAGAATGGCGTGAACCCGGGAGGCGGAGCTTGCAGTGAGCCGAGATCGTGCCACTGCACTCCATCCAGCTTGGGCAACAGAGCGAGACTCTGTCTCAAAAAAAAAATAATAATAATAAGTAACCAGCATCCTTTGAATACTAAAAGCTGTTTCCTTTTGACATTTAATTTACTCTGTTTAAAACGTGAGATGTAAAGTGATAGTTTGTCAGTGAACTAGACTTTTTGTTTTAAGAGTATCAAGGACTTGGAAGAATATGATGAAAGCCCTCTTTTTGGTGAAGAGAGTCAACTTAAAAAATAAATCACCCTGGCTGGGTGCAGTGGCTCACGCCTGTATTCCCAGCACTTTGGGAGGCCAATGCGGGTGGATCACGAGGTCAGGCGATGGAGACCATCCTGGCTAACGTGGTGAAACCCCGTCTCTACTAAAAATACAAAAAAAAAAAAAAAAAAAAAAAAAAAAAAAGCCGGGCATGGTGGTGGGCGCCTGTAGTCCCAGCTACTCGGGAGGCTGAGGCAGGAGAATGGCGTGAACCTGGGAGGCGGAGCTTGCAGTGAGCCGAGATCGCGCCACTGCACTCCGCGCTGGGCGACAGAGAGAGACTCTGTCTCAAAAAATAAAAATAAATAATAAATAATAAATAAATCGCCCTGTTCCAAAATAATATTGTGGTAATTGTAAGTAGTGCATATTTAATCTTAAAAACTCAGGATTGATGTAAGCACTGGAATATTTTATTTGTAGAAATGTGTATCACAATTACTTAAATTTATTTTTTTGAAACAGCTGCAGCAATAATTGCCACTTATTCATATGTATCTTCAACCTCTGTTATTCTGATGACTGACAAAAGAACTTGAACCTATGTTATATGATACAAGCATAACTTGAGCTACACTAAACCACATGACAGTGTTTACTTAATTCTTGTATAAATTAGTATATCTCCTCTATCATTAGCCTGTTTGTTAAATGCTGGACCACGTTTCTATGATCTGTTGAAAGAACCCTAGACAGTTCTGTGAGAAAGCAGCAATTGCACAGTTACATACACAGTCAATTAAATTTTAACGTTAAAGATAATTTAGTTTTAGGTTTGGCCTCTGTGGTTCTGTATCAGTTCCAAAAATGTGGAAAGCATGGGCATGGAAAAGCACATTTTTCTCTAATAAAAGAAGACAAAACCTTATTTTATCTGTGTATTCTTTATATTTAATCATTAGGTTAAAGAAGCAATTCCAATGAAAGCTTGACTTCAAAAAATAGATATACTCTATGGCCTTTCAAAATTATTAAAAGTACCTTAACGTCTGTGTTCTTGAAAAAATTAAACTACTATAAATGATTGAGACAACTGAGCAAGATATATTAATATCAGTGCTGAGCCACTGGTTTGTGGGTATGTCATTTCCAAAGACATCAAATTGCCATGTAGTTTGTTTTGGTCCACCATTCAATGATACCTCCCCTTAGCATTGAATGAAAGTATTTTGTTAACATTTATGTATGCTTACAATTATTTCACATCTGTGGCAAGGTAAATTATGTAGGGTGCTTTGTTTTTCAAGTTTAGTATTTGTGGAGTATGCGGAAGTTTAAGTATATATGCATGTAAAAGCTTAAGTGATGAATTCTCCTACCTTTCGTTTTGTAATATGCGGTTTTTACATGTAACAACATACAAAATGTTCATTTGAAACACTTTATTTAGTAAATATGAAATTCAGAATATATTTGGAGTAAGTCAGTTAAATGTATTCTTTTGCTGAGTTTCTGAAATTCCATTCATGAATCCTTCAGAACACAATACTCCCATTGGGAGGAGAGGAGCGACTTCCTCTCATTTTCCCTTGTGCTTTTTATTTTAATTGGCCCCTATATACCACTCTTGTCTTTTCTAGGTTTTCCAAGTTTAAGGAAAAAAAAAAGTTCATTCAGATTCTGGTTTTCTGCCTGCAATCACTTATACAGGAATAAGTGAGTCCCTATGGGGAGCATTTAATTCCTAAAGCTTGCATTTTCATAAAGGATTTTCCTTTTACCCAAAGCGTGTGTTGGTGTATAAGTCTAAGTACTACTTCAGGTTTCTAAGAAAATCCTTATTTGAGATCTGCAGAGGTCCATATGAGAGTTCTATTATACATACTGGGCTATGTAACCATTTATTCTATAGTGGAAGGATGAGAATTAGGACGAAATGTACTTAGTGATGAAACAGTTGATATTTATGCCACCCCTTACTACCTCAAATGAGTAATGGTGTACTTTAAGTCACTTTGGCAGATATTCTGAAGGGAAGAAAGTTTTTGTCCTTAAAAGTTATTAGGGGTGTGTGTTTGTGTGTGCGTATAAATGTGTGTGTGTGTGTATATATATATATGTGTGTGTGTGTGTGTGTGTTTATATGTATATATGCATATACATGTATCTATACATAAATAATATGCATATAAGTATATGTGAATATGTGTACACACACACACATATATATGACTTTATTTTTTAGAATTGTTTTTAGTTCACAACAAATTGATCTGAAGGTCTAGAGATTTCTCATTTACCCCCTGCTCTCCCACCATAGCATTCCCCACTATCCATATCCCCCACCAGAGTGGTGCCTTTCTTATAACCCATGAACTTACATTGACACATCATTATCACCCCAAGTCCATAGATTACTTCAGAGTTCACTCTTGGTTCCTTTTTTTTAGTGACTATTTTTTTCACATCACCTGTGCTATAGTCCCTGTTTTATTTCTCATAAAGAGAACATTTAATTTGTACTTTTTTGTGACCATGAAATTTTAGGTTAGAATATCAGGAACAAGTTACACTAAAACAAATGTAAAGATTCACTTTTCTCCCGAAAATGGTAAGACAGATAACATTTATTTATATATGCTTGAAACGTTGCAGTTAGTGCTTTCAAATTCTAGATTGAAGCACATATTTTCTTTTGTTCCATAATAAACACCCTGTTTGAAGAATGGCTGATATCTAGAGCATCATGTCTTGTAATATTGTCTCACTCAATAGCTGAATGTTGAAATGTACAGTCACAAAGCACTAAATATATCCTTAGAACAATGATGTACTGAACAAAATTCAGAGTTCAAATGCAAAGACAGCTCCCAAGAAAGTTTTCCCACAGACCAGAGGCAAGTCCTTTCCTTCAGCAACTGAAACCCAGGAGAAACAGAGTCTCTTGCCTCTGCCTCTTGGAGAGGGGTTCTCCTGATACCAGAGGGAAAGGGCCATCTCATCTCCCTGACGTTAGTTAAAATTTCATCTTGGATTGATAAGTTAATATCTTTGTAAAGATATCTAAATTAAGGTGATTCAGTCAAATCAAAAATACTTGACTCACTCCTTAGGAGGAGCTTAACTCTGCCCTGAATTTCTGTGCACACACCTGATTTTATTGCACTCACAGTACAAAAGCTCTGAGATGTAAAATTGAACCAGAACTGGACAGCGCATTGCATTCTTATTCAGGTGAATCAGGGCTCTCTCAGCGCTGCTCACCCAAAACACATTGAAATCAATTCTTTTTATTCTTATTTATTTGTAAAACTGACAGTGATGTATCTATGTCAGAGGGTTGCTATGAGTGTCAGAGGAAACGATGGTGAGAAGGTTAGACACATGGTACATGTTGAATAAACGTTAGCTATTAGTTACCAATATCTTCATGATTTTTATTGATATGTAATAGTTGTAAATATATATGGGGTAAATGTGATATTTTGATTCATGAATATGTAAAGATCAAATCAGGGTAGTTGGAATTTTCATCATCTCAAACTTTGATCACTTTTTGTGTCAAGAACTTTGCAAATTTTGTCTAGGTATTTTGAAATACAGGATAACTGTAGTTACTCGAGTGTGCCATTGAACACTAGAACTTATTTCTTCTCTCTAACCGTATGTTTATACCCATTGTCCAGCATTTCTTTTTCCCTGACATCCCTCCTACCATTTCCAGCCTCTGGTAACCACCATGCTACTCACTACCTCCCTGAGATCAATTGTGTCCAGGAATGAATAGCAAGTAAGTGGTAAAGATGGACTAGTTGATAGTTAATAACCATGACTGGTCTATTCTTTGTCTGCTACACTTTCTTTCATCTATGTGTGGCAAGTGCCTACTTACTCTTTTAAGATCTGTGTCAAAGACCACCTAATTCTTCACCTTTTCTGGAATCCGTTAGTTCTTAAACAAAATTGTGCCCCTTTTCCTCTCTTTTAGTGGTTTTGTACCTCTCAAATCCCGTATTGTGGCTGTTATTTACTTCACTGTTACCCTTCAGAGTAAAAATTTTATCATAGTCCCAGTTTTATTTTTGGAACCTGGTGTGTTCCCAGCCATACAAGAGGGGCACAATAGACATGTACTAAATAAATGAATGACTGGTTATTTGAAAGAACACTGAATACATAGCAATTCTCCAATCTCTGTGTCTATGTAAACACAAGAATTAATTTTATTTGCCTAATTCAAACATTATCTTTAAATTTATTCAAACTTCCCATTTTCCATGAATTAACCAGACATCCTTTGTTGCTAGATTTTCACTAATTAACCAGTTAAATATATTTTGCCTTATATCATCTAAAAGAGCACGTCAAACAAAATCAGACAGCTGGCCGGGCGTGGTGGCTCACACCTGTAAACCCAGCACTTTGGGAGGCCGAGGCGGGCGGATCACGAGGTCAGGAGATCGAGACCATCCTGGCTAACATGGTGAAACCCTGTCTCTACTAAAAATACGAAAAAAAAGTTAGCCGGGCGTGGTGGCGGGCGCCTGTAGTCCCAGCTACTCGGGAGGCTGAGGCAGGAGAATGGCGTGAACCTGGGAGGCGGAGCTTGCAGTGAGCCGAGATCGCGCCACTGCACTCCAGCCTGGGCAACAGAGCGAGACTCCGTCTCAAAAAAAAAAAAAAAAAAGTCAGACAGCTTCGGTAGTTCATGTCTCTTGAGCTCACGATTTTAAGGAGTGAAGTTCACCCCGCCACTTGCCTACCTGTCTCAGTACTCACACACTTTCATTGATGTCCTGCTAATGTACATGAAATCAAATATCCATACCTGCTTTTAAGTGTGCCCTAGTCAACAAACAGGTCACTTGGTTATCATTGTCTTCCATCCAGGATCAAGACAAAATAAGTGCCAGAGAAAGATGTCCTATAGAGAGTCTCACAATGTACTAGTCACACATAAACAAATTAATTACTGGAGCACACATTCCTATCTTTTAGAAAGAGAAGACCTGTTAATAGGAGTTGAGAGTGAAGAAAATCAATTCTCATTGAACCGATAAATGTCCCTTCTGGATAGTTTACATTGCCATTAAAGCAAAAAGTTGCCATTTTATCTGTCAGCTACTTATTTCTTGCATGAGCTCTTCTGGCTTTTTAAAGCGTATCTTTTGGCTGGGCATAGTGGTTTATGCCTCTAATCCCAGTACTTTGGGAGGCTGAGGCGGGCGAATCACTTGAGGTCAGGAGTTTGAGACTAGCCTGGCCAACACGGTGAAACCCTGTCTCTACCCAAAATATAAAAAATTAGCTGGGTGTGGTGTCACACGCCTATAATCCCTGGGGTGGCTGAGGCAGAAGAATCGCTTGAACCCAGGAGGCGGAGGTCACAGTGAGCCGAGATCGTGCCACTGCACTCCAGCCTGGGCGACAGAGTGACACTCCGTCTCAAAAAAATAAATAAAAATAAATAAATCATATTTTTGGTCATTTGCCAAGTGCTTGGCTGTTGGGTACACACGGAATAAATTATCCAGTAAAAAACATCTCGAATCTTTCCAGCTATTTTTGATCAGGTACACCTGTAAATCTTAAAAAGCCTGTAAAGAAATACCTAACTAGTACATTGGATACAAGACATAAGACAATAGTAACTGAAGTTCTGAAAGTTAACTTAGGAAATTGCAATCGTTAGGGGGTAAAATCCTTAAAGCCTTAAAATTCTACTAGGTGGCAACCGCTGTTTATACACACATGCATTTCCCTCTTCATATTTGGGAAACTGATGGTCGTGTTTCCTTTTTAGGGTGGAGGAAAAAATTCTCCATTGAGAGAAGGGAAGGAAAATACAGGAAAAAGAACCATTCTTTGAAGGCACCTATTGTCCAATTCATGAGGAAGAGCTTGTAGTTCTGAGTTGCACAAGCATGCTTTAGTTGTTTTTCTGTAGGATACTAGAGGACGTTAAATGTTTCACGATAGCTGTGTCCTCAGACCCAGTGTAGGAGATGGGTATAAAAATGTTGATTGGATAAATGTGTTACTTTGCTAGTTCATACCTCTCTGAACCTATCTTGAAGCTGCTGTGGGGAAAATTTCTCCATCTTTTCTTTGTTCTGTCACCATTCAATCTATTCATCTATTGCTTGAGAATGTTTTTGCAATAACAAATCTTTGAGGTTTGGAAACCAGCTGTGATTAGTTTAAGAACTCTTGGTCCTACCCAATTTCAGCCTGTGCTGGGGTGTCTATTTCCTTTGTAAATTAAGGCTGCCTCCCCCTCTGCTGATTACTGGGGCTGATTGGTTGTGCCCTGCATTTCACTGGAGCCCCTGTCTGTTCTTTGGCTCACCTTCCCCCGCCCTTCCTTATTTGTAAAGCCCTGAAGGAGGCAAGTTTCCTTTGAATGTCATTAACACTTTGTAATTAGCTAGGAAGCCAAGGAGAATACCAAATGTCCCTTTCCCACCACGGGGCAGACTGTTTTGTTTTCTCTTCTGAACCCCAAGCAGGAACTGGCTAAGATATGATGGCCCCTCCACACGAAGAGTGACTGATTTCATTGGGAAGTGAAATTTGCATGACACCATCAGAAGCTCTTGACCCGTCAGACTCAGAACTCAGCAAGCTTTTCTTTCCCATTAATCCATGGTTAATGCCTTTGTGCTGCATAGTTTATTCAGTCCACAGCTCCCTCCTCAAACGTAAACCACTAAAGGACCATGGATTCACAGGAATTACAATAAGACTACTGAGAGGCAGAGAGTGGAAAGCCCTGGGCTTTGGTGTCAAGCAGACGCAGGTTCAGGAGGAAGCAGGGATAACATATACTTTTTTTTTTAAGTCAGGTTGTGAGGTATAATTTACATATAGTAAATTTCCCCCTAAGGCGTGGCATTTGGAATTGCACTTTTCTATAATCTGTGAAGGAAATTGCACTGAGTTCAGAGCCAGGAAACATGGGTCTTGCTCCCATCCCCCCAGCCATTGTCAATGAATAGCTCTGAACTCTGCATCATCTGTAAAATGTGTGAGTTGAACTAGGTGACAGTGAGGTCCCCTCTGCATTGTAAGAAGTCTGTTGTTTTATATTTTAAATGAATGAAACAAACAAAATAACTTGTCTTCCCAAAATATATTCAAGAATCTCATGATTGAAGTTCACTGTTGAAATAACTAAGCTTCTTCTACAGTTCAAACTTATTTTTACAGTTGCTGCTGGAAGAATTTCTAAGCATATTGGGATAAACAGTTCCCACTTGCTGATCCTAAACTAACCAGTGTCCCTTGCTCCCCCCACCCCAGGTCACCCTAGTCCTCCAGTCGGCTGAGGCAGTGGGAACAGGAAATCAAGTCTCTCAGAAAGTTCAGGCTGCCTTGAATGGCTGCCAGATTACCCTGGAGGAGAAGCTCCGGAGGCAGGCGGGAAAGGCTCCCCTCCTCTAGTTACAGAAACTCTCTCCTTACACTCCTCTCTTAAAACTACCTAAACTTAAATGCAAAAACATTTCTGCAGGGAGGAAAGTGCCCAACATTCTCTGGTTATGGATTGGGGGCCCTGTTTCATCAGTTTTTGATCAAGGCATTTTGGCTTGATTGAACTTTCAGATTGCTCTAGCCTTGTCTCTCCTCCCCCAAACCAAACAAATGAGTGCTTGGAATGAGTGAAGCACACACATTCCTGGATCCAGATTGATATCTGGAACTGGAATGTGACATTTACCAGTGTAATGTGCTGAGATTTAAGTTTGTGGAGAGTATTCTTCCCAGGTAAACCTCTGTGGCCTCACTCCTGCAGTTGGGGGAGAAAAATGTGGCAGCCACTTTCTGGCCTTTCTCCTGCAGGTGAGCACAAAAGCTTAAGACATACATACCTGCAGGGGATGTAGGAGAGTGTCCAGTGGAAGGATGACCTCATTCCCTAATACCTGACCATTCATGGCAGCCTCTGTTTCTCTGAAGTCCTGTTGGAAGTTGATTTCCATGGGGCCTTTGTAAGTGTGACTGAGAAAACCATGCTAAAGTCTACATTCAGTCCAGTTTTCAGGAGCTGTTTGGAATCCGGGCTGCATTGTTAGGATGATGCCTGTTGGCTCTTTAGCCTGTTCTATTATTTCTAAATCACACGTGTTGACTTCTAACATACTAATAATTTTTGTTTTTATTGTGTTTGCCACCTGTCTCCTCTCATTAGAATGTAAGAGATGCATGTCTCTTTTCTTCATTATTGTATCCCCAGTGCCTAGCACTGTGCCTGGGACCTAGTAAGAGCTTAATTAATATTTGCTGAATGACTTAATGAACAAGTGAATGAATGATCCGTAGTAGAATCCCCTCGAAGAGATTTTCATTTTTGAACCAAATCCTTGAATAAATTCATATAAATATTTACTGAGTCTATGATGTGAGTTAAACAAAAAGTACAGAATAAAGAAATAGTATAAGAATGTGTCAACTGGCTAATGTCTCCAGGGAAGTAATAACTGAGCACCAAAAAATAAGCTACATGAAGCACTACTCAGGAATAAAAATAAATGAAATATTGACGCTTAAGACAACATGATGACTCTTAAAATTATTATGTTGCATGAAAGAGGCTAGACTCAAAAGATCTACTGGGTTATTTCGTTTATATAAAATTGAGTCTATAAAATATAATCTATAGTCACAGAAAGTAGATCAGTAGTTGCCCGGGTACTGGGAGTGGAGAGAGAGGGATTACCAACAGGCATGAGGAAAGTTTTAGGGATGATAGATAAGTTGATCATCTTGATTGTGGCGACAGTTTTACAGATGTGTGTGTACATCAAAACTCACCGCATTGCACATTTTAAACAGATGCAGTTTATTGTATGTCAATAATGCCTCAATAAAGCTGAAGACTGCAAAAAGAGTACATTTTAATGCATCAATCAAGAACTACCCTTTGAGTGCCCAACAGACAGTCAAACTATTTATTTTGATTCTTGCTTTCCTTTCTGTACCTCATCAGTATCTCAGCAGAATTAATTAAGTAGGCACTCAATGAACTGGTGTTATGAAGTACATTTATGCTTGTTGTGATACATCTTAGGGTTTTATTTCAGAAGCAAAAGTACCATCACCATGATCCATAGACCTTTTACTTTGTAACGAGCTTCTCCATCTCTATTTTCCCCAGGATAATTGTTTTTGCATTGTTTTATTATTTATTCAACAAGCATTTATTGTACTTTTTGTTTATGAATTCTTTTTCAATTTCCTCTGATCTCTTTAAAATTCTGATCCTGTCTTGCGAGATGCTAAGTGCTCAACTCCCACCCTTCCAACTCCAATCCTCTTCTCTTAATAAGCTTATCTTAATATCTAGCAAGCAGGTTTTCTCTCCCAACATTAAGTCACTGGTAAAATGACGAAGAACACCAGACCCATGAAGGAAGATGAGGGGGAACTTCCCAGGCTGTTTACTAAGAAAGCAAACCTCTGTCATTGAGATCCTGTAGGTTTGCCCCAAGTAGGGGTTACAATCTAAAAAGAGTGTCAGTTTTCACTGGCTTTCCTCTTGTTTTCCACCTAGCTAATGAACTTGCTTCAGCTCAGGGTGAAGGGATATGCCAGAAGCAGGAAGAAGTGCTTAAAGTGAGAAGATACATGAAATGTTGATCTTTGCTTCACATAAACCCATGTCATTTTTCTGTTTGGCATTCTTTCTGTGTAGGCTTCACCTTTTCTCCAGATGGTGCAGTCAGTTGTGTTTGGGCCATTCTCACATGCATTGTGGTTTCCTAGTTCACGCTCATGGTTGTTTCATGACCTGATATGCCAGTGAACTATCTTCCTTTTTAGATATACTTGGGCCACATTTTCATCACCCCTACATCCTTACTTTTTCAATATTATATGTGAAATCATCTCTCTCCAGTGAGCCTAGCGAAGTCATCAGTATTTAAGGAGACAGCGTAAGCTCTACACTCTAGAGTCCCAGGTTGTAGGTTTGAGTCCTGGCCTTGAAATCTTCTAGACATCAGGATTGCTGATGACTCTCAGAGCCACAGTTTTTCTATCTGCAAAACAGGGCTGATAATACCAACCTGCATTTCTTAAAACATAGAATTTTATTGATGCCAACTCATATTTTTTATTTTATTTTAAAATGAATGTATTTCCTGCAGACCAACCCATATTTTATCCAAACCTCAAGAATAACCTGTGTCCAATGCTGAGGAATGGCTGAGCAGAGGTTTCCACTCAGTCTCACTGGTAGAATGAGTTCAGTTGCTTGGCTTTGGGAAGATCCTAACTTCTTAATTTCAGCAGTAGTTTTATTTGTGCTTTTGGTTTTGGGGTTTTCTTTCTTTCTTTCCTCTTCCACTTGGATGTGTTACCAAACCTAAATGGTCTTGTTGGAGAGAGAGATAAATCTCAGGTGTTGTACTGCTGTTGATCTAATTACACAGAAGACCTCCGGGGCCTGTTAGGCAGTTTGTTAATTGTCTTTAATCTAAGACAATGGGGAAGTCTGGTGGTTTCCTTGGAAATACCCAAGTTCAGATATTTAGGTCATTGATTTTCTGCAGCTTTCTTACAGGAAATTAAACCTGTATCCAAGTGATTGAAGTCATGTATTCAAGTCAGCTTTTGCATCCCTCCAATCACTAACTAATAACCGAACTAGTACTTTATGGTTGTCAACCACTAACTAATAACCTAACTAGTACTTTATGATTGTGAGTACTGCAGTCCAGGTTGAATTGGCTTTGTAGATAAAATGGCTTTCTATGTTTATTCCTACAAAGATCTCTCTCTCTCTCTCTCTCTCTCATATTTTTATAGAATGGTATACAACTATGATCCACTGAAGATAGCAAGAGTGACTCTTATGATCTCCTGTACTATGATCTGTGCATCTTTTCATTGTTGAAAAGAAAATTCTTAAGCCACATTGAGAGGATGGAGCAAGCTCCATTTCCTGACAATCCAGACTCTCTCCTAATTGTGGCCAGACAAGGGACAGAGAAGACTACTCTTTATCCTGGTTACCAGACCCGCTCCCAGCACCCATGATGTCATGCCAATCAACTTTTATTTTTACACATACATACATACACATATGAACACACAGAGTTCTAAATTATTTTCAAACACCAATCAACCTTCATAAATGACCACCCACATAGGAGTTCAGAAAGTCCTCTTTTGCAACAGAAAGATCACCCACTAGTGGACGTGACAGCAGATTGAGATCAGAAGGAATGGAAAACTCATTAGCTGCCTATTGAATTCAAAGGAAAACAGGTACTTCCCTCTGATGTACAGGCGTAGGAGATCAGTTAGTTCCCTTTCATGTGTAAACACCAACTGGTCTTGTGCTCATGGTAAGACTGGAAACAGGCACAGGGCATCCTCCTGTTCTCCCCTAGGGGCGAGGAAGAGAGAACAATTTGGATGAAATGTGGAAAGAGTGAAGGGAGGAGAAAAAAGGAAAGACTGACAATGAGTGTACTGGAAGGGACATGATGGGTCACTTAAGAGAATGCCCTATATTGAGGATATGGAATGTGAAACAGGAAAACTGCTAGCATGGTAAACAGCTGGCTAAGCCCCCTGAACTGGGTGGATATGACATTTGCTTTTGTCTAGTTGTCCAGCACTGCTCAGTGAATCATAGGGACCTCCAAGGCATTGTAAATTGCTTCCAGTCATGCAGGGTGTTCACACCTTCCCTTCATATGGAACCCGTAGGCCCATTCTTTTTTTTTTTTTTGAGACGGAGTCTCCCACTGTCGCCCATGCTGGAGTGCAGTGGCCGGATCTCAGCTCACTGCAAGCTCCGCCTTCCGGGTTCACACCATTCTCCTGCCTCAGCCTCCCGAGTAGCTGGGACTACAGGTGCCCACCACCACGCCCGGCTAGTTTTTTGTATTTTTAGTAGAGACGGGGTTTCACCGTGTTAGCCAGGATGGTCTCAATCTCCTGACCTCGTGATCCGCCCGTCTCGGCCTCCCAAAGTGCTGGGATTACAGGTGTGAGCCACTGCGCCCGGCCATGTAGGCCCATTCTTTATCAGCTATGGGGAAAGGAAGTTGTTTGTCATGACTTCAGATATACTCCAGACTTCTCTTTCCTCTGAAATTCTGTAATTCCAAGATTCCAGATAGGTTGTGGCATGGAAATCAGCATGAAGAAGCCCACAGAGCTACCAGGAAGGAGAATAGGGAGGAGTCGTTGGGAAGAGACAAATGGTACCAGGGCTACTTGAGGCTGTGTTTACACAACAAAACAATTGGCTAAAAAGGGAAAGACTCATTCAGTTAAAAGCCTATTACTGTGTTTACTTGACATCAGATCCCTGCTTTGATTGACTTCCCTTCCCTTCTGCTGAGCAGTTGTTGGACTGAATTGATCCACTGTGGCTTCAGCATAGAGAAAGCTTCAAAGCAGAATTTGTGTAGGGAGTCAAGTCATGGAAATGTGATGCCCAAAATACTATGAAATCAGGAGATGAGTGAGAATTGGAACAGTTTGTGGAAGGTCGAAAGCAAAACTGAAAATAGGAGTCTTAACTCCAGGGCTGGTTCTCCCGTCTCATTTTAGTACATCCTGATCATGTCCAGGTTAAAGTGCAGATTGGCCTCATAATTTTTTTTTTTTTTTTTTTTTTTTTGAGACTGAGTCTGGCTCTGTCGCCCAGGCTGGAGTGCAGTGGCCGGATCTCAGCTCACTGCAAGCTCCGCCTCCCGGGTTTACGCCATTCTCCTGCCTCAGCCTCCGGAGTAGCTGGGACCACAGGCGCCCGCCACCTCGCCCGGCTAGTTTTTTGTATTTTTTAGTAGAGACGGGGTTTCACCGTGTTAGCCAGGATGGTCTCGATCTCCTGACCTTGTGATCCGCCCGTCTCAGCCTCCCAAAGTGCTGGGATTACAGGCTTGAGCCACCGTGCCCGGCTTGGCCTCATAATTTTAGAATCCTTGAAAGCTGGCAAATCCTGTTCCAGGGAATTATCCATTTCAGGTAAACAAGCTGTTATTCTCCCAGGGGTATTTCCTTTCAAATTACTCTTATCTTTTCCCTTGGCCAAAGGGCAGAACAGCAGTAACACTAAAGCAAAGTGACACAGGAGCATGGAATCAGCAGCCCAGGCCTTCTCTCAGTGCCCTTGGTGCACTCAGTACCCAAGGTTCTTCAGTCCCTGCCCTCCCTTGCTAATCCATCTTCTCCACCTGTTCCTGGACTGGGTCTCCCTGTCTATGTTTCTGGTCTAGGGCTTCTTTCCTAATCCTGCTAGAAGAGTGATAGTTCAAAAATGACCATAATAGTCACACTATGCTATTATTATTATGAATCATCAGAGCCCTTCATTCCCTTGCTCTAAACCTTCCATTAGCTGCACATTGCATGAGAAAAAGATCCCAGTGATATAAGGCCAATGGGTGGGGCCTCACCAGCCTTCTTTATTGCTCACATGCCATGACCGCCCATCAGTCAATGTAGGTCTCCTCTCCTTCCCTGCGACACAGTGAGCAGTCTCCCACTCCACCAGGGCCTTTGCACTTTGCCTCTCAGCCTGAGACTTTTTGTCTTGGGCATGGTGGTGCACGCCTGTGGTCCCAGCTACTCGGAGGGTGAGGCGGGAAGATCCTTTGAGCCCAAGAGTTTGAGGCTGCAGTGAGCCATGATCACACCACTGCACTCCAGCCTGGGTAACAGAGGGAGACCCTGTCTCTAAAAAGAAAATAAATACATAAAGAAAATTAAGATCAACAAGAAAGAAAGTTTAAAATGCAAGATCAAACATTTTTCTTTGCTATTAGGAGATGTGGAACATCCAACTGATTTGAAAGAAAGAAAAAAACTTTCCAACATACCACAGATTTGAAGAGCATCTCTTGCCTGGCACAAAGTATGAAAATGTCCTGAGCTGCCTGTGTCTGAAAGTCTGGGGTGGGGAGGTGGGGCATTGAGGGAAAGGTGGCTGCCAAGATCTGTTGAGAGCCTACCCTGCACACTTAGTCTCACCTGGTTTGAAAAATTCCCCTTCAGTCTCCTCGGTGAGCACCCTTCATTAGCAAGAAAAGGGAACTAGCCCAGATTTCTCCATGGGCCACAAGAATCTGTCTGGTGAGAGCGTATTCATCTTCATCTGCAAGAGACCGTAACTCAATTTGACCTTAAAGAGACTTCCCTCCCACTCACCCCCCCACCCCAGGATTCTTTTTTGCCTTTGTTTCAGTACTATCAAGCACATATCCTAGAAAAATTTAAAAACATAAAAATCAAAACAAATCATAAACAGACTCTAAAAGCATAAGGCGTAAAGAAGCTAACCGCATTTGGATGTGTACATTCAATTGAACATAATTTTAGAATCTTCTCCCTTGGATCACGGAAATAAACATTGTCTATCTAAGCTATGGGATGCGATGTCAAAATTTTTGTAGGATTCACCTTGAGATTTGCTTCCATCTGTTAACAATAGGGAAGAAAGGGAGGAAAACAGAAAGAATGTGGCTCTGTTGTCCCAGCCCCCGGGGTTGCAGTTTTGCTCCTCTGCCACCCCTGCCTTGCTCTGTGGTCTCAGAAAAGTTACTGACCTTTCCGTGCCTTAGTTTCCTCTCTGTAAGATGGGCACAATGATACTGAGACCTCAGAGTGCTTTTGTGAGGACTAAACACAACCTATGACAAAAGATGTCATTCTGGCTGGGTGCAGTGCTCACACCTGTAATCCCAGCACTTTGGGAGGCCGAGGTGGGAGGGTCACTTGAGTCCAGGAATTCAAGACCAGCCTGGGCAACATACTGGGATCCTGTGTCTACAAAAAGTAAAAAATTAGCCAGGCGTAGCGGCGCACCCAGGGTCCCAGCTACTCGGGAGGCTGAGACAGGAGAATCACTTAAGCCCAGGAGGTCGAGTCTGCAGTGAATTAGGATCTTATAATTGCTCTCCAACCTGGGTGACAGAGTGAGACCCTGTCTCTAATTTTTTTTTTTTTAAAGTCATTCTTAGGAGAGAGAAGGAAGTTCTCTTGATTACTACAATCAATTGATAAGAGGGATTGTAAAATCATGGAGTCATTACATCTGAAATGGACCTTAGATTCCAACTCCTCATTTTAAGAATAAGGAAACAGAGGCTGGAACATATGAGTGACACATAGCATTTAGACACAAAGTTGGGTTGTTTCTATACAGACTGAAGCTTTTAGGATGTTGAGAAAACATGTTTTCAACAGTATATTTTTATAACACGTGTCCTTTCTACTGATTAATTTAGTAACATAAAAGAAATGCTTTATAGAATGATTTTTATATATAGTTCACTACACATTTTTTCAGAAAAAGATACATATTTGAGTGAAAAGACAAATTGGTGTTTTAGAGTTTCTTTTAGAGCATTCCAGCTTGTTGCCAGACTAAACTGGATGGATTAAAAATGGTCTTTAAAAAAAAAAAAACTCATCCAATCAGTTACTGCTTTGTGATTATAAGTTTGTACAATCTTTTTGAAGTTTTTCTCACCAATATATTTAAAATGAAAAATAGTTAAACTTTCTGAGTGAGTAATTCCATTCCTGGAAATATATCCTACAGAATTTCTTGCATCGGTGTACGTGATTCAGAACAAGGATGTTCACTGTAGCATTACAAATGTTCCATAACGTAAAATACCCTTCAAACATCTCTCTTTTCTTTTTTTTCTTTTTCTTTTTTTTTTTTGAGACAGAGTCTCGCTGTGTTGCCCAGGCTGGAGTGTAAGTGCTGCGGTCTCAGCTCACTGCAACCTCTACCTCCTGGGTCAAGTGATTCTTGTGCCTCAGCTTCCCGAGTAGCTGGAATTACAGTCATGTGCCACCATGCCCAGCTAATTTTTTTTTTTTTTTTGTATTTTTAGTAGATATGTAGAGATGGGGTTTTGTCATGTTGGCCAGGCTGGTCTCAAACTCCTGGCCTCAAGTGATCTGCCCACCTTGACCTCCCAAAGTGCTAGGATTATAGGCATGAGCCACTGCACCCAGTCAAACATCTCATTTTAAAAATCTTTTTGTGAGTACGTAGTAGCAAACATCTCATTTTAATCGATGTTTAGCATTCCATTTTGTTTACCATAACTTATCTGACCAATGTCCTTTCATATTTCAAACTTTCTCTTACTACAGTTGAATACTATGAAAATTCTTACAGGGAGCCCTCGTGCAGAACAGATTATCTGAACAGGGAAAAATAATGAAGAGTTGTATATCTTATATTAGAACACATACAGTGTCACCCCAAGAGTGAAAGAAATGGCACAATTAGTGAGTTAATAAAAAATCGCTGCACACTGCATGGTATCCTCAAATAACAGAGAGAGTAGCCCCAAGGCATTGAAAACCACTAATGAATAAAGGAATCATCCTAGGATTGGCCAAGAGTCATTCTAGCTGCAGATCTGTCAGAAGCTGATTCTGTGGTGATTTGTGGAGAGAAACGTGTACCCTACAGCACTGGTTTTTAAACTACCCCAGTGACAAGCACATATAGAGAATTTACTGTGTATGAAAATTCTGATGTTCTTTGCCCAGGATACAGAAAAAGGAAATATAATGTCAGGTGGGGGGGGCATTGTTGGATTCTATTTTCTTTCTTCCTTTCTTTCTTTCTTCCTTTCTTCCTTCCTTCCTTCCTTCTTCTTTCCTTCTTTTCTTTCTTTCTTTCTTTCTTTCTCTTTCTTTCTTTTTCTTTCTCTTTTTCTTTCTCTTTCTCTTTCTTTCTCCCTTCCTTCCTTCCTTCCTTCCTTCCTTCCTTCCTTCCTTCCTTCCTTCCTTCCTTTCTTTCTTTCTTTCTCTCTCTCTCTCTCTTTCTTTCTTTCCTCCTTCTTTCTTTTCTTTCTTTCTTTGTCTTGCTCTATTGCCTAGGCTGGAATGTAGTGGTGTGATCATAGCTCACTGCAATCTCAAACTCCTGGGTTAAAGTGATCCTCTCTCTTCAGCCTCCAGAGTTGTTGGGAGAACAGGCCACCATGCCACCATGCCTAGCTAATTATTATTATTATTATTACTGTTATTATTATTTGTAGAGACAGAGTCTCACTATGTTGTCCAGGCTGGTCTCAAACTCCAGGCCTCAGGCAATCCTGCCACCTTGGCCTTACAAAGTGCTGGGATTAGAGGTTTGAGCCACTGTGCCCAGCAAGGTTCTAATAAGACAAATGGAACTGAGGATGACAAGTAATAGTAAACCTTTCTTTTCATCATAGACCTTTGTTTATGTCCCCAGAATTGAATCCATAGTATACCCTGGTGATAGTGTTTCTAGGTCCTGAACCTGAGTAGCAAAATAAGTGTAAAGCTGTATTTTAGAATGGAATTCTTGGGTATAATCAGTGATATTGTAAATTAAGGGAGAAAACAGAAATAGATGGGTCATTTGGCCTATACTGTGTCAACTGCTCCCTCACTGTGCCGTAGAAAAACATGCCAGCATAGAGAATCTCAATGGGGGGAAAGGATGCAGATCGTTGGAAGCCCAAAGTGTGTGGAAATACTCAAAATGATTTTTGACATATACACGCTAAGTCAAACTTATCAAGTCAATTAATCAATTCATCCATTGGAGAGATATTTTATACCAATATCTCTGTACCAGTTTAGATATAACATAGAGTAGTAGAAAGTACTTTTAAACAAAGGATCATTTTTTACATCAGTCATAAAAATAAAAATTTAAGCAGAATCTATACTGTCCTACAGTTTTTAGAAGAAAGGATTTACAGCTGATGGCTTTAAGAGAGTGTTTCTCCTTCCTTGTCTCTCTTTGTTTGGTTGTCATGGGAGTCTGTGTTTATGGGGAAATTCTGAATGTATTTGCTATAAGGAGCTATTTCTGATTTCTCTCTCTCTCTCTCTTTTATTTTTATTTTTATGGTTTTTTTTTTTTTTAGAGAGATAGCTCTGTGGCCCAGGCTGGAGTGCAATCGTGTGATTGTGGCTCACTGCAGCCTCGAACTCCTGGGCTCAATTCATCCTCCCACCTCAGCCTCCCAAGTAGCTGGGACTATAAGCATGTGTCACCACAAGCAGATGGGGGTCTCACTATGTGGCTCAGGCTGGTCTCAAACTCCTGGCCTCAAGCGATCCCTCTGCCTTGGCTTCCCAAAATGCTGGGATTACACGGGTAAGCCACTGAGCCCGGCCCCAGTGATTTTCAGAAGTAAAAATGTCTGAGACGGGGTGGGCTTACTGAATGTAAGTTAAGCAAAAGCACATTTTAAGAAATTAGATGCAGTCAGATACTTTTTAGAGATGTATTCAAAGCACTGTCTGTATAAGGCTTCGGGTGGAACATTTTAATTCTGTTCAAATGACTCTTACAATTTGAAAGTCTACCTGAAGCCCTTACCATTTTGGAAAACACGCAAAGAATAACTTCCTAACCTACTCAGGGAGGCTAGGGAAAGGTGAAAGTGTGTGAAAATAGTTGTCTGATGGTCCAAGAAGTGGGTTATTCAGAGAACTAAGCCTACTTCCTAAGTACAGGTAAAGACAAAGGAAGCAATTCTTAAATCCCACTTTGCTAAATCCAGACAATACTGCAGAGAAGCACATGGCTGTGAAGTTGAAAGTCCTTACTCCACTCTGAGAAACTTACTTAATCTCTCTGGCTGTCAGTTTCCTCATTTGTAAAACGGAAGACAAAAATCTCTATTTCAGAGATGACTGAAAGGATTATGAGATGCAGTGTGTGGCCAGTGTTAGTCTGAAGTAGCTGGTCAATAAGAGGGACCAAGGCTGGGCGCAGTGGCTCACGCCTGTGGTCCCAGCACTTTGGGAGGTCAAGGCCGGTGGATCACTTGAGCTCAGGAGTTCGAGACCAGCCTAGTCAAATGGTGAAACCCCGTCTCTACCAAGAATGCAAAAATTAGCCGGGTGTGGTGGCACATGCTTGTAATCCCAGCTACTTGGGAGGCTGAGGCATGAGAGTCGCTTGAACCCTGGAGGTGGAGGTTGCAGTGAGCTGAGATCACGCCACTGCACTCCAGCCTGAGTGACAGAGTGAAGGACCTATTTATTTATGCCCAACTTCTGTGCATCATCCGGGTCCAATTCCCACCAGCCCCTAAATAGCTTTGCTCCTTAGCATGGCCAATGAAAAACTTGGATGTCGCTGAATGTGTGGTTGTACACAATTCCAGTCCATCTCTGCTTTATCAAATCACTCTGAGCACTGGTCAGAATGGTGGAAATTCATGATTATTTGCCATGATAGACTGGCCAGTTAGGAAACAGATGACCAATTCAATATCTTAGATGTTTTGTAATATACTACCATGCATACTGCACTTTGTCAGATGCTCTGGAATACATGCAAAAGTTAAATATAGTAGAAAGCAGACCAAAAAGAAAATAGTCATACAACAACAATAAGATGTGATTTGGGCCCTGAAATGAAGGAGAAAGACTGGCATTTATTATTTCCTAGTGTTTTGTTTTTTGTCTGTTTATTTTATTTTGAGACAAGGTCTCACTCTGTCACCCAGGTTGAGTGCAGTAGCATGATCACGACTCACTGCAGCCTTGGCCCCCTTAGGCTTGAGCAGTCCTCCCACCTCAGCCTCCCAAGTAGCTGGCACCGCAGGTGTACATCACCACACCAGGCATATATTTTTTTTTTTTTTAGTGGAGATGAGGCTTTGCTATGTTGACCAGGCTGGTCTTGAACTCTTGGGCTGAAAAGATCCTCCCACCTCGGCTCCCAAAGTGCTGGGATTACAGGCATGTGCCACCACATCTGGCCTGGTCCCTAGAGTTTTAACATAACATGTGAGGATTCACCTGACCAGTTCTTTTTTTGTTTTGTTTTTTAGTCCCATCAAAGATACTAATGTTATTTACACAGTTCTATTAATAATAATAATAGCTAAATGCATTCAGTGCTTACTGTGGGCCAGGCATTGTACTAGATGCTTTGCAAGCAGGACCTCAGTAGTGCTCCCAACAGCACTTTGAGACTAGTATCATTATTCCCATTTTAGAGATGAGAAAATTGAGCCTTGAAGAAGTGGACTCACATAACTCTATACAGCCAGGAAGCAGGAATACTGCCATTGGAATCCAGATTTGACTCCAACTCCCACTTTCTTTTCCCTATATCACTTCACACCAAGAGAAAGGAAATGCTTAGGATGTTGGGACTGGAAGGTACTTGCCATCTCATCTAGCCTCCTCTCTCTAAGGTTGGGGAGGAAATACTTTTTCTAGGCTGAGACAGAAAGTGGTACCTGACTTAGTCCATGAAAGGCAATGAATGGTAGGAGATAGGTGTTCCAAGGAGGCCTGCCAATGGTGATAAAAGAAAAACTTTAGCCAAATTAAATGTAAAGGAGTTTAATTGAGCAATGAACAATTCCCGAATCCGGTGGCCCCCAGAATCATAGCAGATTCACAGAGACTCCAGTACAGCCACATGATGGAAGAAGATTTATAGACCAAAAAAAGGGGGAAATTACATACAGAAATGGGAAATGAGGTACAGAATGGCTGGGCTGGTTACAGCTCGGTGTATGCCTTACTTGGACATGGTTTGAACACTCAGCGGTGTATGAATAGTTGAAGTATGGCCACTGGGATTGGCCAAGACTTAGCTATTGTTACAGGTGCATACTACTAAGTTAGGTTTTCAATTTTGTCTACCTATTAAGCTAGGCTATAGTTCGTCCACAAGGACTCAAATATAGAAGTATAGAGTTCTTCTCAGGCCATATTTAGTTTGTTTTAACCATGGTTTTCCCCCTTTAAAATGCTGAGAACTGCAGAGCAGTATTTCCAGAGTATCCGGAGTATGTCAAAGACTAGTCAATATGAATGGCCTGACGAGAGTGATATTCTATCCTACCATGAGCTTGCATTAGAGAGAAGGCCTCAGAGTTTAATCGAGGCTGTGAAAGGCCAGGATAATATACAACTAAGTGAGGCAATGGAATACCTTCCCCTTAATGAATGGATTTCCTAAGAAGTCTTCAGCATGAACTTCATCCAGAAGAAATGAAGACGCAAGAAGATAATGTGCTAGTTGCCACCACAAGTCCCTGCAGTGTCCCCTGCCTGGGCCGTGTACTCCATCATAACAGGTAAAGATCCTGCCTTTCTTACATTTCCCAGGTAAGATGATCAAAGTTTAAACTTTGAAACTGTCTTCCATCCCCCTGCAAAAGGAACTCAGTAGCCACAAAGGAGGAAATGTCATGTCATTTACCAGCCTCTAAAGCCTGCCCCAAATCAGTAATTCACCAAACCTGAGATTAAGGGGAACAAAGTAGGTCTGTTCTCTTTTTCCTTTTTTTTTTTTTTTTTTTTTTTTACTTCCTTGTACACTGTGTCCCACCATGAGAAATAAGTGTGTAGTTTCACTTCCAGTGTGGTCCACGAGCAGAATGCTAAGATCATGGCATTGAGAGAGAACCCATGCCTGGGGGAAGAGCCCAGAATGCCACCTACTGTGATGAAAACAGCCAGCACTCACAATAGTGAGGGGCCATTCGATATGGGTGCACCTATCCACAGTGCCTTCAGTAGGAGGGAAGCAATCTGCCTTTTATAGCCATTTAATCACTGAAGCAATGCAAAAGTCAATAGATATTTACTGAAGATTCTCACCAGTGTCAAAGACTTGAGATTTGAACTTGAGATACCTTTGAGAATACAAAGCTTACATTTGATCCCTGCCCTGGAATGCTTAGAATCTAACAGAGAGATAAGAAACCAAACCTGGAAG